>NC_090935.1:80356999-80666052 GCF_040938575.1 Ambystoma mexicanum | reverse complement strand
CAGTGCGCTTATTCAAGATCGAACAAAAATCGGCAGAAGATCATTACATGATCCTGAATAGAAGAACAGTTCTCAAAATACTCAAACAGGTCGATATACTCAACACACTAAAATCTGACGACTTCACGCTCATAGAGCCATACCACAGAAATAACCAAGCTAAGGCATACCTCCATATCAAAAATCTGGTGCGTTGGGAGATCCCTCAAGAAGCCTACGCAAAAGTCGCCCATGAGGGCTTCATCCTGACGGAGATCCAGATACAGAAAAACACCAAGACTCGGATGGAAAACAACAAAATTCCGGTAGAGAAGAATTACAGATTTAAATCACAGACGGAAGACCTGTATAGATCGAGAAGACGGGGAAGATCACCGCACTGATGGGAAAAACCCATCTATCACGACTCCAGAACCTCAGGGAAAGTCTCAACAAGAAGTGCCCACTCGAAATATTATCGGGACGTTAATGATAAATATGAAGATAGAAGTGATTTGAGAAACTGTAACAACCTCAGAAGAACTCCTCCAACAAAGCGCCGTTTTGAACGTAGATCTCCGTCCCCACTACACCACGTACGACCAAAACAAAATATGGACAAGCCGACGACCAACGTTCATCTTAAACCAACAAAGGACACATGGTCCTGGTTGAGAGATGCCTTTACTCCGGGACTTAAGAGATAGCAGCAAACTAGGGGAGCCAACTCTCCATCACGGTGACCCGAACAAAAAAAAGAAGTCCAGCGAGATGGCACGATATCCATAGCGTCATGGAACACTAGAGGCCATGTAGATTTAACCAAAACTGGCAGCTACAATCTTGGAACACATGACATTCTATGTCTTCAGGAAACGTGGCTAGTGAAGAAACCTGCACTTGACGGTTACACCGTCGAGATCTCACCAGCAATTAAGGGTCCTTTCGGCAGACCGTCTTCTGGCCTACTGATTGCCATTCGAACAGTGACAAATTTACATACCATCAAAACAATTGTAGCCACCTACGCTTTCCTGGCAGTGCTTATAAGAACAAGCGATGAAAAAGACTCCGAAGTTTGGGCTATTATTAACACTTACTGGAACACTCAAAGAATCTCATACGACAAATTCTGTGATGAAGCAGCCAACATCATCGACGAAATAATGATCAAACACAAAACTTCAAATATTCTCATCTGTGGAGATTTGAATTGTAGCTGCCTGCAGCCGACAGATAATGCTCCAGCGACAGAAAGAGGAAAACAGTGGGTTTCACTAATGAACCCTAACAACCTTCATAATGCCGCTAAATCCAACAATAATCCTACTATCCCTACTTGGGAGCGAGACCAATCAACAGGAAATCTTGATTATATCTTTGTCGCGGAAACAATTTACTAGAGCATAGCCTCTTTTGAGGTAATCAGAACGGAATTCAGCCATCACAACTTGTTAAACCTCACATGCAGAACCAATAGACGTGACCGACAATTCTACAACGTTGCAGTCGAGGTGAACACTCAGCTTTCCTGCTTGCGTATGAGTGCTAAAGACATCAAGTCTCTAACAGAAGAATACAGTAACCTCATTACGGATACAGAAGTGAATGAAGAAATATTTAGGACCAGTTACATTCCACTGCTGCTCAAATTTAAAAAACCTTGAAAGGGCCCTGACATGAAGACAGATAACCTTAATCATTCGTATAACCGGAACCTAGTGATCAGACACCGCCATCTAAGAAAACTAAAAAAAGAGGAAACTATTACGAACTCCGCAAACATATGGGAATCCTACCGTCTGGAGCTCACTTCATACAAACAGTGGCTTAGAAACAATAGATCAGCGCTTTACCAAGCAGATGCAGAAAACATGATCAAAACTATAGCTAACAAAAAAACAGAGAATTCTGGAAACTGATCAACAACATGAAGTCTCATCCAAAATCAGCGATGATAAATGCAGTTTCTGAAGAATGCTGGTTCAATCACTTTTCCAAACTATTTGACCACCCTACCACAGACAACGAGAGGGTAAACCTACCAACTAAATCCTCCTGGATTGATCTATCTGATACAGACGACATAAAGTCCATTATCACGAAACTGAAGCTCTCACGCGTACCTGGACCTGACGGCCTAGCAAATACTGACGTGAAGGAACATCCAGAGGCCTGGTCAGCAACCTTGAGTCTGATTTTCAAACATTGCAAGGAACGAATAATAATCCCGAGCTCCTGGAATCAAGCCATTATTGTTCCAATTTTTTAAAAAGGCACGAGAGTAGACCCCTCCAACTATTGTCCCATTGCCCTACTGGACGTTATTGGCAAAGTTTTTGCTACGTTACTCCTGACCCATTTCCGGAACTGGTTTACTACTTCTCCAGCCAGGGATCCTCTCCAATCAGGTTTCCAAAAAAACGCTGGCACTACTGCCAACATAATGATCCTAAACATCTTAAAAGAAAAGGCATTACTTGGGGCTCCCCAAATTTTCCTCGCCTTCGTGGATCTATCCCAAGCTATTGATAAAGTGGACAGATCGAAACTGTGGACCAAGTTGAAAAACTGGAACTGTCCAAATCAGATTCTCGACCCAATCATTGCTCTCCATACGGACACACAGATATCAGTTAGACTAAACAACAATGGTCTACTCTCCAAACATATTCCGTCTAACCGAGGAGTCAAACAAGGCTGCCCTTTGGCTCCAGCTCTTTTTATCTCCTTTCTCTGCGATTTCAAAACCTCCCAAGAACTGATTAGATCGTTCCCTCCCAAAATTGGAGCCACAACAGTTAAAAGACTCCTATACGCAGACAACCTCATTATTCTGGACCACACCCAAGTGGGTCTGCAACGCCAGCTGGACAATCTGCAGAATTACACAAAGGAGAACAATCTGGAGATCAACCACTCTAAAACGAAAATACTAATTCTCCAAAAGCAAGGGAAAAAAATTTAAAAAGAAGTGCCGAAGTGGCATCTGGACCAATCAAAAATTGAAATCATCTCATCATTCAAATACTTGGGAGTCGAAATTGATAGCACAAACAAATCTCTAAGCATGCAGAAATTTCTATGGTCCAAAACAAAAAACCTAACAGCCCAGCTACGTGCAGTAGATAGAAAATACGGCAAATTCAGCATTCTTCCTGCAATTCAGTTCTACAAGTCTAAAATAATCCCAGCACTGACATACGGCATTGATGCCAATCTTTCAATTCCAACGACCATATGGCCTAAACTAGAAGGCTTCATCTGGAGGTCAACATTAGGCTTGCCTAAATCGACAGCTGTGGCACCTATAAGACGCAAATTTGGGCTTCTCTCAATGGAGGCAGTGGTCGTGCAGAGCTCAATCCAGTTATACGGGAAAATATGCAATCAAGACAGCTTGGAAATATATAAAATGATCTCTGAAGAAATATCTAAGGGTAATAACAAGTCCCTAAACAACTGGGCGGGGAAACAAAAGCTTACGTTGCAAGAAATAGCCTGCTCAGAAAAGGAACTAATCAAGAACCCCACACGAATAAAAACAAAAATGGAATGGCTTGACTGGATAAAAACAAACGATAACTCTGTCTCGAACAAGCTATTAACCCACCTTCCACCTGTTTATAACAAACTAACGTAACTGATGGAATATTGCACGAAATATCCAAACAAGTGCCTCATGAGAACTCTCCTGAAAGCTTGCCTAAACTTCCTACCCACCCAGGAAGTCTTGGCAATCCGGGGCGCTTCGAAAGAAAAATCTTTCAGACTCTGTAGAGACCCGCAAGCCACAGAAACCATTAGACATCTTCTGATGACATGCCCGTCAATCGATCATGAAAGAAAGGCCTTTCTCGGCCCTGTATATGAGTCTTCCTACGTAGTCGACAAAAACACCTGGTGGAATCGCCTGATCACGGGTGCCAAAACAAGATGGCTAGTAGCGGCTACCAAACTAATAACCATCGCTATGGAAAAAACTCTCCAAACCCAGCAAAATGATATCCCGCCAAGCACTTGTTTGTGAAAGTAACATGTACTTAGGAAATGACCCTTCTCTATTTCTCAAGATAGTAAAGAAAGATTCCTTCATTTGTAAAAATCTAAATTGATTAAACACAAATAAAAAAAAATAAAAAAAAATAAATGTGGGAACTGCACAATGTGCAAGTATGCATATGAAAAAAAGCACTATGTTCAAAGACTTATTCAATAACGAGTTCAAGATCCAACAAACAATTAATTGTAGAACTAAATATGTTGTTTACGGCATTGTCTGTGTGTGTAACTTAGTTTACATTGGAAGTACCATCAGGGAACTCAGGACTCGTATATGAGAACACCTAGCTAAAATTGGAAGCCAAGACCAGCGACTGCCCCCAGTCAGCCATTGGCAAGAGAAACATGAAATGTCTAATAAAGCAGATGATATCAGATTCATAGGCTTACAGAAAATTACAATGGGCAGAAGAGGAGGAAACCGAGAGAAAAGCTGCGTCAAGCTGAGGCTAGGTTAATATGCAAATTCAATTCAACTGTTCAAGGCCTCAACAAGGACAATGCAATGCTGTCATTTCTATAGACAATTTATACTTATGTATTTATACTTGGAACATATGTATGTGGTATAATGACCTTATGTATATACACTTCATATACTAGTAACTTAAAAGCTTTCAGCAAATATTCTAATATTAGTGTAACTAATTGCTCTCGTCTCAGCACTGAGCCCCTACCTAGAACTCATTCATTTCTAGTGATTAATAAAGAGAGTGACAATCAATGTAGTCTTGGAACATCGTATATAATGGATCACCGATGAGTATGTTATTGTTATGAAATATGCAATGTCATAACTAAATCACATCATTGATAACAAGGCTCTCACTAAATTGGAATTCAGCTTCCCTACGAATATTAACATTATACTCGCCATAAAATTACAGTAATTTTGCTCGTAGAAGCGACCCATTAAATGTTTAAAGACAGATTGGGCATACATAAACAATGAATGTGGCTTTAAGGCTATTTGCTTCCCACAACATGGCGCCCGACACGGCACCGAGAAGGGAATCAATAGAAGGACAGCCATTGCTGTCATCATGATGACGACGCAACAACAAGCTCTAGTATATGGACGCCATCGGCGCCTCAGAGCTTAGAACGAAGCGCGAGCAGCGCATGGAAAGAATGGAGCGGGTAAGAGACCATCTTGAAACTACCATTTCTTAAGCAGTAGGCTTTTGTTTTAAGACTCTAATTGGAATGTGCATCGGCAACGTATCATTTAATGCCTGATACACGCTCGGATGCGCATTTAAAATTTAGACGCGTAGCACGCCTTAATACTGTGTTAATCAACTTACCATGAAATCAAAACAATTAGCAGCGCGAGCAGCATTATACAAAAGACGTGGAGCTTCATATGAATTATTTATGCTTGTAACTAGTATGATGAACGGTAAAACTAACTCTGCAGTGATACTTTGTGGTACTCATATTACTAAGAATCCGAAGCCTCGAACTCGGGCTTACCTTCTCTAAAATAGACATGAAAAGGCAGATTCTAGTATTCCCAGTACCTAACCTTAATCAATAGCATACCTCGGAACCTATGAGGACGTATACTTATCAGACTGGATTTATTTATAAAAATACTCAGAACCGCTTATATACATACCTTTTATATTTTTTCCTTTAAGGGATTGAACCCTATTTCAGAACCTGATTTGACACCAATATTCGAGATTATACATTAACAAGGTAACAATAATCACAATACTTTTAGATTTGATCGAGAAACTCAAATTGAATTCTTATCAACATGTTAGTAATGAAAAACCCTTTCTTTTTCTTTATATTTCTTGATTTGTTCTTTGAACATGTCTTATCAAATTGACTTTTCATCCTATGAATCCTTCCCTTTACCAACCCTTGTTTTTCTGTGATTACTTTTTCCCTTACCATTGTGTTGTTTTGGATGGTTCTTATTAATTTATGTAACTTTTACAATTTCTTTATTTGGATGATAAATTGTTGTGCAAATTAATCTCACCTTCCCCTTCCCTCCCCCCTTGCTTTCCACCTCCCTCTTATCACTGTTCCACTGCTTAATATTTTGTGTTTTTTTTGTTATTGATATATTAAGGCCCTAATTTGAAAAAGGCTAGTGGAAATAGCCGAAACACGTGTCATATAAGGGCATGATCAATTAAAACCTTTTTTTTCTTTGCAAAACTGGATTTTGGCGCTGTCTTTCATCTCAGTCCTTTGAATCTTACTACATTGTTTGTCTGACTACTGGATCACATTCACACCCCTCAGCAGACTTTATCACAAAAGGCAAAGGAGGTATATTGCTTTGGGTATTGTTGTGTACATGTGTGAGGGCTGAGTAGGTCATTTTACCTCTACTCATCCTTGTACTGTTGCGGAGAAGAATGCAATTCGTCACAAACATTCAAAGAACCTCCACCATGTCTCAGGACTTTCTGTGCTGACCCAGATTCAGCTGTTCACTTCACTCGGCACTACATGCAATTGTACAGTGGTGTCTGCCCTGAGATAAACCTGAAAAAATAAATAATACATCTTCAGCTCTAAGAACCCATGGGCCCGTGGCCCGTAGTGCTGCGTCCCGTTCTGCATCCTTCGCCTTAAAACTAGTGACCGAGGCAATGATTTCTTCATCATGTATGCCATTCCCTAACAGACAGTCCACCGGAATTTGACCCTGAACAGCGATTCGATGCTGGGAGGTTTTCCTTCTCCAACCGATTGCTACAATTTACAGTGGACATTGGGTAAAGCCATGAAACCCTCTAACAACCTTGCAGGAAGAATCAGGTCCTCCTGCACCCACTGTCGTATGACAGCAGTGATACTTGCAGCAGTATCACATGCTGTGGCTTTGTTTTCATTTATTAATAAAAAATTAAAAACGATCACAGTATTAGCAGGAACATGGGCCTCATTTGGAGAACCAGTGCCTTTCACACTCATAGATACATGGGAGCATTCAGAGAGCCTATGGCCTAGTGGGACTTGATCATCTATGAGGACCAGACTGACTATCTCTTCCTCCTCCATGAGGGAAGTACTAACTACAGCTGGCCATGGTCTACACTTGCAGGCAGGATCTTCCTTCCTATGTGTCCAGTCTCGACAAACAAGGAAAAGTGGGTTCCCAGTTCTAGGGGTTCCCTTGCTTCTCCTTTTTGTGGGAGTAGATTAAACATATGGTCAAGTTTTGCCCTCAAATTGTTGGTGACCTTTCTTAGCAGGAGGATGCTGACCTTTGTCTTTACTCTCCTTTGGTTTGCTTTTATCACTTGCCTTGTCATCTGGTTAAGATGTAGTCTTCTGAGCCTTTTTCTGGACTCAAGTGCCTACATACCTGTTAGCGAACTTTGCAAATTCTCTAGGGTCTGTGATACTCTTGTCTACTAGATTTCAATGTAAGCTCATCTCACAATTATTATATTATCCTCACATGCAACTGAATTAAACATGCACTCAAAAGTGTAAACTTTGTTACTTGTGATCTGTCCACTCAGGTACTGATGTGCAATTGCCTCCCCTTCTTAGTGAGCGCTCTAAAGCTCCTGATTTTGGAGTACTGTTTTGAGGCTCTGGATAACTTCCTGGGGACAGCAGCCTTTATTTCGATATTAATGGGCTTATCCTCAAGAGTCAACTGAACATGAGATTGGTAAACTATCCTTTGGGAATTGGTGCCTAGGTTTTCTTTGTGAGCTATCACTGGAAACATGTCCATCCCCACTGGAAGTCCTGCTGGACTCCTTCTGAGCCTGTATTTGCATCTTGTGCAGCATCACATAATCACAATGATTTGCAGCTTCTGCTTTTCCTCTGCTAGAGCAGTAGCTTCCCACTGCTTCCTCTCTGCTTTCTGCTTTCACTAGAAGGAACTTCCTATCTGTTAGGTCATCCCCAGTCGTGCTCACCAGGGACATAATAGAAGCTTGGGAATGTGGGACCTAACAGATGAATGAAAGGATGTGATACTTGGGGTCAATGGGACGCCACACTACCTCCTTTCTGGAATGAATATGGGGAAATATTATCCCTGTCATTCTCTCCATCCACATTCATGCCCCTCAGAGAAAAGAGTACCTGAGCAGGTGTCTCTAGATCACCATTAGCCCCTAGGAACACTCCATCCCAATGGCTTCCTCAAAGATGTGGAGGCCTTTGAGCAGTTTGGATTTCTTGTCCTTGTCACGACCCTCACCCAAAACCCCCTCTGGCAAACCCATTGGCCAGGTGGAGTCAGGACTCGGGCCTCTAGAGCCTGGCATCCTCTTCAAAAGCCCTCATGGGCCAGTCCTGGCGCCTATGGCGCCAGGCTCATACACCATGAAAAACAATGTGCTTGGGAACTACTTTATTGTATTGTCAGCCAACATGGAGGCATTCACATAGCTTGGTTCCTAAGAACCAAGCTATGCGGCCTAGTGTTTTGGGTGTGGAAGCCTAGGGACTACTTTACCTGGACTATTTTGTTGGGACTATTTAAACCACACCCGCGCAAGACAACACGCTTCGTGTTACTTTGCAGCTTGCAACGTGACGCTCACCGTGTCCAGCTATTCCCTCGAACCTCGGAGAAGCAGAACCTGCAAGGAGACAAAACAAACATCATTAGCAGCAGCATCTTACCTGCAGTCTTCATCTTTAAACACTCGCAGCTACTGAGAGCAGCTTCCTCGAATCTGCACGCCTCCCGGACAGAACGACCTGAAAGAGGAAGATAGAGGCAACATTAAATAAAGCAGCAGCAACATTTACAAATTACGAACTGCTCAAAAGGCTTACCTGGCTGGTCGCCTCTCGGCTTGCACCACTCTGGACATTTCACTTGCGCTGAAGAACACTGCGACCTACAAGGAAGGAAAACACAGGTTAGCAAAGGCAAGACTTTGCAGCGCTGCGCATAGCGCTTACTTACCGCATCATAGCGCTCTTAATGCGCCATCATTTACCAGCGGGGCTCAACCAAGCCAGTTCACTGCGCTGAAGCTCCACATACCTAAAGGAGAAAAAAGAGACATTTTAAACAATGAAAGGCATGCAGGATAGCAATAAAACTAAAGAACAGCAGTAAGACCTACCTGAACAATATCAAACAAGCCAGCGTCAGTGAAGTAACTGGACCGCATTCGCCCATGAAAGACAACGTGCCCCTGCAAAGAAGGCAGGACGGAGAGCAGAGCATGCCTAATTCTACCACAAGCAGAACCTTCCCCGCAGACCACATCAGGGCAAAGCTGTGAAGCATACCAGCGAGTAACCTTGCTGGGTGGCGTCCCTGTGGATACCAGGTGAGCGTAACAGACCTTCCTGGTTAACTAAGGCAGGTTAACCCCTTCTTCCAATGGTGGCTGGGGTAAGGTACTTGAAAACAAAAAGCAATTTCCACCATTCTCAGGCATACTCACTTATTCATCATTTTAATCCCGTTAGGTCGGGTATCTACGCCTGATATCCTGATAATCATCCCTGGCATGACCACCTAAAATGCAAATACAGCATGAACAATCACTAATTTGAACAATCCATAAAACTACGACTTGTATTCATTTGCATGGTCAACAAAGGACATATTTATCAACATACAACATCACATGAACACATTTAAGAAAATACGATTTAATTCACCCCAGGGACACTACTTTGGGTAATTGAGACGTGTTACATTGAGACGGATAGAAAGCCCACAGGGTGTGAGTTGGCCTTAGCCTTGGTGAGTATTCCTTGATGCCAAGATTAGTGCAAGAAGTAAAGTAAAGGCAACATGAAGAATTAGAAGACAGAGAAACTACCTATTCTGTGGTGCAATAGAATAATGTTGGGGTGGTTGATAAGGGTCCCACGGGTAAAGAGAAGTTTGAATTGTACAATCAGGCAGCGGGGAGCTTTAAATGTGCATGCAAGGTAAGATAATGGCAATGGGAAAATCAGTGTGAGGGGATGCGGTAGTCCTGAACATACATGGTTTGGGATGAACATACAGATCTGTTTTGCTGCTGAATTCTCTGACAAGTTAGGAATTACACTGGCTAAAAACCTGGTTTGGGCAATTCAGCTCTGTGTGACTGAAAAACTAGTTTTACAAGGTTGGGGAAAGACAGCAGCAGTTGCAATGAATATCAGATGGCCAGTTTTGGGCAGGTCTTTTTTATGGTCTAGGTGCATTGTGAAGGGAAAATGCAATCTCTGTAAGTGTATAGTATTCTGTTATTGAATATTCTGGCCACTTGTTAGGGCCGGACAATTAAACCTGATACCGGCTGCTAGTTTTGAAAGGAGTACCATAGATCATGGATTTTCAATAGAGTTGTCAAAATGTGGTTTGGGACCTTGTGGGCTGGAATGGTAAGTCACATAGTTTAGAATGAAATGTGGACACCAACATGTGTGGGCGATAAAACCAGCAACAATAGATCAAAAGGAAATGCATTTGCTCTCCTCTTCTTTTACATCAATGGAATTTCCATAGAACAACTGTGTGCGTCACAAGTATAGGTAAAGGTTTCTAACCAGATGGAACCTGTGATAATTGAAATTGTTTAAACTGTGTAACCAGGAGATGGGACTATGGCCAAATATGGAAAGGCCCCAGAGAGGTGTGTAGTGTAAATATGAAACATGCAATTATAAGTTCATGAGGATGGTGCTTAGATGAATGTATCCAATAAGATGTGTGGGAACTAAAGGGAATATGATTACATTGTATTGTTTTAACTAATCATGTGTTGGGGTTGACTCTGTAAAAAAAAAACTTTGGTAGTTTTTTAACTGTTGCAGATTTTATAAAATATGTGTTTGTGTGTGTGGTTCAGGGAGACAGGTTAGTTTGACTCTTTGATGTCATCTAACCCCTCCCGGCCATTTGTAAAATCAACTTGCTTTACGGAAAAAGCATGCACGTACTCTTTATGGGTGTGCCTGCTTTTGGTCAAAGTTATCAAAGGCCCAATCATATATTTGGGGTCCCTGCGTGGGTGCCAGGTTCTCTGTGACATTAGGGGTTTCCGGTCAGCCCCAGTTTGGCTGTGGAGCTTCTATGCGGGGACCAGTCTTCATGCCTGACAAGGAGGAGAGCTATAGGTACCATATTGGTTAGATGCCTGTCTCCCCTCCCTCCCCAGGAGGTATCCTACCGTGGCCCGGCTGCACAGGACAGATTAAAGGAGCACTACGTTGGAGTGCTTTGGAGTTTACTTTCGTGAGAGTGCATCTTTGCCAGGTAAAGAAGGTAACAGGTGAAAAGAAATATGTTTTTTAAAATTCTTGATTAGGGCAAGATAGGTATCTGTAAGGTGAAGTAGGTTGGAAGAGTGGGTGGTTTTGGAGGAGTGAATGAACTGTTCTATGTCGTACGTTTTTGCCTACTATTTTAGAGGTGTGGTCTCCCGCACCTGCACGTCCATTGTAAACATAGTCTTGATACCCTTCAGGTTGCTTGTCTGGTTGGCAGGAGTACTTGCCTTAGCGTGAGGTGGCATCATATGGTTACAACATGTGTAGATACCTTTCTGGAGTGTATCCTTGCTAACCCCTTACTTTGTATCGATTGTGTGGACAGAGCCTGTGTCTAATTTTGTCTTGGTTAGTCAAAGTAGTGAAGGGTATCTTGCTGTAGACAGGAAAAGACAGCACTGTAGTCGAGAGTGATGTACTAGTAAAATAAGAGAGCGATACAGCAGTTGTGTAGTGGAAAACATTGCAATCCTTTTATACCTGAGTAAAGGAGAAATCTCAGAGAAGTAAAGAGAATTGTATTTTTGCCAGGCGTGTGTTTTTGATAATATGATGTCTTTAGTGTATGCCAAAGGAGTGCCTGATTATGGATATGGTTGTGGTGAATGTGTGTAAGAAAAGTGAGTGTGGAAAATTCTTTTTTTAAGAAAAAGGAATGGAAATTGGGATCTTTTGTGGGTAGTAATTGTTGTGCTGTGAGTTTGGTTCTTGGGGTTTATATCGTGATTTTTTAAAAAGTGTTAGAGGTACATTTGTCTTGACTATGGAGACTACATTGAATCATGTATGTCAGCTGCTCCCCAGATATAGGGTGAGAATTTTGAAATACATTGAGAATGGTTGAGGGAAACGAAAGGCAAAATGCCTAATTCCTGGCCTGATAAAGGGTCTTATGATAAGGGTATGTTGGAGAACTAGCGACTAAGCATAACAGTTCAAAATTGGAGAATAGATTGAATGTCTTGGAGTTATGGAGGTTGTATGAGAAGGGCGGGGAGACCCATACAACTATGACTGTTGAGGAGGGGATAAGGATGGAGGGTGTAGGAGTTTCTTTCCCACCACCACCATATGGGTGCTATCCTTTGTCATCCGCCGAAGAACATACTAACTCTGAGTTTGAACCTTCTCCACTAACGAATCCGGGAGTTACAAAATGTACAGGGGTGACACCCCTGTCAGCTCCAATCTTCGAAAGATGGGATCATGAGGGGAAAAGGTGAATAATACCTCCTTTAGTAAAAGTTATTGATGGGTCTCAAATAGAAGGTGGAATGACAAAAGTCTATTCGACATTTAGATCAACACCCAGAGCTGAAGGAACAGGAGCAAGCAAAAACTGTGAGAGCAAGGAGCTATAAAGAATTTAGAAGGCAGGAGGTGTCCCCGGCCACTAAAATAGAAGATAGATTGCAGATGGTGGTAGAGATACAGGAACAATGTAAATGGGAAGAAGCAGTACAGTTAGCGGAGAATGAAGTAATGCTGTCAAAACAGAGCATGAGTGAAGAACAGGAAGGAGGTAATAGGCAAGTGAAGGAGGTTGAGGAAGGGGGATGGATCCATGGTGAGATCCTATTAAGGTTAGATACATCAGTTATAAAGGGAGTACATGTGGATCTGGAGGAAGGACGTGCCGTCAAGGGTACAGAATCGGAACAAGGAGAAGGAGAAGTGGCATGTTACGGCAGTGCTGAGTATGCGTCCACCTCCTAGGTAGATTAGGGGATGTGGTACTTGGGACAGAGGAGGAAGAGGATGAATGGGAAACAAGCAGGGAGGACAAGAGGTAGTAGTTGTGTCTCCTACTCTAAAAGCAATCAGGGAAAGCACACAATGGGGCCATTGGATGCGCTCAGGGGGCTCAGATGGCTGTAGGGAGAGGCCAAAGACAGATGGGAAAGGCCCAGTAAGGTATTGGCAGCTCAATTCCCACTACTCCAGAAGGGTTAGGGGAAGGGGATAGTCATATCTGGAATAATCTAATGAAGACGCTTCCATTGCTAACTACTGGGGCAGATAGTGGATTTACGCTTTGGAAATTCAAACCGCTGGTATCATGTAAATTCAAACCGCTGGTATCATGTTAGCGTTTTCAGAGCCTTGATGGGTGAACAGGCAGATTAGCTCTGTAAAAAAGCGGGATATCCGGGGATTTAATAGAACACAACCACCTATGATGGAGCAGCCTTTAATAATTATAGGGCACAAGTTTGGGGGGCATTGAGAATGTACCCCGATGAGTCAGATATAAACTCTATCTTGGTGAAAACAGTCAACCTAGATGAGGATCCTACTGCCCATATTCAATAAATTCAAGAAATGTGGAGGGCAGAGACGGAAGCATTGACCTTTTTTGTGCGACAAAGAAGACCAGGTTGATCAAAACCCAGGAGCTGGATGGCACAGATCTATGCACCCCCACCGATCGTGTCAGCCCAGGCACCGGTACAGGCTTAGGATAAAAAACCCTCTACCCCACGGGACAGGCACCTACTACACTGGAGCAAGTGTGTTCGGAGGAAATCCTTTTTCACCTCCTGGTGCTCATATGTACCTGAAATAGGACAGCCCAGAGGGATGTCTGATGTGTCCTGTTCTATCAGTTACTACTGATCCAGAAGAGGAACCTCGGATAGGAGTAAAGGTAGGTGAGCAGACGTTTTCATTTATGATTGATACTAGAAAATCATGCATCAAAGAATGTGATTTTCCCCTGTTAGGCAAAATGATGGACACACAGGGATTTTCTTGGGCTGTCCTGTTGGTTCCTTACACCGAGGATATGTGTATCAAAATAGCTAAGCAAACTGTATCTGCTCCTTTGTTATACTGTAAGAATACCCTGGCAAATCTTTTGGGAAGGGAACTCCTGACCAAGCTTAATATGCTGATACATTTTTTGAAAGATGGCATAGCATGCTCGACTCCAAGATAGTACCCAGTGAGAGAAGCAGTGCTTTCCCCCATGTATTACAGTAACAGCACAACTAGGGGGTGCCAGTGCAGTCGGCGTTATTTCTGTATGGAGTGATGATAGTGTTGAGTTGGGTCCCGGGAATAAAAGATTGAACGTGGCATGTACCACTTGAATTTTTGTTTTGGCCTGCTGAGTCAAAGGAGATAGCACCAGGGACTATTGTTACCATTCTGTTAGAAGCAGTAGTTGTCAAGAAGGACATGGTTGTTCATTCAGGTATCAATGAGGAAGGAGCCAAATGGCGCAGTGTTGTGTAACAATCCAACCTCATCATTAAGAGACGTGCCCGAAGAGCATTTTTTTTTAGGATGCAGAAGAGAAACTAGAGATGGTCTTTGAGATTGGGGTGCCTTGCCATGTAATGATAGAGCAAAGGGAAGTACCACAGACTATCCTCGTCGTTAGGAAAAACATTGCCATACTCAAAGGAGGAATTTGACAAAGTGCTGGAACACTTGTGGACCAGCAATCCTCATGATGTGGGGTTGTTGAAAAGTGTAGGATCAGTACAGATTAAATTAACATCAGGAGCAATTTAGCCATGGGTTAGGCAATAACTCATGTCTAGGGAGGCAGACGAAGGGATTTCTGAGACCATTATGGCATTGTTAAAACACAGCATTATACAACCATCTTTATCCGCATGTAATACGGCCATCTACCCTGTGAAGAAAGCAAAGGGTTCCAGTTGGAGGCTGGCCCATGATGTGCGACCTCTGAACAACATTTTCGAAGCAGAATTTCCAGTGGTACCAAACATTGCCACCATTCTCTTTAAAATCTCTACTGGGACGACCCATTTTACAGTAATTGATTTAAGAAATGGCTTTTTCTCAGTCCCCTTACACCTTGATTCCCAGTACCTCACAGAATTTACATATTGTAGCAGAGATTTTAGCACACAAGGTTACCCCAGGGATACTGTGAATCCCCAAGTGTTTTTAACAGGGTCAATCAAATGGATTTGGGAAACCTACTAGTGCCCAGTATCATAATTCAGTACATCAATGACTTATTGGTCAGTAGCTCTTCAGCAGAGCAGGAGAAGGGGTACAAAGCGGACAAAGTTAAATTCCAGTATTGCCAGACAGAGGTAGTTGTCAGCTTCTACTGTTTTCTCTTTTCCTTTCCCTCGATAACCCGGCGCCTCCTCACCTGATGATACGGAATCCGGTTTGGTAGATAGTCTCGGCCTCCGGGCACTGTAATCTCCCGGAAAGAAGCCGCAATGAACCCTCCAACTCGGCTTCTCTGTGAACTCCCTTCTGGAGGGAAACAAATGGGGGGAAAAGCCGTACAATGCACAAAAAACCCCAGTTGAGCGAGATGAAGTGGCAAAGACTTTTGCTGCAGCAATACGAGCTTGACAAAGGAAGATGGGCTCCTTATGGCAGAAAACTGAAGGTAAGCTTCCACGGGAAGTAGACGTGAAAGCCAGTATGCTAAATAGCTAATGGGAACAGAACAACGGCTAGCGAAAGTAAACGAGCACTGGCTAAACAAGAACGGAACTCTGCGAGGCAGAAAGAATAGGAGCGGAGAAAGGGGAGGTTGTAAACACGGCAGAACCGTGAGCGAGAGAGAGAGAGATAGAAAGTAAACAAGGCAAAGCCGTGAGAGAGAAAGTAAGAAGAGAACAACAAAAGCGGTGAACCCACAGAAGGGGTTTGCCAGGAAAAACACAAGAGAATGTGCAGAACACCCAAAAGGGAAAAAACTAGCATAAGAGCAACAAAGCCGCAGAAAGAGTTCCGTAAGAGTTACAATGCAAGCGTGGCTATGGAAGGCGTGGCTTAAGTACGTGGGGCATACCTAGACCAAAACACTAGAACGTAGCCAGCATTCAAACGTGAGGAACAACTTGATCCCTCATCCGGGACCTGGACCATATGCGCCTGAGAGAGCCACCACAGTCCAGAATATGCCTGAGCCAGTTACAGTAAAATGATGTAGCAGTTTTTGGGTGTAGGTCCTGGATTTTTGACTACTCTAGTTACACACAGCCCCTGCATCAAGCACTTATGGAAGCACTGAAGGAGAAGGGTCCAATAAGATGGTCAGAGGAAATGAGAACATGTTTTCCAGAACTCAAGACTGCGATCAGTAATGCTCCAGTTTTGGCAACCCTGAATTACCAGAAACCATTTTTTCTATTTTCACATACAGATGGACAGGTAATAACAGCAGGCATGGCTCAAAAAAAAAAAAAAAACATCATTAGGTAACAGGCCCTTGACTTAGTGCAGCAGGATTTGGTATTCAGTTATGCAAGGTCAGTTTCCATGTGAACAAGCTCTCGCAGCAGCTTTTGCGATACAAAAGTCTTCAACCATTACTATGGGCTGCCCGGTGACATATGTGGAGCATGTAGTTTTTGCTATCTTGGAAAAGTCTAAGTATACTTTGACAACCCAAAGAGTATCAGGGTATGAAGTTATTTTTTCAAATGCTTCCATACATCCGGTAAGGTGCCACCTTGTCAATCCGGCAACACTCTTAGCCGAACCAGTGAAACATGATTACATTGTCCAAACATTGTAGAAACAATTGTGTACAGGAGCATTTTAAATGCCATATCATATCATATCATATCATATCACGACTGTGCAATTTATGAGGGAGAAGAAGGATAGAGGATGAATGTTATAGAGGATACCTTGGAAGTAGGCAAAGTACTCTTTATTGGTGGGTCATCAACAGTTGATCAGGGCACTGGTGAGAGACACACAGGGGTGGCTTTTATAACTCTTTTGGATGGGGAACACTGGTTGGAGTAGAGGAATGACTGCCTCCTCATTAATCTGAACAAGGAACTAGTGGCACTCATTGAGGCGCTAGAGATGAGTAAGGGGAACACAGTAACTATCTACTCTGACTCTGCGTATATCACCTCCACTGTATTTTCTGGGTTATCCAGATGGAAAAAAGATTATTTAAAAGATCTCACAGGACCCCAGTTAAGCATGTTGTGCTGCTATGCTGATTAATTGAATCACTAACATTGCCCTTAGAGGTAGGAATAGTGAAGTACGTGTCGCACATTAATAGAACTGATTTAATAGCATTTGTTAATGATGCGCTGACAAAGTGGCAAAGGAAGCATTATAGTTGCCCTTTTTAGAACCTTCAAAAGTGGAAATGGTGTCTCAACAAGTACAATTGCCATTCCTGTATACTGCAGTCCCTTTGCTTCAAATAGTAGAAATGCAGGGAAAGGCACCTCAAGACCATAAGGAGGTCTGGGCAAAGAGGGAATGTATGCTCTTGCCCACAGACTTGTTGTAGAGACAGGCGTTGACAGGAAAGGTAGTAATGCCTGTAGAACTACTTCCTGTGGCTCTAGAGCAACTCTACCTTACCCATCACATATGTCCCAACAACAAATAGCAAGAGGATTCAGAGATAAGTAGGTTTGTAGGTAATTGTATAGTTTGTAAAGCATTTGAACCCGGTAACACCCTCAGTGAAGTGCGAGGGGTAATTCCCTGGCCTTCTGGTCATTTCAGAGAACTTCATATTGATTTGGTTAATATGATACAGAAGTGTCATAATTTCAGGTATTTGATTGAAATTGGATGTCCATTTTCCTGATGGCTTGAGGTTGGTCTATTCATGCACCCAAATGCAAAATTTGCAGCTACATTTCTGGTCAGGGAGGTATTTCCACAGTGGGGAATTTTTGAAATCCTGAGTGAAATCAGAAAACGGGGCCCATTTTTTTAAAGCATCATTTGCAGAGATTACAAACCTTATGGGGATCAAACACAGGTTGTGCTCAGTGAATCACACACAAGCCAATGGTGTACTAGAAAGGCTTAATGGTTTGTTTAAAATACAGTTGTCTAAATTATGTTATGATTTGCGAAAATAGTTGGTTGTACTGTCTTCCGTTGGTCCTGTTTTACTTACGAAATAAGCCGGGGAAAGATTATAACCTTGGTCATGAGGTGGTGATGGGGTGTTATGGGGTGTAGATTGTATACGCCTCTCTCACCTCTCACATGCATGCACAGGTTCAGATGTAAATAAGTCAGCAGATATTCTTGGAGAAGAGTTTGGGGAATATTTTCAGGCATTTGCTAAGAGCGTTAAGATTGTGTCTTCTCAGGTTACAGCATCACACTAGCAAGCAACGGGAAAAAACAGCAAGGAACAAGAAGATCAACAGCAACCATCGCTACTCCCTATGGAGTTTATGTGCGTTCCTTTGAACGTGCTGGAAAAAACAGTGTTTCTATGGGCCTCATCGAGTAATCTTTGCTACACCGCCTGTAGTCAAAGTGGAGGGAAGTGTAACGCTCACCTGGTTCCCACGGAGGCGCGGCGTCGAAGGCGCAGAACTCTGAAGATGGACAGGAAGGGCCCCTCTATTCTGGCTTCCCTGGCTCGTTGGATACCCTCCTGTGCGTGAAAAGGGAGTATTACCAACTGTGGAACAATGCTCAAGCCTCCCACTCCCTTCCAACCCTCCACAATACCTCCTCCACGATTCCCCGTGAAGCCTCACCTTAGGGTTTGGAAGGATGAGCTCTCCATCCTGCTTCTGATGCAGGGGCACGTTGAAACCCAGTTACTTCACTGGATTGAGGATTGATGGGAGTTCAGGTAAGCTTGACTGTTCAGGTAAGGCGCTGTAAAAGTTCTGTTCAAAAGTTCAAGCTTAATAATAATGTTCGTTGTCTAATTGCAGCAAGCGCTAATGCTTATGTCTTTTTCCCCTTAGGGGCCGGGGTTCGGAGTGCCGGAGATATGGCGCCGACCCGAAGTGAAACAGTTCTGGATGAGCGCTCAGGTAATATCTTTGCATTCGCTCATTCAATGTCTTTGTCTTTTTCCCCATAGGGGCCGGGGTCCGGAGATGCCAGGAAGCGGCAGGACCCGAAATGCAGTGGGTATAATCCAACAGGTAAGACTTAAAAGGAAACTGAGCTTTCCTTATTCCTTTTCTCCCTCTCACCTTTGTTCTTGTCTTTTTTCCTCTAGGTGCCGGGGCGTAGCTGAATCCGGAAGATCGCTGCTGAAGATGGAAGCGCCTTGCAAAGGTGAGTAAAATGCAGCGCTGCAGCGATCGAAACGAAATGCCTTTAAAATGATGTCTTCCTTTTCAGGGCCGTTGGAGAAATGACTCCGGGATGCAGATTTAGCAGGTAAGGGCTTTTCTTCTCCTATTCTCTTCCTTTCTCCCCTTGCAGGTGTTCCAGGGTGCTGGCAGGCGTGGCTGAAGTCAGGATGCAGGAGCTGACACGGTGAGCGTCCAGCTGCTAGGTGCAGAACAACGCGAAGCATGTGTGGCTGTTCGGGTGGGGTTTAAATAGCCTTGGAAGAAGTTCCTGGTATGTATCCTTCCACCAATCAGGTATGTATCCTTCCCCGACCACACCCGGGTGGTGAAGTAGTCCTAGAGGTTAAGTAGTCCCATTCAGGCCTCAAGAGGGCCTGGATGAAGCAGCAAGGTCTGCATCAGGTAAGTGTGCACCCAAGCACTTAAACACATATCCTCTTCTATGAGCCTGGCGCCTAAGGCGCCAGGACTGGGGTCCGCTATGAGCCTGGCGCCTAAGGCGCCAGGACTGAGTCCAAAGGGCCCCGACTTGGGCCCGCTGAGACTTCCCTGGGGAAAATGATGTCTGCCTCTGGGGTTGCTGGGCCCGGCCTGGCTCCTTAGAGGTAGGCATCATGACAGTACCCCCCCTCAAGGCCCCTCCCAAGGTCTTTTCCTCCGGGGGTTTTGGTTTGTGCGGGAATCTTCGATGGAATCTTTGAATTAATCGTGGTGCGTGAACATAGTTACTGGGTTCCCATGATCTTTCCTGAGGTCCATATCCTTTCCAATCAACAAGATAGAAGAGTTTCGACTTAACTATCTTGGAATCTAAAATGTCTTTCACTTCGAATTCTAATTCTCCATCAATTTGGACAGGGCCTGGGGGCTCAGACAGTCTGGTTCCAGGTTGTACTGGTTTTAGAAGAGATGCGTGAAAAACGGGATGAATCCGCATGTTGGATGGTAAATCGAGTTTAAAGGCCACTGGGTTGATAATAGCTTTGATGGGGTAAGGCCCAATGAATCTGGGATTAAAAGTTCGCTGACCCTTGAGGGGTAGATGTTTAGTTGCTAGCCATACCTGATCTCCTACTTGGTAAGGAGGAGTTTCACTTCGGTGCAAATCAGCGTTTTCTTTATACTTTTTCTTGGCTTGCTGTAAGTGGGTTGTAGCTTCTTTGAAGGCTTGGGTTATTGTGGAATGCAGGTGATTCACTGCAGGCATCTCCAGGGTCAGAGGTGGATCTAGGTCAGAGGTCCGAGGATGGTGACCATACAGGGTATAAAAAGGAGTCTGTCCGGTTCCAGAATGCACTGAATTGTTGTATGCATATTCTGCAATCCAAAGGATGTCCTTCCAATTCAACTCGGATTGGTGTAACATGCACCGCAGATATTGCTCGAGAGTCTGATTGGTTCTCTCGGTTTGTCCGTCGGTCTGGGGGTGGTGGCTGGTGGATAACCGCACGTCTATTTGTGCTAGTTGGCAACATTTCTTCCAAAAGTGGGAGATAAATTGACTTCCACGGTCTGAGACTAATATGGAAGGGAAACCATGTAACCGCACTATATTTTCCATAAATTCCTTGGCCAAGGTGGAAGCTGACGGCAATCCTTTTAAAGGGATAAAATGGGCCATTTTGGAGAATAGATCCACTATTACGAGAATCGTGTTGTAACCACCACAAGGAGGCAGGTCAGTTATAAAGTCCATTGACAAGGTGTGCCAAGGTGCTGGTGGAATGTCCAAAGGTTGAAGTAGGCCGGCTGGCCTTTTCTTTTGACTCTTATTTTGGGCACAGATTCCGCAAGACAACACAAATGACTTTATGTCTTTTCTCCAAGAAGGCCACCAGAAGTGGCGTTTGATCTTTTCTTCTGTTTTCGCGATACCGGGGTGTCTTTCCATTAATGATTCATGATGACGGGTAATGACAAGTTCCTGCAATTCTTTACTTGGCAGAAATAACCGCTCTTGGAAGTAAGGTAAATCATCCTTAACGGTGTAGTGAGGACCCCTTTGACACCATTCCAGTAAGGCAGAAGAGTCAAAAAGCTTTTTTACTTGAGCTTGGATGTCCTCAATGGTTTGCAATGAAGTCAAGCCCAGAATTCTTTGTTCCGGTATGATTGGCACAGGTTCTAAACTTGAATTGGGTTCTTCCATGCCTATCCGGGATAAGGCATCTGCCTTACCATTCTTGCAGCCAGGGCGATAGGTAATTACAAAATCAAATTCCGCAAAGAATAAAGCCCATCGGAGTTGTCGCGACGATTGAGCTTTGGCCGTCTTTAAATACTGCAAATTTCTGTGGTCCGTAATTACGGTGATGGTTTGTCTTGCACCGAGAAGATAGTGACGCCACGCCTTGAAAGCTGATTTAATAGCCAGTAGTTCTTTGTCGGTAATCGCGTAATTGAGTTCAGGTGGAGAGAATTTTCTGGACCAAAAGGCTACAGGGTGTAGTTGGTTAGTTTCTGGGTCTCTTTGCGACAGGACAGCTCCCATGGCCGAACTGGATGCATCGGTTTCCACGATGTAAGGGAGATCTGGGCGCGGGTGCTTCAATACAGGTGCAGAGGTGAATTTGGTTTTCAGGTCCTGAAAGGCTTGTTCAGCCTCAAGAGTCCATTCAAAGCGTTTATTTTTCTTTAGGAGAGCTGTGATGGGTTGAACAGTTCGAGAAAATTCCGGGATGAACCTTCGATAGAAATTGGCAAAGCCAAGCATGCTTTGCACTCCCTTCACAGAGCTAGGAGATGGCCATTTGAGAATGGCGTCCACTTTCCGCGAGTCCATTCGGATTCCTTGAGGTGTCAGGATGAATCCGAGAAACTCCACTTCTGTGGTATGAAAAACGCATTTTTTGAGCTTGCCAAATAATTTGTGCTGGCGCAATTTCTCAAGAACTGCCCTAACATGGTTTCTGTGATCAGATTCTGAGGAGGAATACACCAGGATGTCGTCAATATAAACGATGACACAAACATCGATAAGTTCCCGAAGAACATCATTCATGAAGTACTGAAAGGCGGCAGGTGCGTTGCACATACCGAAGGGCATTACTTGATATTCGAAGAGCCCAAATTTGGTACGGAATGCAGTCTTCCACTCGTCGCCCTCTTTTATACATACCAGGTGGTAAGCTCCTCGGAGATCTAGCTTGGTGTACACACGAGCATCTTTTACTTGGTCGATAAGCTCAGGTATCAGGGGCAAAGGCTAACGATTCTTAATCGTTATCTGATTTAGGGCGCGGTAGTCAATACAGGCCCTAAGGTCTCCTTCCTTTTTAGGTACGAAGAACAAAGCGGAAGAGACTGGTGACTTTGATGGGCGAATGAAAACATTGGCCAGGTATTGATCCAAATACTGGCGCAAATGCAGGTTCTCAGGTTCAGTAAGAGCATAAATCCTACTACAAGGTAGTTGTGCATTGGGTACCAAGTCGATTTGGCAATCGTAAGATCGATGGGGAGGTAAGGTGTTAGCCTGCTCTTTCTGAAAAACGTCTTGGAATTCTTGGTATTCAGATGGTAGCTGTACAGGGGTGGAAGTTACAGAGGCTAGACCCATAGCTGGATTCCTTGGGTAACAGGTTGGTTCACAATCAGGAAAAGTTATCTTCTTTGCTCGCCAGTCTATTCTCGGATTATGTGTTTCTAACCAAGGGATTCCAAGAAGTACTTGAAATTGTGGGGCCTTGATCACATCAAACACGATTGCTTCCCGATGTCCGTCCTGACCCACCAGAGTGATTTCAACTGTGGAATGCGTTACAGGCCCTGAGGCTATTTCGGTTCCATCAACTGTAGTAATTACATCTTGGGTTACTTTCGGGCGGAGAGGAAGCTTAATCCTGGAAGCCAATTCACGGTCTATGTAATTTCCAATAGCTCCACTGTCTATGTATGCTTTTATAGCATGCAACTGCTGAGGCTGTTTTGGGTTCACAAGCACCATTGGCATGACAAAATGCAAGTTCAAAGAGTTTGTTTTCAAGCTCGGCAAGCGGACCCCTACGCTTGTCGGGCTAGGTCGTTTCCCGAACCAGGTGTCAATAACTCGTTATCAGTGGCTCCAACCACCTTCTTGGGTGGTTTAACTGGACAACTTTGAAGAAAGTGACCGGAAGTTCCGCAATACAGACAAAGTTGCATTTGTCGCCTTCTCTCTCGTTCCTTCTGCGTTAATGGTCCTTTAACACTGCCAATTTGCATAGGTTCGGAAACGTCAGTACTCTTGGAGTTAACATGGGTCTTGATAGGTACTCTGGTTTCATACTTGAGCCGATCTGCTTTTCTATTTTGAAGTCTGTGATCAAGTTGAACCACTAAGTCTATGTAGTCTGCGCAGGCCTGGGGTGGATCTACTATCTGAGCTATAACATCTTTAAGCTCTCCGCGCAGGCCTCGATGAAACAATGTGATCCTTTTATTTTCAGGCCATCCGGTTTCCACAACTAGTCTATTAAAGGTGGCGATATAGGACAAAAGATCCTGATTACCTTGTCGTAAGGATAGCAGTTCGTTGTCAAGGGCCTGTCCCTGCGAGTGTCGAGCGAACAATCTTTCCATGCTGGCCTGGAAGCCCTGGAAATCCCGGAGAATGGGATCATCCTGATTTACCAATGGAATAGACCAATCGGCAGCACAGCCACTGAGGTGAGATAGTACAAAGGCTACTTTGGTCTGGTCGTTGGGGAAGGCCCCGGGCCTGCATAAAAAGTGTAAACGGCATTGGTTCATAAAAACGGCATATTTCTTGGGATCCCCCGCAAAACGTTCCGGCGAGGCCAAAGGCATGTGTCCAGGTAGATTGATTTGTACCGGGTTATTCGAACCCATTGTTGTAGAAATATCTCCGGAAACAGGGAAAGGAGTGTGCTCTGCCTGGCCCTGCAATAACCTTTTGGCCAGATCATCAGTTCTTTCCTTGGATAGGATTAGTTCCCTTCTGAGAGCATTAGTCTCCTGGCGGGCTGAGTGCACTTCTGCCCGTAATTCCCCTAAAAGATGGGCCAGCTGATCTGTCTCGGAAGTCTCCATAGCGCCCAGGTGGGAAATTGTGGTAAGGCTTCGCGTTCTGTAACGCTCACCTGGTTCCCACGGAGGCACGGCGTCGAAGGCGCAGAACTCTGAAGATGGACAGGAAGGGCCCCTCTATTCTGGCTTCCCTGGCTCATTGGATACCCTCCTGTGCGTGAAAAGGGAGTATTACCAACTGTGGAACAATGCTCAAGCCTCCCACTCCCTTCCAACCCTCCACGATACCTCCTCCACGATTCCCCATGAAGCCTCACCTTAGGGTTTGGAAGGATGAGCTCTCCATCCTGCTTCTGATGCAGGGGCGCGTTGAAACCCAGTTACTTCACTGGATTGAGGATTGATGGGAGTTCAGGTAAGCTTGACTGTTCAGGTAAGGCGCTGTAAAAGTTCTGTTCAAAAGTTCAAGCTTAATAATAATGTTCGTTGTCTAATTGCAGCAAGCGCTAATGCTTATGTCTTTTTCCCCTTAGGGGCCGGGGTTCGGAGTGCCGGAGATATGGCGCCGACCCGAAGTGAAACAGTTCTGGATGAGCGCTCAGGTAATATCTTTGCATTCGCTCATTCAATGTCTTTGTCTTTTTCCCCATAGGGGCCGGGGTCCGGAGATGCCAGGAAGCGGCAGGACCCGAAATGCAGTGGGTATAATCCAACAGGTAAGACTTAAAAGGAAACTGAGCTTTCCTTATTCCTTTTCTCCCTCTCACCTTTGTTCTTGTCTTTTTTCCTCTAGGTGCCGGGGCGTAGCTGAATCCGGAAGATCGCTGCTGAAGATGGAAGCGCCTTGCAAAGGTGAGTAAAATGCAGCGCTGCAGCGATCGAAACGAAATGCCTTTAAAATGATGTCTTCCTTTTCAGGGCCGTTGGAGAAATGACTCCGGGATGCAGATTTAGCAGGTAAGGGCTTTTCTTCTCCTATTCTCTTCCTTTCTCCCCTTGCAGGTGTTCCAGGGTGCTGGCAGGCGTGGCTGAAGTCAGGATGCAGGAGCTGACACGGTGAGCGTCCAGCTGCTAGGTGCAGAACAACGCGAAGCATGTGTGGCTGTTCGGGTGGGGTTTAAATAGCCTTGGAAGAAGTTCCTGGTATGTATCCTTCAACCAATCAGGTATGTATCCTTCCCCGACCACACCCGGGTGGTGAAGTAGTCCTACAGGTCAAGTAGTCCCATTCAGGCCTCAAGAGGGCCTGGATGAAGCAGCAGGGTCTGCATCAGGTAAGTGTGCACCCAAGCACTTAAACACATATCCTCTTCTATGAGCCTGGCGCCTAAGGCGCCAGGACTGGGGTCCGCTATGAGCCTGGCGCCTAAAGCGCCAGGACTGAGTCCAAAGGGCCCCGACTTGGGCCCGCTGAGACTTCCCTGGGGAAAATGATGTCTGCCTCTGGGGTTGCTGGGCCCGGCCTGGCTCCTTAGAGGTAGGCATCATGACAAGAAGCAAAACTTGGATCCACGTCCATGACATACGAAGGGATACCATAGTCCCTCCACTGACACCTGGGGAATAGCAGTTATAAAAAGATAACTGTGCCCTAAGGAAACCCAGTTCATGCCAGTGGAAAGGGGAGGGGACGCATAGAGATTGAGACTTTTCATTTGTTATTCAGAGTGTAAAACAAAAGAATGCATTTAAAAATGGGAATGAGAATGTGTAGATCTATTTCTCTCTTAATTTCTGTGGTATATGTTCTCAATAGTAGGAATGTAAATGGGTTTGAGTAATCAAGAACTATGGATACGGCAGGACAATTGTTACAACAACAAGACCTTGAAATAGATTTTGTAAATAATGATGATGATATAAATTTAGAAACAGTAAATGATGTACCCTGTTTTGCATCAGATAATTCATGGTATCATGATATGAGGAGGTTGGGGAGAGAGAGAGTGTGACAGATTCATGTTATATTTGCTCTCTTATCCCCCTCGCTTCTGGTATCCCTAGATTATTTATTCCTGATGAGATAGAGGTATTGGGGGCACAATGTCTAGTGCACCTTGCCTTGTGCAGGTTCTGAGGGCAGTTTCAGGTAGAATCTGTAGCAGCTTTCACTCTTCCAGTTGAAGAAGAATGTTTACCATTAGATGAGGAAAAACAGAAGGATGTCCATTGCATGCAAAGTGTACAGGTCAATCTTGAAGGACTAATGGGAACAATAAATGAGAGCAATTGGTGAAGATGTGCAGAGCAGGAGGAGTGTTGGACTTCCTGAAGAAGGGGTGGCACAAATAAACCGAATATGTGGAAGTGTATGAAAAAAGTATGTGAACTTTTTAACATGGCTCAAAGAGTCAGAAAAACCTGTTAAGTACAGTTACTTAAGCATTTTTTTCTGTGTTTTAATGGCGATGGCACAATGTCTTTAGGCATGCATCGGAACTGCAGCATCACGCTTTGAATCGCTGATATGGCTGGATGTACGGTAGCACTTCTCGACTGGTCCTGTGGAAACTTTTCCTAAAAGCAGTTACCTCCAGCTTGGTGAGGTGTTTGCAGTCTCACCAACTTGCATGTGCCCCTCCTTGTGGTTCCCCAGAGCCACATGACATTTGCAATATCCAAATCTGAGTCTACGTTTGTGCCCATTTTCCCCTGTGCCCCTTGTGTCCCTTGTGTCATCAGACATGGACAATTCAGGAACTTTACATACTTTCATAGAAATGGACTCCTTGAAACGATCGAGAAGATCAAACTACATCTCATCAGCATCTATGAAGGCACTTATGAACATTTCCAAATATTTTTGACTATTTAGCCGGGCAGAGTTTTTTTTTTATTTACATCCTTTTTGGATCCTGGCATACAGACTGTGGGCAACTCTAAGTGGTTACAAATTGTTTGCTATGAATTATTATTATCTATGAATTCCTCTGAATCAGCATTTAGTGCCCACAGGGATATCTGATGTGTCCTGTTCTATCAGTTACTACTGATCCAGAAGAGGAACCTCGGATAGGAGTAAAGGTAGGTGAGCAGACGTTTTCATTTATGATTGATACTAGAAAATCATGCATCAAAGAATGTGATTTTCCCTTGTTAGGCAAAATGATGGACACACAGGGATTTTCTTGGGCTGTCCTGTTGGTTCCTTACACCGAGGATATGTGTATCAAAATAGCTAAGCAAACTGTATCTGCTCCTTTGTTATACTGTAAGAATACCCTGGCAAATCTTTTGGGAAGGGAACTCCTGACCAAGCTTAATATGATGATACATTTTTTGAAAGATGGCATAGCATGCTCGACTCCAAGATAGTACCCAGTGAGAGAAGCAGTGCTTTCCCCCATGTATTACAGTAACAGCACAACTAGGGGGTGCCAGTGCAGTCGGCATTATTTCTGTATGGAGTGATGATAGTGTTGAGTTGGGTCCCGGGAATAGAAGATTGAACATGGCATGTACCTCTTGAATTTTTGTTTTGGCACAGCCGTTTGTACAATAAACTTGCTTTACGGACAAAGCGTGTACATACTCTTTAAGGGTGGGCCTGTTTTGGGTTACAGTGATCAAAGGCCCTATCCTACAATACAGAGGAACTTGCTTCTTTTTTTCATGATGATTTCAAATGTGATAGGAGCGTCAAAGTAGTCTGAGGGGATTGCTGAATTCTTCATCGGAACCCCATATCTGGCATGTTTCGGTGATCAAGATTGTGAAGTAGAATCTATGTGGACCCTGCAAATACATGTATGTGCATTTTAGTGTCATGCCAGTGGGAGACGAAAGGTCATTTCAGAAGCCATTGTGACACCTGTATGCCCTTACCTTAAATCTACAGGTGGGGTGATGCAAGCATCTTTGCCCTACTAGGTCAGACAACGCCTATTGTCCAGTGGCAGGAAAACCCCCGTGTTGGTCAAGGTAAGGTGGGTCTCTAATATCTAGAGGAAAGATAAGGGAAAGGACTTCATTGAGAGATCGCTGTGTGCATCCCTATGTTTAGTTAAAATGTATAAATAAAGCATCCCAGTCTGTGATACTGTATATCATGCATATTGTGAAATGCAGTCATAGTGACTCCTCCAAACGTGCATCTCTCGGTGTGTCAACCACATCACAGTTGAAAGTCCTGGACCGGTGTACATACATCCTATCGGAGTGATGGAAAAAAGGGTCACCACCTAAAATTGAATAACGCCACATTCCCCAAGATTTGAAGGAGGCATTCTGTAGGTTTCTAGTATCCCGGTGCTGGTTTGGGGAACCAGAAAGAAGGAATTGTAATAACATCATGGAGTATAATTGAAGGCCACCTATTCCAGGTGCAACAAGTATGTGAGAGAAGCTGAGGCATGATTTCCCTACATCATATGGGGGAGCATGTCATATCCTTCCCGATGACCTTCCTGAAATGATAGAGCTTGACATAGCTTGCACATCTTGCTTGCTTTCAGGATTGGTGTGGAGCTCTTGTTCAATTCCATGGAAGCGAAAATTCCTTTCATTGTTTCTAAAGGGGCTTCTACACACTTGAGAATTACGTAATACTTTGAGTTTCACCCTAGGTCACTAAGGGTAAACCAGATGTGGACCATCTGCTCATTGTGCCTTAGAGAGGCTCAGTTATACCACATTGAGGAGGCCCAACAAGACCAAAACATGTGTCTGGGGTTGTTTCTGGGGTTGTTGGTGGTATGCTCATTCAGTTTAGAATTGCCTTGTATTTCAGTGCTGGACTGCCCATGTGGTTGTGACCAGACCGATGTTCGTATAGATATTTCTCTTCTCTGAAGGATATAGTGAGCTAAAATGTGATTGGACACCCTGCTGAAGTTATTTGAACCATGTGTGTTCTCAGCAGATGCACTCTCCCACAGTCTTGTACATGTTGTGGTGTCACCGTAAGTTACTAAGCATTACCCAGACATGGACCCTTTTCCCACTGTGGCTTAGAGAGTCTTAGCTTCTCCTCACCGAGGAGGACAAACAAATGTTGCTGATGGTACTATTATTCTGAAGATAATTGCCTAGCATTTCTGTGCTGAACTGCCCCAGTGGGTGGGACCAGATTGATATTTGTATAGAGATTTCTCTTCTATGAAGGGAACAGTGGGATAAAACGTGGGAGCAGACCCACCGGAGTGGAATACATTCCATAGAACAGGTTATTTGAACCATGTTCATTCTCACTAGAGAGGCTCCCAGACTCATGAGTTTATCATGTTAAGTTTTATTTTGAAAGACCAAGCTGTAGGCACAGTCTGTCTCGCATCCCAACCGCTGTCATCATTGTGACAAAGTACTATTGGTCTCTAGGAGTAAATGGGTGAGTAGTGACTAACCCACCTACTCAGCCCTCACACATCTACAAACCATCAGTGATCTGCATCATATATGTACAACAGGCCCAGCTAAGAGCTATATCTCTTTCACTTTTGTAGTTACATGCATCGAAGGAATGCAATACTCTCAGAAGGGGTGTGAATCAGAGCTAGTAGTAACCCAAACAGCAGTAGTATAGTACATTCAAAATAAAATAATGTTCAACCAAGGTTTTATAAAAATATATACTTTAACTAAACAAATCAATTATGCGTCTAACTATTATAAACACTGACAACAACCCATCCCTATGAAGGAAGAAAGAAGACACAAAACATAAATGTATAATCACTCTGGATACTTTATAGGGAAGGAAAACAGGCAAGAAATGCAAGATTGTGTACACAGGATTTGTCTTGATGGAAAACAATGCCAAAGGGACTTAACATGGCTATAGGGACCAAACATGTGGACCAGAAGGACAAGGACACTTGAAAGTACCTGATTCCAATTAAAGGCAGTTGAACACAAGTGAACCAGGCTTTAAGGTTCTGTAGATGTGGGTTGAACCAGGTTAGGGTGTGACAACTTAAATTGGGTCAAGCAGAGAACTGGCATAAGCCGGTTTGAAGCAGGTGCTTGGTGCAGCGTTGGAGAAATGCACATTGCTATACAGGGTCAGTTAGATGGTCGAGTCAGTTCCAGCTGTTGTTATTGCTGGTTCAGGTTGACGAATTACGCAATGCTCCAGCGGTTCCAGTTGAGGTCCAGCATTTCCAAACGGTGATCCTGTTGATCGATGCAATGTTGGAAGAGGTGGTGTAGTTCAAAGTCAGTCACATCAGAAAGCTGGTTGTTCAAGCTGAACAGGCAAAATGTTCTGCTTGGCACAATGCAGCAGTGAGCTGGTTTTATGAATGCAAAATAAGAGTGGTTTGAATTTTGAGAGAGTGCCAAATGCAGCACCAGAGGGGAGGGGGGTCCTTTTATTTGAGTGCAGTGAATCCAGCTCAGACGTGGATTGACCAGTTTAATGTGATTTAAACAGGGGGCCTAGCAGATCTGGTTCTCAGGCTGCTGTGAGACCCACTGCAGGTGGCTCTAGGGCATGGTGAGTTCTTCTTAGTCATGGGAGATCTGCAAGAAGAGTGGTAGCCTTGGTCCTCAGCAAGAGTCATCGCCAATATGTCCACGGTGTGGGTAGAGAGCAGAGCCCATCTCTGCTTTGGATAAATCCTTCTTCAATGGCTGAGGGTTTTGGAGTGATCAAGTCTCCCAAAAGATCTACAAACCTTAAGACAAACTCTTCCAAAAGTGATTCAAAGAAAGGTTGAGAGACCCACTCTTTTATAGGCAACATGGGAATAGAATAAATCAATCCTTCCTTGATGGGTCCATACCCTGAGCTAGTGCCAAGTGCCTCTTGCCTTCTGATATTATACCTAGAGTGCCTTGTTTTGCAGGAAGAAGGGGTTGTGGAGAAGAGAAAAGCCCATAGAAATGTAATATCGAGGAGCCATCTTCCAACACCTGCATTCCCTGGCTGTCCTAACTTCTCCCCTTTCTCAGCCTGCAGCTTTAAAGGCTCTCTTGTGTGCAGCCGCCAGTGTGCGGCAGGTCTTTGTAATGGATATGGCACTTTGTAGCCAGGCTCCCCGGTCATCTCCAATGTGAATATTCCAGGCTTGCAAGGAGGATGTTGCTTTCCCTCCCAGAGAGTCAATAGAGCCATGCATCATGTCATGTTGTCAAATTCACTGATATGCAGACAGGAAGTTTGCCCCAAATCGGCATAGCCCCTAAAGCTGTCCGAGCACAACGAGATGACATTGGTATGCTAAAAATCAGATGTGGTTTCAATAATTATGCAAACTCCCCACCACCAAACCAACATTGCTATGAATTATATATTCAGATTATTCTGTCACCAGAGGAGGTCTTTTATCATAATTTTAATATAATGAATTTGGAACAGAGATGTAGACTTAAATGCAACCTCTCTACAATTCTTGAGTTGTTGATTGTACAGGATTTGGCAATCCTTCACTTCCACGTATAAATATGCCACTCCTTATTGGGCATGCTACTTCAACAGTTTGAATACCACATTATATGCTGACGAGGGAAAGTTCTTTGCCCAGCAGATTAAATATTTAAAAAAAAACAAAGATCAAGTGTCACTCAAAACATGTAAAGACAAAGTGAACAATATCTTAATTACATAACAACCAATGCTATATCCAACAATTACAGGACAAGCACTAAAGACCCTACGATCCAAATCAAAATTACCCACCAAAGACAAGTAATGGAGAGGCTTCATACGGCTTGCATCTAGCCAACGAGAGGTCAATATGAAAGGATTGCACTAGCAGTATCCAGTAGCTCACGTTTCCCCATCACTAGGATAGTTTCGTCCTCAAACATCAACATTTTCCCTAATCCAATCGATGAAGAGTTGGTGAGTGGAACATTCCCAGGGTATTGAAATCCGACAATGACCCCGTTTCAACAGTCGGGAGTTCCAGAGATTAGCTGCTCAACTCGGGTTCACACACCAAAAGCTTAAACCACTGTGGCTGCAAGCGAATGGAATGGTGGAAAGCTTAATGGCTGAGATCATTAAACCAGCAGAAAGGGCCGAGCTAGAACATATGTCTGCAACACCACACCAGTATCGTACAACCCCCATGAAGCAAAGGGCCTGTCACCTGCAGTGCTCATGATGTCATGTCTGCTGGTAACACACCTGCCCAGACAACCCCTCTTAAAGCATGGGAGGGATGCAGAAACAGAAGAAGACATAATAAGATTAAGGACAAGGCAAAGCAATATTTTGACAAAAAGAGACATGATCAAAATAGAGAATTCACACAAATGGATAAAGTCCTAAGGAAACAATGACAAACTTTGAAGACAGATGCCAAATTCATAGCTGGGTCATTCCATGACAACCTCCTCTTCTCTGGGACCTGTTTCTTTTGTTTTCCAAGTTGTTTTTGTTAATTTAATATTTACATAAACAATAAAGAGAATACAATAAGTCCAATGTGCAGAGAAACACTTATTCAAATACAACCTAACAGCTCATTCTTCAAAGGAAATAGCAGAGAAAATAGAAAGTGGGGTGAGTAAAAGAATAAGAAAATACTGAATAACATGAAATACAAATAAGTAATGAAAATTACAAAATTAAAAGGTTAGAAGCAAAACAATCAACACCTTTATAATGTGTAAAACAGTAGGTATGGGTAGGACCCTATGGTGTGACAGAAAAGTGGATCACATGAACTACAGTCACCTCCTCTGCGCGTGTGGCACTATTACACATTTGGTTTCAATATTGACATATTTTGCTGCCTAGATAAACAGTATGCCATGTAATATCATGTCACACAGCTTTCTAATCTATCTAATCTGAGTTTATTGACTTCACCACTTTATTTCTGCATCTCATGATTAGCATCCAGCCATAAGTATCTAGGCCAATTCTCCCCTTTAATAAGCAACACTGCAGCTGTCGGCACATTGGAAGGTTGCACCTCGTACATGTGCTTGCGAGAACGTTACTAAGACATGAGGTAAAAGCGCATCGGATTATTTAATAATATACTTTCTAAAATGCATTCTATTGGAACCTGACATTCGTCTTTGTGCATGTGTGTTAATATTATGTGGTACAAAGCACATCACAATGCAATAAAACAAATATTGGAGTTTCTGTGGGGGACAGCGGAAGCAGCCTCTGGGTTTCATTGTTTCATTGTTCGTTGGTGCTGAGGTGTGGCTTGACGTCGACACGTTCATAGGTCTTTTCCTCAGAATGCTGAGCTTCGGAAACGCTGGGCTTCGACCCTTCGACCCTCGGGTCGCCTTGAGTCGCCCTGAGGAGCTGACCCGATGAGGCAGCGGTGTTGTGATATTTCATACACATGGAAATTGTATATAGTTGATGTAGACGCATGCATGCGCTCTGTAGCTGTGACAACGTCTTCGTGTATCGTTCCAGAATGTTGATGGAACTATACACGAAGAGGTTGCAGTGAAACCGGTTGGCCTGCTGGGGGCTCCTCCCAATAAACCTAGATATCACATACATATATCTGGATGTGTATTATTAATGAATGAAATAATAAAACACAACAATTGGCGACAAGGAGTTGTATGCGGAGGGAGCCCCCAGTATTGGCAAAGAGCAGCCTGAGGAGAAGACTGTCCAGGAGCTGTCGTGATAGAAACGAGAGGGAGAGGACCAGTTGGTGCGAACCGTCAGGATCTACCTGCGACGGTTAGATAAGCTGCGCACAGTGAGTGTACAAAGACCCTGAGCTTAGATATATAGACTTACTAATATGGCATTGTTTGAAAGCTCGCCGAGGCACTGGGCCAACCGCTTCCCACATTAGAGAAAGGCACCCTACTACGTGCCATGCGTGCCGCCATCTTAAGGAAGACTGGTTGTTGCTACGCGACGGCCGACAACAACGCGACTAAACAAAGTTACGGAGGGCCGCGTTTAGAGTTTTGTCATGAAGGTTGATGCCGCTAAAGTTTAAACGCACGCACGGTGCAAGAGACTACTGTTTGAAAGGATTGGCATATCAGAGGTGTTTGGAAGTGAACTGCACGTCGGAAGACAAATGAGTACAGATTTAAAGGCACAGTACACGACAGAGTGTTCCTGGATTATTGAAATAAATAAAACAAGGCGAAGTACAGGTGTACATTGCAATAAATAAAATAGAGTGAATTGCAGACACAAAGTGCTAGAATAATAACTGAATGCAACATGCAAAGTATAGCTGCTCCTGTAAAATTCATGGCACTACCAGGAAATCCAGCATGTCCTTGGGAGCAATGGCAGGACAGTCTTCAAGTATATTTGAGAGCGATAGGTGGATCCAAATATAATGATGATTTAAAAACGCTACGCTGCTAAATTGCATAGGAGCAGAGGCACTCAGGATTTTCAGAACTTTACCTGATATAGATCAGACAAATGAGAGTTGGGGAGAATCCTCAAGTACATCCAAGAAGTATGACTTAGCTTTGGCCAAGTTGAACAGTCATTTTGGAAATAAGACTAACATAGTGTTGGAGAGATATCGTTTTGTTACAAGGCGACAAAATAAAGGTGAGAGTGTGGTTGCCTACTTGGCTGCGCTAAGAGGGTTATTGGCAACATGTGCTTTCACAGGAGTAGCAGATGAATATTTGAGAGATCAAATGGGGTTACATGTTGCAGATCCACGAATTCAACAAAGCTTATGGCAGGCTAAGAATCCCACGCTACAAAAAACCATTGAGATAGCACGGTCTATTGAACTTGGTGAGAAGTGCATGAAAGAAGTCCAATACAAAGTAGAAGCTGGTGAGATTAAATTAGTCCAGGAAATGGCTGACGGTCAGCATAACAATCAGGAAGAAGAACTGATTGCCATAGTCAAGAGGTTGGTCAAATCCGACATGGGTGCTGGACCAAGACAGGAGAGAGAGAACACATACGGACAGAACAACCAATGCTTTAAATGTGGATGGTACAAACATGTGAATGTTGAGAGAGACTGTTCTGCTGTATTAGCAGAATGTTACAGATGTGGGCAAACGGGCCATTTTGGCAAGGTGTGTCGCAACAACAGAGGAAGAGGCAGGTTTAATTACAGGCAGATGAGAAATGCTGGCCGATATAGTAGAACTAGAGGTGCTGCCACGACAAGCATAAAAGCAGTGGAAGAAATGGGTGGTCCAAAAAGTCTGTTGGCAATAACGGATCGATTTGAAGATGAAGTACAAATACTTGCTTTCACACCTGATGAAGGTGGTGTGGGACCCTGGGTGCCGATGGAGATTGATGGTATAACATTACAAATCATGGTTGATACTGGCTCTCCGTACACTATGGTTGATGTAGATACATATGCGAACATTCGAAAAAAAAAACGGAAGAGTTACAAATGACTAAGATAAGAGCGACTGGTTATGGAAAGACGCCTATCAACATTATAGGCTTTGTATGGGTGCACCTGAACTTTGAGGGAAGGAAGACATATTGCAAACTATACGTGGCTGAGAATGGGTTTTCGATAGTTGGATGGTGGGAGCAAGCATCGTTAAAGATAAGAATACATCCTGGTGAGAATGTACCCATTCTATGTATCAATGAGAGCAGTTGTAGCACGGCGGATAATCTGGCAAAGAGTTTTCCTAAAGTATTTAATGACAAAATTGGTCTACTTAAAGGGTTTAAACACTGCATCATACTCAGAAGAGGAGCGAATCCTGTAGTACACAAGGTGAGAAATATACCCATCGGCACCAGAGAAGCATTGAAAAGTGAATTGGAGAGGTTGTGCATGCAGGACATTATTGAACCGATTGAGAGCTCAGAGTGGTTATCCCGATTGTAATTGTTAAAAAACCTAATGGATCAATCAGAATGTGTGTTGACTTAAGAGATTTGAATGGAAACATTTGGATAGATCGTCATCCCTTACTGAACATTGGCGAAATGTTGACTACCATGAAGCCAGTTAGATATTTCACGACTTTGGATCTATCATCAGCGTATCACCATGTTGTTTTGGAAGAGGAGTCTAGGCATTTAACATCCTTCATAACACCATTAGGAGCTTTCAGATACAAGAGAATGCCTTTTGGATTGGCTTTGGCAGCCGCAGTATTCCAAAGGTTAATGCATCATTTATTTGATGGTCTTCAGGGAGTACACTATTTCCAAGATGATATCTTGATATCAGCGATGTCCGAAGAGGAACACGATGCAAAGCTGTTAGGTGTGTTACAGGTCATACAGCAGAAAGGAATGACACTCAAAATTGAAAAGTGTAAAATCAAGAGAAATTAAGTGACTTACTTGGGTCATCGCATTAATGCCAGCGGAATACTGCCTAAAGAATCATTGATTGACAATATTTTGAAGATTCCCAGTCCAAAGAACAAAGATCAACTTCGGAGTTTTATGGGACTAACTGAATATTATTCAAAATTTCTAGACCACTATGCTGATAGAACTGAGAAAATGAGAAATGTAATGAGCAAGGGCAGTACATTTATTTGGTCTGAAGAGTGTAGGAACGAATTTGAGGTGATTAAATCTTTGATCAACAGAGCGCCAGCATTAAAAATGTTTGACTCTCGTGCCAAGACCAGAATATCGGTGGATGCTAGTAATATAGGGCTTGGTGGAGTTTTAGAACAAATACACGGAGGTGAAGTTGTCCCCATCGCATTCGCTTCAAGAACATTGAGGGGGGCTGAAAAAAAATTATTCCACTATAGAAAAAGAAGCCCTTGGTGTCAAGTGGATACTGGAACATTTCAAAGGGCTTATTTGGGGCATTCCAGTCGACATCAAAACAGACCATAAGCCTCTCATTCATGTCCTGAACTCGAAAAATCCTCACATGACGTCCCCACGTATAAGAAGTGGACACTGATTATCATGCAGTTCAATGTAAACATAAAGTATACACCTGGGAGAACCAATGTAGTAGCAGATTGTTTTTCCCGTCTGCCATGTGAAGATGACACAGCTGATGGTGAGGACAAAGAGGAACTAAAGGAGGAACAAAACATGGACTGTATAATAGCACACATACATCCAAGTTTCTCGAAAGAGGAATGGGTGAAAGCCAGAGAACAAGATCCTGAACAGAATCTGTTGAGAAAGGCCATTGAGAGTGGTTGGAGAGATACCAAGAAAGATATCAAAGCCTGGGAAAGAATTAAAGATGAGTTGACAAGTGATAATGCATGCATTTATCGAGGAGATCGTATAGTACCTCTGGCAAATATGAGGAAGAGAATTTTGGACATTGCGCATGAAGGGCATGTGGGCAGAAACTTAACGAAGAGGAGACTAAGAGAAGCTTATTGGTGGCCTGACATGTGGGGTGAAATGGAAGATCTTGTCAGAGATTGCACTGCATGCGCAGTAAGTGATAAAAGCAAATCAACGCATATCACACCGCTACAACCAATAGAGATTCCCAGTGCAGTATGGACAAAATTAGCAATTGATATAGCTGGTCCGTATGAAACATTGGGCCCACAAAAAGTTTACTTTATTGTACTGGTTGACTATACATCTAAGTGGGTGGAATGTGGTATTGTAGAGGAGTCTGTGTCAGCTGTCAAAGTCATGAAGTTCTTGGAAGAGATTTTTAACAGGGAAGGAGAACCTCAAGAACTAATATCTGATAATGGAGCACAATTCATATCTTTGGAAGTTCAAAAGTTTTTGAAGGATAGAGCCATTAAGCATAACACAACTGCACTATACCATCCCATGGGGAATGGGTTAGTTGAAAGGATGAATCGTTTCATAAAGGGCATTATCCGATTAGCCATTGTGAACAGTTTACCATGGAAAGAGACACTTAAAGAAGCACTCAACACATAAAAGGTTACACCACATTCAGTAACTGAGGAAGTGCCTTTCACGTTGATGAGAGGGAGAATATCTACGAACAGACATAGGCCGGCTTGGATGGTGAAGAAGAGAAACAAAATAATAGATCTGGAAGAAATTGTCAATAAAGTAAAAAGGAAACAAGAAGAATACAAAAAATATTATGACAGACAGAAACATGTTCAAGAAAGCAAAGTCAGCAAGGGTGATTGGGTGAGAGTGAAAGAACCCAAACGTGTAATGAAAGGAGAGTCTAGATTCTGTCCTCCGCAGAGAGTGATAGATTGTTCAAACAAATATGTAATCCTAGAGGATGGCAAGAAGTGGTCATGCAATGATGTAATTCTGGCAAAGGAGGAGGAGATAGTGAGAAATGAAAGAGAACAAAACATACAGGGAGAAACATTCAAAGAGAAGTCCAATGTTTCCAGTCTGATGAACAAAGAATGAAGACAAGGAAGGAAAACAAAAGAAGATCCACATGAAGGAAATAATGAGGACAAACAATCAGTTCCAAGACATAGGAAAAGAGTGTGGAATTACAAACAAGACTATGTATATTACTAAAAAGAAAAAAAAAAGGAATCTTAGAACTGCCAGAACTTGGAACCATAGTGCCATCATAATCCATAATGCAATCACAAGAACAGCTTTACAACATCAAAAAAGTGTATCCTTTTTCATGTGTATATATAGTTAGGATTTTGCATCATAAATTGTCACAGTTACGGTATGGTGTTATGTTATTAATATTTAATCAATTATATATTGTTATATAATTATTTGGAAGGGAGATGTTGTGATATTTCATACACGTGGAAATTGTATATAGTTGATGTGGACGCATGTATGCGCTCTGTAGCTGTGACAACATCTTCGTGTATCGTTCCAGAATGTTGATGGAACTATACACAAAGACGTTGCAGTGAAACCGGTTGGCCTCCTGGGGGCTCCTCCCAATAAACCTAGATATCACATACATATATCTGGATGTGTATTATTAATGAATGAAATAATAAAACACAACAAGTGGCGCTTGTGATTAACGTGATCGCCCATCAGCTTGTGGAGCCTGACCGGAGCTGTTCGGGGGGCTGTTCAGGGCTGTCCGCATAGCCACAGTGAAGTGGCACAGTAAACCGCTGGTGAGTTGACTGAGTAGTCAGACAGCTCTGCTTGTGTAGTTCACCTGCCCACCTGTTTACCTGCACACTCGCATACCCGCACACCCACTTACCCTTTTCACCTGGGCTTGGGTCTCAGTTTGTTGACGAGTGGACCAGGTTGAGCTAAGTGAGGTTAGCCAAACCCCCAAACTAACTAATTCATCACTGCAATCTGTGAGGGTGGCGGCGGCAACAATGTGATTTGAAGGAAGTAGGGCCATCTCAGTATGCGAGTATTTAGCAGGCATTTCGCTACACTTCAATTTGGGATTTTTGAACCACGATTTTGTTGAATAAGTAAGTGGAAAACATTTTTTGTTTTTTTAATAACAGCAAGCTGTGATTATTGAAAACCTGTCCTGATGATCTTGGTTTTCCTAAACATCCCTTCATTTTTATTTTTTATTTTTCTGTTCCAATAGGTGCCACTTTCCAAACACAGTGCCACTACAGATTCTACTTAGAAGGCACTTTGCTATACTTCAATTTGGGATTTTTTGAACCACGAATTTGTTGAATAAGAATTAAATGTGTAACCTTCAATTGAGAAATAAGAGAGCAATCTACTTTGATTTATGAAACTCACTAGCCATCAAACTCCTGAGGAACCGCCAGAGATTAGGCGGGGAAACAAGTGTCTGGACTAGGCTGGACACTAAATGAATTTAAGAACACTTTACTTTACTTTCATAAAGAAAAGAATGTTATAAATTGAATGACTGTATAATTCAAATTGAACACATCATTCAAAACAACAAGCATAATAAATCAAGGCTAAGACAACCATACCATTTGCTTCATTCAAGAGTGAACTGTGTATTCTGGTTTTGGATATATATTTTTTTGACTAGGAAAGTTTTCTGTTTCTCTGTTCAAGCACAAACTACAATAAGGTCTATTTTGTTTATTTTGTGAGTATTAAGGCATCCCTGTGTGAGTGGTAAGGTGGGGGCTGTGGGCATTTGGCCTTTCACCCACCTTACTGTGTGAAGTCGACGGTCTCTTTTTATTACATTTTTGTTTTCTGCTTTGCCTTACCACAACATAGTCTGTGGTTTGGAACAACTATTAGAAGCCACATATTGTAGCGATGGCTAGCATCATCAGAACTATAGCAGAACCATAGTGTCTCGGCCTGGCCTAGCTCTGTACTCCTGCAAACATTGTGGGAAGAAGAGGATCGCTTCAGCTGTTAAAAGCTGCTAAGAGATAAGCGATCGTTAAAAACTGGTATAATTTCATCTAAAACCGCAATCCCCTCCCAAACCCACGTGAGAACTGGTGTGAACTGCCTTATTATCATATCAGGAGGATTCAGTCAGAGGTGCAGTAATCCATCCATGTGGGTCACACATTGGGATTAAAAAAGAAAAAGAAAAAATGAAACTCTGCAGCACAGAGAACACCCGAGGGGGAGGGTTCTTATTTGGAACCTAGAACTGTGAGGGGCTCCTCAGCAATCACAGCCATTATGCTTCTCTCACCAATCAACACCAACCTAACAACCTGGGCACAGGTGCATGCCCAAGATTTCCCCCGTCAGCTAGGGGAGGGTGACCATGGGAAGGATTTGCAATCTGCCATAGCACAGTGCTGAAAACGGGGGTTAGAATAAACAGTAACAACCAAAAAGATCCAAAAGAAAATCAAGGATCACTTTGAAAAAAAAAAAAGCCTCAACGATGTAGAGGATAAAGTAGGAAGTAGGAAACAGTTGGTACCCCCCTCAGATATCACAAAGTCCTGCAGTAGGAATGGAGGACCACTTATTTACAACAAGGGTAAGAAGTACCATCGATACCCGAATTGTAGAGGATGAAATCCTGTCCAACTCAAAGGATAACATGTCAACCACAGAAGGGACAACAGTGAGTACAACTGAAAGAAAAACACAGACAACCCGTGCGGGATCCACGGACAACATACCCAAAGAAAGGACACTGTCAGCTTTGAATTTCGCACTGAACTCTTTAGTATCAGTATTCAAGCTCCTCAAAACAGAAATTCAATCCCAAGCACGGATTCTCCTAGAACGTACCAACGAAACGGCCAAATGTGATTCCACAATGGTCGGACTAGATCTGCCATCAATACCTTTATCACTCCACTATGAACAAAGTGAGATTAGAAGTAGTCAACCAATGCTTAGACACCTCCTCAATGCAAGGGTGTCTAAACATCAAGAAAAAAGAAGAAGAGGTCACGCAAAAGCTGCTTCAAGAAATACCTCAACTCAGGGAAAGGTGGGAGAGCGAGACAATGTCCCAAATACCATATTCAATGATACCCCACTCTCAAAATCTACTTTGGAAGAAGTCAAGAGATTGGCCAACATGGCAGAGAATGAGATTGAGACACATATGGAAGCACCTATACAACAAAATGAGGAAGAACAGGCGACAATGGAGCGAATAGACCCATCTTGGTCATCTGCCAATTGTCAGACCTATAGAGGTAGAAGAAAAATGAAAAAGAGATAAAAGGGGAAAAAAAAGATCGAGACCACTTCCACCACAAGTTAGGAAAGAAAAAAAAAAGAAAAACATAGAAACTGTTAATATGGGAGTAAACCTTTTTTAAGGAACATTACACCCCCCCTCCAGTGCTCCCTCAGATGCAGCAAACATAGACGCATCACATGAAGCCATCCCAGAAAGGTCACTAGTGTTATCTTCAGTAGGAAATAAATCCCAGAAACCAGGGAAACGTCCAAAAGAATAAGTAATACTCAACAAGAAACCTCACACAAACAAGTGGAGATCACAAGTGTGAGCGTGGGTCTTCAAACAGATCCCCAGACCACAGGAACAAAAATTCAAGATCCCATGACAGGAGACATTTCGGTAAGAAAAACTGAAGCAAAGATCGCCGGTCAGGAAACCAACTTGTCCACGTTAAGTCAGGTGGATTCCACGTTAGCAAACATCAAACTGGCACCAATATTTCTCCAAAAGAAACCACTGTTGTTAAAACAAAAAGGTAATACAATCTTCCCATCAAGGGGCTAACATAAAGCTTGCTCCCATATTTTTGAAAGCCAGCAGAAAAGAATCACCATTCTGGGAATGGAATTGTGCCAAGGAAATATTAATTCCAACTTGGGAATATCAACGGAAATAAAACACAACCCGGATCGAGAGGTAACAGTCAACCCTATGCAAGGTAATCAACCTTCAGTAGCGGAAAGCAGCATAGATGAGATATTGGATTTTGCTATACCAATTGCCTGTCTTAGACCTACATCAAATATCAAACAACATAATAACCTCAGTAGAACTGTAATTCTTGGAATCCTTAAAAAAAAAAAAAGTTAGAAATCTTTTTTTATTTTCGTCAAAAGATATAGAATTTGTGAGAATTCCCAGCTAACAAGACTCTCATTACATGGAAGTAGGCCTTAATTCATTCAAAGAAGGCCCATATGGTCATCCTAAACTCATCAAAAGAACTGGAGAAACTAGGTTTAAAGGTCTTCACCAAGCCAATTGGGAGCTATCCAAAACCGCTCTCTGACACAGGGGGCCGCAAAGGACAATCATTGGAGCGGAGAAGAGACCGTGAAATAAACCCACATTACAAAAAGGAGAGATCCCAGAGAGAAATTATACAGGAAAAAACCTTGTCTCTCCTGCCGGAAATCTTATAAGATTTCCAAATCTTCAAAGACTGCTCTGGTAATACCATTCTTCAAGGGGGGCGATCATTTAAATCCAGCAAATTATCGGCCGATCGCCCTCCTTGATATAGACAGCAAGGTAGTCATGAAACTCCTGCTAAATGTACTTTCAGTATGGGTGGAAAAAGCACAAATTCAATCTCGCCTTCAAACCTGCTTTAGACAAGGCCTTTCCACTGCCGTAAATGGATTCGTTTTAAACCTGGCTAGTGAGTATACAATAGAGGAAGACCAGGCACCTTTATACAGTGCCTGGATTGATCTCTCCAAAGCATTTGACCAGGTCAACAGGGCATTACTCTGGAGTAAACTGAAGGGATGTGGGATTCCAGAAACATTGCTATCAATGTGGGTGGAACTCCATAAGGGCACATCCTTAAGGGTGCGTCTTGATAACCATGGTAATTTATCTGAGCTAGTTAAGGTGCAGAGAGGAGTCAGGCAGGGGTGCCTGGGTGCCCCCCTTTTCTTCAATCTGTTTCTGCAGATATGGGTGGGTTTTCAGAATCATCTGCATTGGTCAGCCCAGAGTTAAACGGTTGAAAGATCCACTGGCTGGCCTAGGCGGATTATATTGTACTATTAGACAAAACGGCGATAGGTCTCCAGCACCTACTGAATAAGTTGGGTGAATATGCGAGGAAAAATAGGCTATCTATAAACCCCCTCAAAGCGAGGATAGTGGTATTGAGGCATCCCCAGAAAAATATTTGGTTCTCAAATTGGGCCTTGGAGGTCAAACCATCCCAAGAGTGGAAGTATTAACCTATTTGGGTTATAAAATCAACGCTTCCCCTTCTCTTCATAAAACTGAGTCAGATATAGTCGCAAAAATCTCACAATGTATTCCCCATAAATATTCTAAATTCTCCATCATGCTATGTTAGGGAGAATTCTCTGTAAGGCTAATTTCCCAAACCTAGTGAGTCCCCCAGCAGCTTTGCTGGATTTTTGGGGTTTATTTTTTTTCTCTCCTGCTAAGAGTGAGATTCTTTTGCTCCCACTCTTAGACATGATTTGAGGTGTTCCTTTAACTCTCCATGTGTTTTATGGGCTATGGGGACTTTTACGCCATAGGGTCTCATGTGTTTTTTTGATGTGGGTTACACAGCACCCTCCGTGCCGTAACCCAGGGGTGTCGTAGCGACCCCCCCAACATAGACTCCATACCCTGGGACTGACTACTGTCTCCCAGGGCATGTAAAGTCACCATTGGCTTTGCTAGTCCCAAATTATGAACAGAAACCAGTACAAATCATCATATTGTGGACGTACTGGTTGGGGCAATTCGATTGCCCCGGGGTCTGTTGTTCAAGGGGGCATGTCTCCGTCCCCCCTGATCGAGTTTTGGCTGGTGGCAGTGGATACTACTTTGTATATTCGACCGCAAATATATCTCTGTGGGATTTTCCCATTGTTTGAGGCTACCAACTTTAATTATTTAATTCTTATAGCCTCGAACATACCGCCGGTTTATTTATTTAATATTAATTCGCCGGTTGGTATTTTTTGCCAGAACTCGATTCTAAAATGGCGTTTGTGTTCTCTTCTGTGACTCCAACCCAAGTCGAGCCCTTTGTTCCACTTTTTTGGCGGGCTTCTCCACAGAAGCCTCCAAAAGTAGTGCCACTCTGTCTGGGTACCACGGGGGTGAGGGAGGGGGTTTAGGCACCCTGGACTGAGTTACCTTGGTAACTCAAGTCGGACTCTTGTGTGATTGGCCCAAGTGGTGAGCCAGCCGGCTCACCACTTAGCATGTTTGATTGACAGCTAGGCTGAGTGAATGGGGGTATGCTGCATAAAATCAGGGCTTTGGGGACTGGAAATTCAGAAGTCACCACAGGATCTAAGAATCCCAGGAGGGAGAAGCTTAGCTGGCCTGCAACGACGACACCACCGGTGGAGCCCTGCTGAACCGTCTCACCACTTTTCCCAATGACAGAGGACATCTCCAGCCCGGAGAGTCTTCTTCCTTCGACAGATGGGGATAACCAGTCTACCTTCTTTTCGCCTTCCTGGAGCATCTCGTGGCCGCCTTGCCTGTGTCAAACACCCCGGCAACCGGGATACCACTTTTTCACCACTATCGCAAACCGAAAGGGTAGTACCTTTGTACCGGAGAACTCAGCGGCTGGTTTATTCCCTGGCAGTGCAACGGCCTTCATCCTTCCTCCACAACGAGATCTTCTCCTCCTCTGGACGACGCTGCAACTTGAACCCGCTGCCAGGAACAACTGCCCACGCTGGAGGATCCTCTCCATTTAAGGTACCGTGTTCCGCCTGGCTTCCCTTGCAACCGTTTGAACGGGGTGTATTAAATCCTCGTCTCTCGAACCTGGGTTAGCCTGGGACACCTTAGCTAACTTTCCTGCACTGAACTAAAACTTTTTCGAACTACCTCCAGAAACTTTGAAGACTCTGTGTAACTGTCTGATCTTGGGCATCTTCCGCCTGGCTCCCTTGAAAGTGGGCCTGGCACCTAAACTTCCTTGCTCACCAGTAGACTGTGCCTTCCTAACTTGCTGTGGTTCTTTAGAAAGTGTTTAGTGTGTATGCTTCCATAATTCTGCTTTTCCCTCCCTTTTTATTTAACTTGTTGGAGTGCCATCGAACGTTGAGCGCTCACCTCTGTCTGGAAATAAGTGGTGTTAACTAAGACTTGTCCAACAAGTAATCAGGGATGTACATATGATAATAGTGATTGTGTTTTGAACTTATCTTACCAATTTAGTGCTAGTGTGTTTTATAAGTGTGTGTTAAATAAATAATTATATACTTTTACACCCAAGATCTAGTCAGTGTTTGCTTGTGCTACTGTATTTCTGTACCTATTTTGTATGCTCTGTATACTGCCTATGTCTTCTTGAGAGAAGTCTGACTGCTCAGCCACAGCTACCAAGTGAATCTGTGTGGTGCAGACTGCTACCAAGTGGGTTTACTGCCAAACACCTGTAGTCTTAAATCTTTTGCAGTGGTCCCTAAGGGAACTGCACAGGTTTCTGCCTAACACTGGTGTACAGCGGTGGGATTTGTATTGAGTATACATTTTAGTGTGCTTAAAGATACCTTAGTGCAACTAACCACAAAGCTTAGCACTAAAAGAAGTATTTTCTAAAAACCTGTCAACTATGGAAAGTTATAGTCAAGAGTCCCTTGCTCCAAAAACTGCTGATTGTTTAAGAGTTCTCTGTAAGCATAAGAATCTCCTGACTAAAGGCAAGAAAATGGAGCTAATAGAAAGGTTGTTAGCGAACCAACGTCTGGATGGTGGTTCAGAGGAACCTACCACTCCAGCAACTGTAGATAACAGCAATGATATTGATATGAATGTTAGTATTGATAACTTTGAGTCAGAAGCAGAAGAGGAGGTGGAAGATGTTAGAGTTGTCTCCCCTGGGCCTCTCCCTGCCCTGCCAGCTGTGCCTACTGGACCCTTACCATGTCCCACACTTAATCCTCAATATATGGAACTAGAAAAAATGAAGCTTGAATTAGAATTCAAAAGAATTAATGCTCAAACAGAACAACGGCACCAAGAACGAAGGCTCAGAGAAATGGAGCTCAACCATGAGCTAGAAATGAATAGCTAGATTTGGGAAGACCGCTTCCCAGTACCTTAAGAGGTTTAGGACCCTCAAAAAGCATGATGGTACCCATTGGGCTACCTGGGTGGGTGAAAGTTTGAAGAACTTAGAGGGATGGATTAAGGGTTACAAGGTGAACACTTATGAAGGAATGAAAAATCTTGTGATGTTGGAGTCAATTTATGATGCCTGCTCTCCTGAGCTCAGACAGCACTTGGCTGACTCAAAGGAATTAGATTCCAGGAAACTAGCTAAGGCTGCTGACTTGTGGGTTGTCAACAGGGCTACTCACAAGGACTCTGGGGTAACTCAGAAAAAGGATGAGGGAAAGCAGCCACAAAAAGGGAACCAAGAGATTTCTAATACCTCGCAAACCAAGGAGGGCCCCAAACAACAAAATAACCAGGGTAAGCCCCAGGGTAAACCATAACAGGCTTGTGTACCTTCTGGTCACAAACCAGAACGAGGTCAGGCCAAGCCACCCTTTCAGAGAGCATTTGGGACTTGCTATCTCTGTGGGGCCACTGACCACATCAAAGGAGATCCCAGATGTAAGGGTAAACCTGCAGGGATTAGCACAGTCTCCTTAGCCTTCACTCCTGAGGAGGAAGTCCAAATGGCTAGTGCTCACTTTGAAGTCTTTGCTGAAGAACCTTTGGGTTTCCAAGCAAGTGTAACAGTAGAGTCCATGGGTCTGGTTAGTGATCAGAATAGGAGTGCGTACAACTCCATACCAGAAAACTCTAAAGTTTATTCTATGGAAAGTGTTCTTGTCAATGGCCAGGATACTCCTGCCAGGCGAGACCCTGGGGCCAGCAGAACAGTAGTGGATGAAAGGTTTTTCAGTCCTGAGGATGTTGCTAAGGCACCCAAAGGTCCCACTAAGATGTCTGGAGGCCCTGTCCAAATGGTTCCAATTCTACCAGCCCTCATTCAGTGTAATGACATGACAGTGTTGATTCCTGTTAGTGTTGAGACTGAGGTGCCTGGGAGAGTGCTGTTGGGGAATGATCTAAGAACTCTAGGAGTTCCAGTATCCAGTACCCCCAGGCCTCCCAGTATGGAGACTCAGAATCAAACCAAATTGGCTAGAGAGGCCACTTTAAGGAACCACTCTAAGCCTGTGGGAACCTCTACTGAGACCCCCACTACAAGCCCGGGCATTGGTAAGTTGACCTCTGACCCAGGCAAATTTCAGGCTAAAATGTTAGGGAAATGGGAGCCCCAACCAAGCTCCATCATTGTTCCCCCAGTTATAGAGTCTGTGACTCCCCCGCTTCTAAGGAAGAGGTGGATAGACCTACTGGAACCCTAACTAGGCCCAAGAGAACCGATAATTCTCAGTGCTGGTGGAAAACCAGAAAAGAAAAGTCTAAGGCCAAAAACCTTCAGACTGTTGGACCTTCCACAGAAGACTCCAACCCAATTCGTAGGCTTAAGGAGGAAACTCCTAAAGTAGGTGTCGGGGTGGTTATCCCGGGGTCAGCTGAGCCGTCCGCGGACCTCCGGGCTGGGAGGCCCCAACTCCTCCCGTGTTCCCAAAAAATGAGTATGAGACACACACAAGAAGCAAGGCGGTTCTGCTGTTTATTAAAACAACGGCAGGGATGGGTCTAGGATTGTACGCGTCCGTCCAGACTCTCAAAATTCGTGGGGCTCACAGGCCCTTTTTGCCGCAGTATGACGCGCTACTTGCGTCACCTGGGAAAGTTAGCAAAAAACCTATTGCCACTCCGGATTGGTTCCTCGAGTGGTAGGGTTAGAATAGTATACATATAGAGAGCAATATTAGTGGTTGAGGATGAGTCAGGTGGTATACTTGGGGTTGTCCCTTCTATTAGATAGTTGAACATTGTTACACGAAGACCCCTGATGATTGGCTAATGTTAGTGGCATCAGTGATGAGTGCCCCCATGTTCTGATTGGTCCTCCTGCGAGCCCCCCCAGTCTGGGACCATCGTTGTTCCCAGCTCGGTGTACCTGTCACTAGCAACAATGTGTAACTATGTGTTCGTGCAGACAATGTGCGGGTTTGCTCCTAGGCCTGAGAGCAGGCCATTCCCACCGCTGTAGGTGTCCATCTAGTCATTTCACTGTTTCAACCTGTGTCCCAGACGTGGGACCCAGGCGACTTCTTCCTCGTGGGTCTGGCACCTTGTCAGGTCGACTTGGTCACGTGTGGAGAGACTGTAGCTGGGGTTGAATTCTGCACATTTAAAGTTGTATTTTGCTTCTGTGTGCTTGGCTTTGCTTACAGGTGTGACCTTGGCGCCGGCTGGTAGCATACTAGTTGCAACATCGCCCCCTTGGCTGGGCTCGTTCTGCGTGATCAGCACTTGTACTCTCGCTCATACAATGTTCATGGTGGTTCTTGCTTGCGGCCTACTTGGGCCTGGTTCATGGGTGGGGATGTGTAATGCACTGTACCCGTGTTGCGGTTTGACATGGCTTCATAGGCAGTATTACGTCTTCTTTATATTCTCATCACGATGCGAGCGGTGGGAGAAGCGTCAGCAAGCGTATACGCGAGTGCTTTGTGCGTCTTGCGTTTCTGCATTACTAAAAAACCTATGTGAAAAATAATAAAGATGCGCGTCAGTGGGTGTATCCATCACCTACGTCATAGCACTGAATATATTCTTTGTGTAGGTTGGTGCGTGAGTGACCAGTGTGCATGGTGGCACGTGTGTTCTTGGCAGTTGGCTAGGTCGTCATGGCATCTCCAACGATGTGGGTGCTTGTTGTTGAGGTCTTAGTCGAGTTCATCCATGCCGCAGGTGTCGGCTTGAGTAGGGCAGGCTGGTTGGCATATCCTTATGTTCTTGAACCAGGGTATTTGGTCGTCTGGTAGATAGACAAATGCATCTCGTGGTGGGTGTCTGGGCAGCGATCCTCTAGGCCATGGTCGCGAGAAGATTGGGGGGAGCTTTTTCTCCCATTCTCCCACTTCAGTCCCCCCTCTGGTCGACTTGTTGACCACAAACATATCTTTTTCTTTATCTCCTATTACTCTCCATATTTTGGTCACTCCTCCCAGGTGTCCATAGTGGTTGACATGGTCTTCAAATGACCAGTACATATATACACAGCTCCCTCCCGGTTTGCAGTATACCCATCTTCCGATATAGCTCCTTGGGTTTCTTGGGTTCTCAAGCTTTACGGATGGTGGGTCTAAGTGATTTGTGATGATCTGTTTGCGCAGTTTCTCTCTTTCCTTTATTATCACGTCGGTGTGCTGGTCATCATCAGTTGGCATCAAGGGGTGCATGCCAACCATTTTGATAATTTTGTCTGTGGTGCGTGCCCTCCTGGCCTTCCAAAACCTTATTACAATCAATACAGCTGCAGCCAGTATTATGCATCCAACTATTACTTTCAGCCCGTCCGACAGCCATGATGGCATCCAACTATTACCTTCAGCCCGTCCGACAGCCATGATGACCATAACAATGAAAACCAGCTATTATCCTTCTTTACACCTTTACTTTCTTCCATCATCTTGGAGTGCATCTGGGCCAGTTGTGATACTGCTTCAGTAAGTGTACCATTATCTGCATCGTTAGCAGGAATACATGTGCAGCATGATTGTCCTATTTTTGCACAAACTCCTCCTTCCATTGCTGTGAGAAGATCCAGTACATATCTGTTCTGTAGTGCTTACCGCTCGCAGCTCCTCTTTTATGGCATTGAATCCGTTTACTGTTGAATTAATCGTCATCATTAGTTCCCATCGGGTGATCTGGAGCCATTTAGCGTTTGCATAAGCTTGCAGTCCTGGGTGTATTATTGACGAGAAGAACATTGCAGCCCTGCTGAATAATCTATGTTCTGGTGGAATAGAAGTGAGTGCTGTTTCCGACCTTCCCCACAGGTAGTTTCCTGTCAGGGGTTCTCCTTGTCTCTTTATCTTTTTTAGGACGTTATTGTTGTTGTTGTTCTCTCCCTCCTGTGATTGTACGGATCTCTTCTTCCTCTTGTTTCCTTCATCCATTTTGGGGAAATTGGCCATATTCACATGTTTTTGGGGCACCACTAGTAATGGCACGTTGATGTGTACCATTGTGCATATACCATTCCACAACAGAGGCAAGGTGTGATAAGCCTTATCTCCGCAGGCCCAATAGTGATCCATTATCACTGCCATTCCAGCACCCCCCTCTGGTAATTCTAACACACTTCCACAGTTGGTGTTATATCCCACCTCCACATCTCCTCTGTGTTGGTAGCATAACTTGGGAGCGGTCAGCGGTGGTATGCTTATTGGGTCTTCATCCTTCTCCATCCATGTCAGCATGGGTACGTATTTGCCCCATGTCATCCAACATCTGTCGTTGTGTTCCTGTATGGTGGTAATATTTTCTCTTGTTATCATATTGCTACCGACCACTCCTATTTCCCATTCATTGTTCATGTATACCTTCCCTGTTATTGTTATCAGTGGCCTTTCCCAACATCCTTGTATACCAGGAACTTCAGTGGCGTATCAATCACATGGCAGGTATTGTAGTGTTATCTTCTTCGTTTCTCCCTTTTCAGGGCCACCCGTCAACGCCTCAGCGTGTAAACTGCTCTTATGGTAACTCATATATGACTTGAGGAAATTATTTTCGTATGGGTATGTGTCTCTTGTTTCCCACTGCATTCTCACCACCGTTCCTTGAAATCGTCCTCTCGTTTGAAATAGTGCCAGATATACTATACATCGCGCCGTCTTTTCCTGTATTTCTGTGGCGACGAATGTTCGTGAAGCGCTCATGGCGTATGGGATCAATGAGCACACATAACAGCTATCTTCTGTTGTCTGCTTACCAATTTGGGTCATGTACTGGTACCACATGTTGTTTGAGACGTGTGCTGAATCTGTTATGTAATTATCAATATCCTTGTTATCAGTATATGTGCTGCGTTTAACTCTACTTCCCTTATCCGTAGGGTTGCTAGTACCATCTGACGTCATACCTGTTGCAGCCGTGGGAGGGGGCATGTTAGTTTTGGGTGCAGCCATAATATTGATAGCATAACTTTTCTGCCATACAGAGGCAGCCATCAGACTAGTGATGACCAATACTCCTATCATTTTTATTACAAGAGCTAGTCTCACCGGCATTTGGTCTTACCTTGCTGCAGTCCGGCAGCTTATTCTTGCGACGTTAAAGGTGCCCGCCTGAAAATCCTCAATACTCTTGTTATTATTGTTAGTCGTTGTTATTAAGCTCTCCCTATCAAGTAATCGTTCAGTGCCCAGGCAAAGAGCTGTTCCCACGCTAATCTTAGTGATCTATCTCTTAGAGCCGGTAAGTGCTCGTGAAGACGGGGAAATGATTGTTCTATGGCCAAAACAAATGCAGTGTAATATACACGTACCCTCCTTCTTTTTAGGTACTTTGGTCTTCTTATATGATATACAAATTGGTGTGATAGGGCTTCAGGGGTGTTATCATCCGTGGGCAGCATCTACTCCTGGGCAGAGTACACTGTTAGTTACTTATTTTCTTAACAATACAATTATACACGGTACCTGCATGTGCGAGAGAAGAAAAAAAAACATACACATATGTGTGTGTGTGCAGTACCCAAGTTTGTTATACAACGTCCTTCAATCGGGGGTGACCTTAGAGGGGAGGGGCTGGGGTTCAATTGGGCAAAAGTTGTTTACTTTGTGATCTCGTGACCATGGGATGGGCTGTGGGCAAGCATCCAATGTCTATCTCAGTAGGTGGGGAATCTGGGGGGTGATCAGGTGTAGTGACACTACTGCCATCAGGTGTGATCGATGTCTCCTTCTCTGTAGCCGATGCTGTTGATGCCGTTGCTCTTCCAATGGCCCTGTCGTTAATGCTAGGGCGGGTCTGGACTTTGTAGATCTTTACGTCGTGTAGGTGATTCCAGGCACGCTTATCCTGCAATTTCACGGCTCTGGTAGCTACCTCTTCTATCAAATGAGGACCAGTAAAGCGTGGGCCGTTCCACTTTCTATTAAAGTTGCGGAGTAGCACATGGTCACCTTTGGCAATAGTGCATAGTCCTTCCTTTCCCAGTTCCTTGTTGGTGTCTTCTTGTTGAGAACTCTTCGACCCGCCCCGCGTGCGCTCAAGCTGTTGAGATACAAACGCTACAATAGTAATCAAAGAAGACACATATTGATACATTTCGTCACCAAGAACAGTTGCAGTGTTTTCATGGTCTGTGAATGCTCTTGATGTAGGCGTTAAAGGAAGGCGCATTTGACGTCCTGTCACCACCTCGTGGGGAGTGAGGTGGTGGTCAGACCCTGGCCTATTCCTTAGCTCAAATAGAGCCAGCGGAAGACAGTACAACCAGCTCTTCTTGGTTTTCTGCTGAATTTTTGCTATTTCTTCTTTCAATAGGCCATTCAGGAGTTCACATATACCGTTGGCCTGCGGGTGATATGCACATGCAAATTTATGTTTAATACCCTGCAAGGACGTGATGTGCTTAAACATTTCATTAGCAAAGTGTGGGCCGTTATCTGACCGCAGCACTTCGCACACACCCCACCTGGGGAAGACCTCTCTCACTAAAAATGTAGCTGCTCTGAACGCATCCGCGTGTGAGCAGGGCCCGGCCTCGATCCACCTGGAGAATGGGCATACCACTACAATCATATACCTATATACCTATGTCCTTGACATACATTGATCATATCAACGTAGTCAATATGAATGTGTAGGAAGGGTCCCTCTGGCCGGGGTATAGTACCTTTTATCACTTGCAGCGTGTGACCGGCCGTAAACTGTTGGCAAGTGGACTGGTTTATTTGGATACAAGGCACACTTTGTCTCCATGCCCCCTATCAACCAAATACCACCCCTTTCAAATACAGAGTAGTAAACAGATCTTGCGTAACCCCCTCCTACGAAAAAAAAAAAAAAAAAAAAAAAATGAACAAAGTGGGTACTATGATTGCACATTATGCTGGAGTCCAGCTTCTAAGTACCGGCACTGGTTTTAAAGCTGTGCTGCTCAGTGTTGTCTTGGTTTCAAGACAAGCATGAGGCCCCTGAGCTAATCTTCTGGTCTCCTATTTGTTAATCCCTTGGATAATTCCACAGCAGTCGCAGCATCCACTTTCATCAACACGCAGATCATACATAATGCTAATTTAATATTTCTTCCCCAACAAACGCTATCTGTTGAATATCATGATTTGTATAGCCTCCATTTCATAAAACTGAATGCAGCCAAATCAGACTGCATATTAACCAACCTTCCACCAGACATAAACCCAACTTCACTGACTGGATCAAAGATCTCACCACATAAAACCTTGACATAGCCAACTCTACACTAGTAAAATCATTCCATAACTCAGATCGCAGTGAATCTCAAGTCGGTTCTTCTGATGGGTCAATTCTGTTTTGATCCGGTTAGAGCCTGGAAAGGGTCACTATCCCTCCTCTCCACATCGTCTCTAAGCTAGAAGCATGCGTAACACACTCCACTCACTGCTTTCCATCTGCACTCTCACCCTCAAATGTAAACACTCAATCTGTGCTCGCTCCCATGCACTTCCAACCCACAGAACCTCATCTGCATCCCTGCATCACCACCCACAGCCCACCTTCAAATGAAAACTGCAACTCTGTGCTCATTAATGCTCATTCCAAAATGTTTTTATTTTTTATTAAATGAGTTAGTTTTTTATCAAACTTTTTCATGACTCTATTTCATCACATATAAAAACTATGATTTAGTCCTGGGTGACTAGTTCAAAAAATCAGTTCCACGCTTTTGATGATGATGTGGCATTCCAGAAGGATAAAACTCCAAAAATGGTTGACTTATGTTCTCCAAGCAAGATTGTTGACCATCTTTCCTCTTTGGTTAATGTTATACGTTGCCATATATGATCTCGATATGTACTTTGAGTTTCAGTCAATGCCTCACACTCCTCCAACTGATCTCTGTTTTTACAAAAACAACAAGAATTAGGGGTATCTCCCAATTGCTTGGTGTGTCACAGAATTTCTCGGGTAGGCAAAAGATTCAGTGTGAAACGTAGGAACAGGTTATGTAATTTCGAACATGGAAACATTTTAAGATAAGCCAGTAGTTGGTTTAATTTATATGCATCATGGAGGCATTTAATGGAAAGTTTATATTGTGCTTTCACCTCCTGTGTTTAGCTCCTTGAGTCTGTATTTTCTTTTTGACTGCACACAGGTTATTTTTCAACGTTTCTGTACTGGTATTTAGAGCCTTCATCCATTCATTGCAGTTATAGTTCCATTTGTTAAGTAGGCAATTGTGCCCAGCATTTGCTTTAGTTCTTAGGCTATCAATCGGTGGAGTGATGTCTTCAATTAGTGTTTTACAATATAAGTCCAATGATTTTCAAAGTACTATGGAATGTAGCGATTGCGTATCCACCTCAAATCATATTCTTGTGGTTGGTAGTGAATGCGGTAGGGATAACACTTTTCTCCAAAAGAGACCTTCAAGTATATACAAGGTCTGCCATGGGAGGTTTAAAGTTGCTTCACCTCCATATGTTAGTATCAGTGTTACTTTTTTCCGGTAGAACAATCCTAATGGGTGAAGCGAGAATTTGCCATACTTCTTGTAGAGGATCAACGCTTATCTAGCAAGGGAATCTACTTTTACTTTTGGAGCCATTAGCCATTCTTGCTCACATATGCTCGCATTCAACTATACTCCAAGGTATTTGTAAGTATACACCTGGGTCAGTATGGTTGAATGGAGAAAGTTTGTCAATTTTTTTGGTTTTTTCCTCCTCAATTTGCTCCGAAGATCATAGTCTGAGATTTAGTAATGTTAATGTCCAAGTTGTTAACTTTTACAAATTTAGCTAATCGATCAGGTCTACACTGTAATATTACCATGGAACAGGTGTATTGTTCAAGATTGGTGGATAAGACTCCCTCTTGACTGAGTGCATGCTCAGAAATGTATAAATGAAACAGCGTTGCAGCCAAAGGACAGCCCTGTTTAAGGCCTCTCCTGGTGTCAATTGATTCTGTGACTGCTCTTCTGGTTGATAGTTGCACTTGAACTGAAGTGTTCTGATAGAGAGCACGGATGGCATCTATGATATCTGTGGGACATTGCCATCTACAAATTTATTCCCACAACGTCTTTCTATGGACTAAATCAAAAGTTTGCTTTAGATCAAGGTATACCACATATCATTTGGTTTTAGTTTTTATGGATTCAAACTTCAGTATATTCAAAATTAATAGATTAAGATTGGCCCCAACACCTTTAATAAACCGTTTTTAATGTGGGTCTCTTCTGTTGGATAATGTCGTCCAAGTGGTAAGCCGTCAGAGGAGCATGGTAGCAAAGAGTTTTCCTATGGGATCCAACAGGGTAATAAGCCTGTAAGTTGCTGGTACTGATCTATCATCCTGTTTAGGGATCGGGATGAGAACCACTTTTTTCCGTGTGTCAGCGACTTGTTTGATCTTGATTATCACTTAGAAAATTGATCGACATAAGTCAGCCCGTACCTCTGGATTGAATTTGAGGCTTATGTTCGATAGTCCATTCGGGCCAGGAGCATGTGAATTATTTAGATGTTTTATTTGTGTTTATATCTCATCCTTCTCCCTTTGAAGATCCCATAAAGTCGCTACTGTCTGTATAATGCCATAGGTATCTTTCATGATCATTGAATCATCTGTTTTAGGCCAAAAATCGTATTTGAGCCAGGGGACAAAAAGAGATGTATAATGTGAGATCCACTGTGCTTCTGTTAATTAGTCTTATTTCTTGCTTCTAATGGTTATTTAGCAGAGACCATAGATTGGGTATTATGGTTTGCCAATGCAGAGAGCATATCTTCAGCATCCAATTGTATGCGATAAGCTCTCAACATCATTAGCCAATTCCTGTATTTCTGTTTAATCATTTTTTGATGTCTCAATCGTTCCTCTGTAGGTAAATACTTTGTTTTCCTCAAAGCATAGCATTTGCATTTTCTTTTTTCCACAAGTTCTTGTGGTATATATGGTTGTAGATAGGCACAGTTATTCTGGGGTTATGAGATGTAGCTCTAAAGGGGACAAGTAGCCAATCACAGTCTAGGCAATTGTCTCTCACTCGCGAGCTGATGAGGAACTTGGTATTAAAACTTGAGACATTTTCCAGTCTTAATCACTGTGGATTGTTGCCAGTATCCAGCGAATAGTGAAGGTAGAGGCAATAGGGCTCTTTGCGATTGTGGTGTTTTCCATGATAGTGATAGCATCCTTTGGTCACTCTTGGAGGTACAACTGATCTGCAAGGAGTCCAATTCCTCAATCAAAGGTGCTGATGCAAAGATGTAATCCAAATCGGCGTACGAGATACCTCTCTGCCAGGTTGGCTATGCAGGTATATCACCCTTCAACTGGCCATTCAGCAGAAATATATCCTGCATTTTCAGTTCTTGTAGCCATAGTTTAGCTGTAACAGGTAAATTATAATCTGCAATCGATTCTCCGCTCCATCAAATAAGTGCACATTCAGATCACCACAAATGATGCGGTTTGATATTGGATATCTAAGTTGTATTTCATCAATGGCATTGAGCAAAGTGTCCATGAAGCTGCTCTCTTTTATCCCGTGGGGCTCCAATATAGATTGCATATGACCAGCATCTGTATAGGAAGATCACATTTCTTTCTTCTGAACTGAGATAATAGTGAGGTAATAGTGATCTGAATGAAGGGGTTTGGGGTTAAGTGTTCCTTTAAGATTAATCACCAATTTAACGAGTGTCAATAACCCAGAAGAGTGGCGCCCCACAACAAAAGTATATGCTGGATTAAGGAGTACTTGGTATCCATCGCACAAAGGATGATGTCACAGCCACCTTTCTTGTCGGCATAAATTGTCAAAATCCTGCAAATCCAGGGTGTCTTCCGGCAATAAATTGGTAAATCCCTGCGTGTTCCAAACACAAAGTTTCAAAGGAGATGGATCAGTCTCAAATAATGGCTATTGGGAATGGTTTCAAGAAGTGTGCTGGAAGCTAGAGTGAGGTGATACAACCTGTTTTGTCACTCGTCATCGGAGGATGCAAAGGATGGAATTTGATCACTAATTGCAGATTATGAGAGTTTTCTTCTACAACAGTGCCAGTTTGAGACAAAGGTTGGTCATTACATCTTGACATTGGAGAACGTGAGGGATGAAGCGACCTTGTTTAACAGTCTGCTCCATCTTCCTTTCTGTGGTTTTTCGAGTCTTCCAAGGTCTAGGATACTATCTCAAAACCCAAAGGTAGGAATGTATCACTCTGAGCCAGTATTGTTAGTAAAGTTGAAGTGTCACTCGGTCTGTTCTGGCTTCATGGACAAATTCCACTATTTTGATATCATTTGGTTCAATTTAATGTAATGTTGGTATTGCATGTAGAAGCTTCAACACATTTCTCCGATTTAATATCAGACCATCCTTTACTTTCTCTAATCCCTCTATTCTTATAAGTAAAGAATGGTGATTGACCTCTTTAGTCAGCTTCTTTTATCCTATAGAGGGATTTTTTTTATCGATTGGATAGCGCTTATCTATCACTACTGATGTCACTCTTTTTTGCTCTATAGTCATGAATATATTAGGTCTCGATGCTGCAAGATAATCAGATACAGGACTCATGCATCAGAGGCTATCAATTCAATTTCAACAGTATCATAACCAACAAGATCTACCTTTTGAATCTGCTCTTGATTATCTATTGGTTCATTATCTGAGGTGTAAATTGATAGTTCCAATATTGCTTTTCTGGTTGCAAGCTCTTCCTCAGAGAGAACCTCAGAATTGTAGGTCATGTTATCTATTTGAGAGTTGTTTCTTCTATTTCAGTCCTTCGTGATATAGTAGGCTGTCGCATCTCTACAGTTGGAAGTTAGGATTAAGCAAAAATGCCCTTTATCCATTCATTCTAGATTTTCTATTTTTAGGTAAGTTTTTGGGTTTCTTAAACCCAGCATTTTGCGCAAAAGAAACCTGCCTCAATGTTGTTACTTGTTTCTGACAGATGGCAAACAAGTCCTTTGCTACATTCTCGTCATTGGAGATAATGAAGAAGCAACCATGGATTTAAGGGGCTCATCTACTTCCTTATTTCTTTTGGATATCTGCAACCTTAGATATTTCTTTTGCAGGAAGCTGGAATCTGGTAATAACATCCAACTTTGTTTTGCATCCGGTCATTATTATTTAGTCTCAAGAGGGGGGTAGACTCTGAGTTTTGATTATCAGTCGCTATTGACGATTGCTTTTTTTTTTCTTTTACAGTAGAAAAGCCACTGAGTGGGTTCCACCCAGGCAAAATCAAGGGAAATGTTTGAGCTTGAACTTCTCTTCGGACTAAATTATTGGACGTTTGAGGGTTTTTTCTTACTGTAGAATTCTCAGCCACCGTTGGAGTAAGATGGTGAGGGCGCCTTTCAGAACGTAAAGATTTGGTGGTTTCTAATAAAGCAGTCATGATGGTATTTTTTCTCCCTCAAGATCCAATCTAGTTTGTAGATTAGCTGCAAAGGATTCCAATAATCTTTGTTTATAGTGTATAAGGGCAAGGAGAGTTGTTTGGTCTTTCATAGCTTCACTGTACCTTTTGTAAAGTTTTAGAAAAGGTGCCATTGAAATGGACAACATTGCCTATAAGATGTTTTGCAGCTCTAACATCGATGTAGGTAAGCGTTGAGGAATGCTATTTTCATGGCGGGAAGCCATTGTTGGTGTAGAAGATTGTTTTAAGTTGTCTGATTCTGTTCCGACAACACTTAATGCACTTGTGATTTATTCCAGACAGACTCTGCCTTAGCAGACTGTGGTATGTTGTCCGCAATCAGACTTGGGATTCAGAGTTCTGAATATAATTTCCTTCCACAGCTTTTGCTACTTTTACTCTTGCCAAAGGGGGTGCTTCTGTAGGTGGTTTGTTGATCTGTAATTTTGCAAGGGCCAGAGGTGGGCTTTGTTTTCGTGGTTTCATATCACAATTAATAGATGCACTATGCACCTGAGTTCGCAGATTTTGGAGCCTTGATTGAGCTGAATACAAGAGATCTTTTTTCCGCATTCTGAATCAGGCTGTTGATCTCTGCAATATCTAGTGAGAGACGTTCTGAGCGCAGTGCCGGAAATTTCATTTTGCATTCTTGCAAAATAATAATTCCAAAGTACTACATGCAGTTGAGGATGCTGACTACACCACCACTACATGGTTCACCCGCACGTATACACACATCAAGGGTGTCCTCATCCCCACAGGCCATAGCATCCAACAAAAGCACAAAACAAAACAGGTGATGTCCAGAAGAAATTAATTCAGTCTGTTTTTGTCTTGCAGTCTGATTGATTTAGTCTGTTTGGTCTTTCTTTTATTTTTATTTATGTTTTCTTCTCAGTTAATCATATCATTTAATGTACCATCTCATTAATTCATTGTGAAGTGCATCAGCGTAAAGCACTATAGAAGCAAAATTATAAAACAAACAAACAGAATTTAGGACTGGGCTTTCAATATTATGTCACCTCCCTTCTATACGAGACCACAAGCAACCCCATACATTTTTTGACAAAAGCACCAATGAGGAATGCATGGTGGAGTGCTTGGTTTTGTCCACAAGACCTTGAGAACATGCACCCTTGATGAGTACACCCCACGTGAAACCATAACACTCTTCATTTCCACTACCCACTGTAAGGAACTCATGGTAGCAACAGTAAAAGACAGACACAAGTTGTGAAGATTCAAGGGTGTTTATTTTAAACAATATGCAGGTCGGAAAAATTCCTAATCTAACCTAAATCTGAGATGGGAGCAAGAATCAGCCATCAAATGAAAAATACGGTCCTTGTGGCGTCTGTTCAAAGTAAAAGGTCCTATAATAAAAAATAAAAAAACACTATTGCCAGTCGTACAACTAAAATAGACAGAGTGTGGGATGGGGTGTTCAGTAAAGAAAGAAGTGTTCTTAAATTATTAGTCAGGATGGGCTTTAGCCAGGGCTTGCCCTTCCCTACATTGTTAGCCTGACATTAGTTGGCAGTCCTGTGCACAGCACACACTCAAGCTTTCCCAGCACGAGCTGACAGTTCCTTGGCAAGTATCACATTCTTCCTTGGGTAAGTCTCTTTTCTATAAAAAGTCTCTTGCATCCAGGGACCTGATGGGTTCCAAAATAACAAAACAAAAGTTCCTTTCAAATGTTTGGTGGCTGATGCCTTCACCCCTGGATCCCCCTCTTCTGGGGTTAGACCCATCTTGGATGTAAGCCTCCCTCCGCCGGGTTCACTCTGGCTTGTATTCTAAGATAGTTCTGTAACCAATTTTCTTTGCTTTTTCACAATTTTTAATGCCCTTGTAACCAGTTCATGGTGAGCTTCCCTTTCTGGAGTTAACCCTTGTCAGCACTACTATTCATTGGGGCATCAGACTCCACCCCTTTTATACACAATTGTGGGGTGTGGTTCTTCACTCCTGGGTCCACCTCCACTGGGCGCATACCCCTCTCGAATCTCAGAATTCCTCCGTCGGGTTCACTATGGCTTTTCACATGATTTTAGGGCTATTGTTCTTCAGCCTTGGGCCTCCTCGTCTGGGCACAGACCCCTCTCGATGGCATCCCTCTGCCAGGTTCCCTCTTGACAATCTTCTCTCTCACCATGCAGGATTAATTTCCCTTAGCTTTAAATTGTATGCCGGTCAAAGACTTTCGACTGTACAGCGGATGTTGCTCAACCTCCGTCGGACCACTTTGACATTCTTCTTGCGGCTCTCACACGACCTTCTGGTTCTTGTTGTTTCAATGCAAAACGAAGGGGGGAATCAGCCAGAGTCCTTCCCACAATTACCCATGTGGCACTGGAACACGCTGCAGCTGGTCTTGAAGGTTTTGTTTGTGTCTTGTAGTTTCACCACTGGGTCTCCCTTTGTCAGGCTCAGAACCTTCTTGAAGTTCTTCAAGGTTCTCCCTCTGCCGGGCTCGGACCCTGCTTCCCAAAAGTCACAATTGTAACTAAAAAGTTTTGGGACTACTAGTCCCAGAATGCACTGGGCTGATTTTGCTCCCATTTCATTGCTCCCCGAAATGGCACGTTCTGTCCTTGGGAGCTACAGAAGCCAAACAGGGATGTCTGTAGGAGGTCAGGGTCTCTCCCTACTGCCCCTCAGAGACCTGGGTTCGCCTGCCTGGCCTAGGGGAGGAGTTGAACTGTCGGTACCAACAGGAAACCCCAGCTGCCCATGGTCTTGCCTTCTGGAGGGACAGTTTCTTCCTCCACGCTGCAATCTCCTCTCTGGTAGCAGGGCCAGTGTTTGGCCAGTTTTCTTCTTCTCCTCCAGGCTTCCCAGGGTCTATCCAGCTCATTAGGGCGCTTTCCTGCTCTATGGCACCTTGATCATCCCTAACTCACTCACTATGCTGTTTCTGGCTGCTGTTTTTATATTCCCAGCTGGAGTTAATTTGAGTCAGCTGTGAATAGTTGTCCCTCCCTGCCTGACTCTGCCTGACCCAGTTATCGGGACAATATGGAGACTTCCCATAGGAATTCATTGCCCATTGAGTCCTAGGGGTAATACCCATGACTCACATCTGCCACTTTCTTGTCCCAGTCCTTGTGGATTTCAATAGGGGAATGGGATTACGGGAGTTGTAGTGTTGTGGAGAGGTAACATTTTCACTGACTTTCAGATGTAAATTGGAGTTTCCTGTTGTTTTCTCTGTCTTTTCCGTAAGGGAAAGTGCTGAGGGGAGATGGATTTTGGGGACAACACCCCACATGGATACTGATATTTTTTTTGTATCGCACTCGTGCACAAGTCTTTCAGAGCACGAAGAGGAAATGGAGGGGAATAAGGGAGAACAAACATCGATCTTACTAGGATCAGTGACATTGATAATGTGCAAGTGCGTGGGAAAATCGGTTAGGGGTGCATTGTAAAAAATGGTATACCGCATCTCGGCCAAGGGCGCTCCTCTCTGTCTCCACAGACCCCCTTCCCAGGTGAACCTCCCCGTTCATAAACCCCCAGGGTTGCAATCAAGAGCAATGGCCCTACCCTGGCCATCTGAACAAATAATCCCCGGGAATAACCTCGGAGAAACACCTCAGGTTTCTCACACTACTCACACACACTCAAACAGCTACTTTCCATCTGATCTACCAACCACCCCAAGCCAACATGGCCTTTCTCAATGAAATCAATGACCTCATTACACTGCATCTTTCAACAACATTCATTCTCAGACACCACAACCTGCTTGCAACCCAAGCAACCAGGATTCACACAAATGTATCTTCGTTATCTTGTCCTCCGCAGACAGCCCCTTGGAGAATGTGACCGCCCAGATCAGCACACTCAACAATGCCCTTACTGATACCACCAAAACCCAGGCACTACTGAAACATTGACTCACAGGACCGGATTGACAGCAGGCATTTAATCTACAGGAAAGATGATATATGAAGAAAATCCCAGCAACACAAGGGGAACCCTCTGATCAAAACTTATGAGACTCATTGCTTCATGCACTACAAGTTACGACACACCATCCATCATGGATGAATCCAACAAGAGCAAGCAGAGTGCTCTTCTGACAGTGAAGCACAACATCAATCCGCTGCAAGAATCTGCAATGCCACAATCAACTGACAAATACAAAGCCATCAGCAGCTACTTCAAAGACAAGATTGGCACAATTAGGCAACATATTGGTATCTCCACACATGCCACAGACCTCCAACCCATACCTTCCCCCAATACATCAACTTGCAACAAATTCTGGGAAATCACCCCAGAAGACCTGACTCCAGAAGACCTGACCCATAGTCTTTCATCCTGCAAACACATCAAGTATAAATATGACACCACAACGCACCACAAAATATTACACCTTTGAAGTGACTTATGATGATCTGCCCATCCAGGACAAAGATATCCTTACTTACTCGTCCTACTGATGCTTTCAATACTGTTGACCATGAAGATCTTCTCAATATCCTCATCACACACATGGGATTTGAATGAACAGTGTTGCAGTAGTTCACCAAATACCAGTGTAACTGAGACTCACCCAGATGGGCCCAAACAGATTCCACCCCTGCACATTACCATTTGGAGTGCTGCAGCCTGTTATATTCATCCTAAACATGGAACCTCTGGGTGTAGCTCCTTGCCAATACCAACATCAAGATACATTAAATATGTAGATGAGACATAGTTTTAGCTAAGGATCAATTGTATTGACTGCCGCCATTAATTCAAGAACGTGCTGTGCCTCATCCAAGTCAGGATGCCATGAGTCTACCTCACGCTCAATCCTAAAAAGACCAAATTCAGTATCTTAGGGGATCCCACCAAGCATGTATAAGACCAGAAATGGCTGATAAGAAGCTGAACGGTATCACACATCAACTCCCACCAAGTGCAAAATCTCTCACCTTTAATTACTGACTGTGATCTTTTATTCAAAACACACTTTGCCCAGAAGATACATACAGCATTTTACCATGGTGTGCTTCTCTACAATATCAAGCATTTCCTTCTTGCCTTAATTCCAAAATCGTTTTACAAGCCTTGGTGAAATCCTATTCGGGCAGTGGCAAACTCCTACTAGCAGGAATCCCAGATGTCACTTTGGCTGCTCTGGAAGTCTGTCAGCATGCTTTAGCATGCCTTTCACAGGACTACAAAAATGCATCCGCATCACTCCTGACCTCAAGGAGTTACACTTGCTACCCCTTTAAGAGCACATCATGTATAGAATTGTCTTCATCACTAACAGAGTAATCACAACACAAACCAACATTCTACATTGTTGAGATACTCGCCATCTCCAGAAAGAAAGTGCACCAACAGAAGGCAAACAGTACTAGGCTGAAAACAAAGAACTGCAAGAGGGAATACAACCGGAAACAGGTTTTCCCTGCTTTACACCCTGTTTCTGGAAGAACTTATCAATGCAGATGAGAATGGCCCCTTCTAATATAAATGCTGGACGCTTCAAAGATCATCTCACAAATTGCTAATTACTGAATCATCTGTTAGGTCATCACCCTGGAGTCCCCAACCAGCTCGCTGAGAGGTTCAGCATCTCAAGAGGCCTACGATCCACCAGACGCAAGGACATGTGCAAACGTGAACTTTGCTGGTGCAGGAAACTCCAAAAGGCAGGGCTTCTCTGTTTACACACTCAGATTCTGGAACCTCTTTCACATTAAAACTTGTATCACCCACTCGCAGCTACATTTCAGAAAGGCACTCATGCCCATCCTCTTCAAGGAATGGCTCTCCCTTAACACTTAGGTCCAAACGCCTTCCACTCCCCACTTAACCGATACTGGGAAATTGATTCCCCCATGTTTTCTCCCCTGTTCCATGTAGATCTGTCTCAGCCAAATGACCTCCCCACCTCCATCTCCCATTGACCGCTCCTGCCTCTCCCATGTTCAAATCCCCAGTTCCTTGTATTTACCCCTTGCAATCTGCTTCCTTCACATGTACTTCTCCCCTATGGCGTGTAAAACAATCCATTGCGTCCCAAAGTCAGGTCTTCTCTCAATAAATACCCAAATAATAAAAAAGTTATTTCTCCTCTCCACACTATCATCTGCCTCAGCTACCCTTGCACTCAATTTATAACGTTGGGTGCAATCCCTTTTTACAGCAACCAGTTCCTTTCTGGCTGGCTTTGCTGTTTATAAATGCCATGCACACATACATGGATACATCAATCTGCACATATCCTTCACAAGCCACATAGCTGTAGTCACCAATGCACCCAACCTTCAGCCCAACTTCCTATGCAAGATAAGCCGCATCTTTGTCCCATGAAACGTACATAACACAGTTCAAGCACATATTCCTTCCAAACTGGACTACAGAAATGTCCTAAAAACTGGACTACTCAATAACCCCCATGCCCTCTCCAAGTTATACAGAACACAGAAACAAGAATAATTCTAAATCTGCCAAAATAATACATATTTCACACTAACTCACTCCCAGTTAGATCCAACGTTTAACAAAACTCCAAATAATCATGCAACAAGCCCCTGGCTGGCGGGCCATTATCGCATGCAGTAATGCCCCCAGGGCCCATAAGTACAACAAAGGATCAAGGGGCATTACCTTGTGTGGCAATGACCCGCAGGTGAGGGTCTTATTGCCATTAGTACCCCTGCCCGTTAGACCAGGGTGCTAATGGTGTTTCTTTCAGCTATGAGACGCATCTGCTTTCTCTTTCCGTGGCGGCCATAGTATACCATGGAAGGAGAGAAGGTACTACATTTAATCTTAAAAAGGCCTTAAAAAAAGCCTTAACAAAATGATAGAACACCAGTGCAAGGGACGCACAAGAACGTGTGCGGGCTTACTGTCTGGTAAGGCTCACAAACACACCAATTTGTGAGTTTGTTACACTAACAATAACCTGTGCTGGGTACTAATTGCTTTTAAAGGCCACTATAACATCTAAGCAGCTTTATGCCCCAAGATCCCTCAGAACCTTTATGACAAATTCATGTTCATCACCCACACAAACAAATGTGTGCCCTGCATATACCACTCGGCAACGTGATTTGCACACAAAAATAGGTCTTCGCCCATCATGCACCCGGAGACGGGAATGCCCTCTCACTCCACATCTGCACCACCTCTTTCCTTTGTACACACTCAAACGTACCTCTTCCCCCCATTTAATCAAGCTAAATATCCTCTTCCACCATAGTTTTGTCTAGTTTTGTCTATCCTGATCTTCTTATCCTGCAATGAAAGTGTGTAATTTCCTTTCTCCTCCATCCATCAAAGTGTGTAAAGAACTCCAAGATGCTCTTGTTAGGTCCAGCGCTGTATACACATTTAAATACATAAAAAGCAGGTGTTCCATTTGGTATTGCAGGTTCACTTTCAAGAACTTTCAAGAACAACGTTCCCATTTGAAACCCCCAAAATCTTCTCATTACAGTGTGGCCGAGCAGACTTGCATTGTATAAATCTCAGGATTGGTGAAAGTGTTTCTTCCTTGCAAACATTTGCTGAACCTCAATGTTCCTCTCACTTTGATGGTTAATTCACTCTTTTCAAACAGGTCCAATCTAATAAATTTTCCTAAGTCCAAAACCCCAATTAAGTGACGCAAGAGAACCTCTTTGTTTTTAGACAGATACATTTTACCTCTAGACACTACACAAATATAATCACAATATGATTTTCGGTCACTACAAGTTACTCTTCGAATTTCCATATTCTTTGGTGTTTATATCTGGTCTGATCAGAATGATGTAACATTTGGGTATGAAGATACAGCCAAGCAGCCCAGCACTGGAAGCCAAGATGGCAAAGATCTCCACAGCTACCATGTACCTGCCCTTAGTGCTGAGGTATGCTGGGATGAAAAATACCCAGACGCTGCAGAACGCCAGCATGCTGAATGTAATGAGCTTGGCCTCGTTGAATCTGTCAGGGAGGTTCCTGGCTAGGAAAGCCACCATGAAACTGGCAAAGGCCAGCAGTCCCATGTAACCAATCACAGCATAGAAGGCAGTGCTAGAGCCCTCGACACACTGCAGGATCATCTTCCCAGTTTCAGACTGCATGTCAGTGTGAGGGTGAGGTGGCGAGGTCAACAGCCAACAGAGACAAATGAGTACTTCTCCCAGAGTGCACAAGAGGACCGTGGAAGCAGACACCCGGGACCCCATCCATCTGCTCAATCTGCTCCCAGGCCTGGTGGCATTAAAGGCAATGACAACTGTGATTGTCTTTGATAATATACAAGACACAGCAATAGTGAAGATAATCCCAAATGCAGTTTGTTGGATAAGACAGGTCAATTTTGCAGGACGTCCAATGAATAAGAGGGAACAGAGAAATGTCAACATCAGGGAGATGAGCAATGTGTAGCTGAGATCCCTGTTGTTAGCCTTCACTATCGGCGTATCCCAGTATCGGAGAAAGATTCCAAGCACTCCGGCTGTTGTTGTAGACAAGATAACAGCTACAAAGGCCAAGCCCATGCCTAGGCTATCATGGTAGGAGAGGTAAACAATGACCTTGTTAATGCAGCCGTTCTTCCCTGTGTTGGACAACTGGTCCTCAGGACATTTCATGCAGTTTGCCATGTCTGCAAAAATAAAATAAAGATCTGATTACAGGAGGCAGAGTTTAACTGCAGCTGACATTGCTGGCTCTGTTTGCATTACAATACAGGTCCACAAGTGCTCCTGTCAGATAGCTCAGTGAGTTACACATTCACTGCAAAGACCTTTTGTATAAACTGAAGATTACAGTTAGTAGTTACTACTATTAAGGGAAGGCAGCATTAAAACACATTCTATTATTACCACTTGTATTGTGTCTGCCCAACCTGGGATTGAGGAGGCATTACCGGTGTGCATGAAGCAGCACATTTAAGAAGTAAAGAGGTGCCCCTCACAATAAAAGTGCATGTATACTTCAGTGTTACAGAATTATCATTTTCCATCATTTATCCATACATTTTCTTCTTCTTGTTTTTCGAGCCACCACACACAGCTTTACAGCTGCTTCCAAGAGCCAGGTTTTAGAGGAATGGAAGTGGAGGGAAGAATAGGTGAAATAAACAGGAACCAATAATTATCAAGTAATTGTAAGTGAAAATAAATTTGCGATCAATTTTCTGAGACTTCCTAGATGAACTCCCACCATTCCTGTCTTCCCAGAGGTCGATGGACTGGAGGATTGAGACACTATGTAAGTCCAAACCCTAACTATGTACAGATTGGCCATGGAAGATATTTTATTGCAGGATGGTGGTCCATCCTTACCTTGGATGAAATATCTAAAGGAAGCCTTCACTTTGTTAGACCATTGTGGCTGCTGGTCAGAACCTCAGCTCATCAGTAAGTACTCAACAAAAAGAAGCCCTTTTGCATGATGAAGTAGGTGCACTTCTTGCTGATATTTCAAGCAATGGGAGCGGAACGAGGTACTGGGAGCTAAAGTAGATCCTTGGTTATGAAAGTTACTTGGATATTGTATTCCCAAAATGTTCCAGGGAGTTATATCTTAAGCATCGCCTGGGTACGTTACCTTTGGCTGAATTACTGCTAAAGTGGAATTGTGTGATGTTTCCAACAAATGCTTTCATGTGAAAATGAAACCGAGAATGTACAGAATTTTCGTTGATTCTGCCATCTTTACCATGTTATTAGGAGAAAGTATCTTAAGCCGCTATTCAGGGGCAGAGCTGCCAGAACCACAAAGCAAGCGCTGGCACTGTATGTAAACGCGAAAGTGACCTTAAATTGCACTCATTTGTACATTATTTGGCGAGGGCATGGAGGGTGAGATTACGTTGCATTACTTAATGCAGTATTTCACATAAAAGTAGGGACGAGATTGTGTGTCATTTACTGAACCTGGTTTCTTTGAACTTAAGAGGCTGCCATTTTACTAGAATTACATTTTAATTGGGCGTAACATATTTAGTCATATTATGTACCTTTTAAGTCTGTGTTGTAGAAGATTTAGATGAATTCATCTGAATTTTTTATGGACACTTCTGATCTTTATCATTTTTATTAGTCGTGATTTTGTGAAGGGTATGTTTTGTAATTGTTTTGATAATTTATTATGACATGGAAAAGAGAAGGAAAACAAGTATCATTAATCAAGTAGTTTTAAGAAAGGTAAGCTAAGTAAAAAAGGTGAGGGTAAATAGTGATTGTATATTAATAGGGATATCTTTCTACAAATCTCCTAAGTGGAAGAACATGGTGTCCATAAAGTTAGATCAAAAATCTATCATTGGGTTGAGATTGGATAGCCTCAAATCACTCTTATGAGGGTATGGGTGGGTACCAAATTAAAATTAGACTTACACAACAAACACAATATGATACAACACGCAGAATATTCTCTGACCTCCAAATTCGCTTAAAGTAATGTACCTTGATTTAGCACTCATGTGCTTGCAAAGCATTTATAATAACAGTAATAGAAAACATACAAGAATAAGATGGTAAAGGCATAGGGCAATGGTTCCACTCACTCCAGTACACTTAGAATTGCCCTAAGTAGGATCCATGTCACTTAGGAAAGCAGGAGAAAACACTTTCAGTTACTTTTACACTATTATTTACTATAAAAATACAGAATTAACTGCCGCAATTTATTATATTATACATTCTATAAAGAAACAACACTTCAGTGCAACTTGTGGGACCGAGTAAATATGTCTCAGTTCAGGTAAGAACCTTTGTTAATATGTTTGAAGAAGTGTGAGAGCTTTCATGGGTCTCAAACAAGAACATCAGAAGAAACAACCAGCCACAGGTCCAGTGGGGGCTCTGAAAAGAGTTTGTAGTGATGAATTGGTACAGTCAGCAGTCATAGTTCAATATCAAAAAGACACAAAGATTGCACGCCTTGGGTGAGGGAGCAAGACGGTCAGATGGGAAGGGGCTAGGAGAGGGGAGGTGTGATGTTGGAAGCTGGGAGAAAGATGATGTGCCTTTTTTAAGAGTTCAGCATGAGGGAGCATAACCATCAATCTACAATCTACAATCTACATTGCAGTGAGTGGGAAAGGAGAACAAAACTTGATTGTCATCAGCAAGGTACTCAGTGATCCAGTTGAAGAGCACCTGCTCAAATGCACAAGTACAAGGAATGTGGAAGGGGAGAAACTGGGAAACAGGGTGCTGGGACGTTTGGCTCAGCAGAGGGTTTCTTTAATTGAATTGCGGATTATTTGAAGTGATTGTATGTGTGCTAATTGAAAAGGGGAGGTTGGGCAGAAGTAGTCAGACGTAGATGTGGTAGAGGAAGAATGGCAGTGGACAGAAGGACAGTGGACAGAAGGACAGAAGGATGGTTGCGGAGCGAGAAAGAGAAGGGCTGTGACATGCATTTTAGAGATATTAGAAGAAAAGTGTTCAGTAACGTCATTAGCAGAAAGGGCTGAAAGGATGGATACTGGCTTGGGTGGCTTGAGCAAAGAGCAGAGGGAAGAAGAAACCTTTCAGGGGTAACTGCAAAGGGACGGGATTAGGTTTGTGAAGGAGGAAGATTTGGCAGAGACCAGTGCAGCGGTCAGAGCAGCAAGTGATTTTTGGCAACCTAGGAGTATGGAAGGTGTTCCTAATTTGCACCTTCATCATAGGTCCCATTTCCTCTTGGATTTCAGAGTCTGAATTTCTGAGGTGATCTGAGACTGAGGATGGGGATGGGAAGGTGTTTATATGTGTGAGGGATAGTGTTGGTCAAATGAAGTCATGAGTGCATAGCTAATGTGAGAAAAAACATAGCGAATGGAAGAGGCATGACTCTGAATGGGAAAAGATACAGAAAATGGGTCATCACATCATTAAGGTAAGGTGACCTGCCTGAATTTCCTCTTAATCATTGAAGAGGGGAGATGAGTAGAAAGTGGAGGGACTGAGATGATAAATGAAATAATGGAGTGATCCGAGGGAGAGGGGTCAATTGAGAGGTTGGAGGAAGGGAGTGAATTAGCAAGAAAGACAAGGTCAAGAGAGATCCAACCAGAGTGGGTAGGCTGGGTAGACTGGTCATGCAGGAAAAAGAGGGAATGGCCAGGAAGGAGGGATTTAAGTTCAAGGCAGGTCTTCAGTGGGCATGGGAAGGTTAAAGTACCCCAGTATGACAATAGGGATTTCGGTAGGAAGTTATTCAAGGAGGAGGGTTCAGACCAGGAAAGAAGGAGTTGAGAGGATCAGTGGGAAGTTTCCTCTGTCTTTGATACAGTCAATCATACCATCCTGATTAACCGACTCTGCGAGAACCTGGGCATCGCAGATCAGGCTCTGGCGTGGCTGCCCTACTTCCTCACAGATCGACCCCCCCAGGTCCAACTTGGGTCCTTTATCTCCACCACCTTTCTCTCCACATGTGGTGTCCTCCAGGGCTCTATGCTCTCACTCTGGCTCTTCAATGTCTAATAGGCCCCTTTGGCTCACCTGATATTCAATTTCTCTTCTAACTTCCAGTGTTATGTGGCTGACACACACCTCTCTTTCAGGCTTCCCTCAGCCTTCTCTCCTTCCTGACTGTCAATCTGCGATTCAAGAATGATCGCCTCCAAAAATCTCTTCCTCAATGCCAGTAAGATTGAGATATGTCTCATTGGGGCTCCTTCACCCTCTTTCCCTCTCTCACTCTGGCTGCCATCCATGTGCCCTCTATCCTTGCCTTCCTCGGAGGCTAAAACCTTGGGGTCATCTTTGACTCCACCCTCTCCTGCTCTCCTCACATGACGGACCTTACCAACAAGGCCCACTTCCAGCTGCATTTCTCAGAGGTATTCTACATTTTTTCACCTTCGCCCAGAAGCTCACTGTCTCCAGAGCTCTGGTTCTCCAGGCTGGACTACTGCAACAGCCTCTTTCTCAATCTGCCAACTCTACTCTCCGCCCCTTTCAACTAATTCAGAACAGGACTGCAAGACTTATCCTTGGCCTCAAGCCCAGGGACCACATCTCACCAGCCCTGAAATCTCTGCACTGGCTACCAGTGTCTGCAAGGATCAAGTTCAAGACCCTTTGCATCATCCACAAAGCTTTCTGGGCCTGGGGCATGCACTGTATCCAACTCTCTCTCCATAAATACCTTTGTTCTTTAGCACTTCGCTTAGCTATCTCAAACTTTCTGGGGGTCATATGCTTCTCTAACCAGAGACTGGGGGGCAGGTCTCTTTCCTTTGCAGGTGCCTCCCTCTGGAACGGCCTTCCTACCCCTCTCAAACTTGAGACGGACCACCTGAAGTTCCAAAAGCTGCTCAAGACCTTACTTTTCTCCTCTGCCTTCTCTCTCCCTCTTACTTGCTAATCTTCCTGTCTGCCTGACCTGGTTTGTTGCTGGGTACCCTCAGAGTCTCACAGGCTACTAGGCCCCTCCATCACTAGTCTTCCTGCACTGTCTCTGGGCATACCACACACTTAGGGGCTGTAACTAACACCTATTGCCCCCTGCTTTTCATGCACTTACCCAGATCAACGCTGCCCTGGCTGCAATTACGCAGAGCCATGGTGTCCTGTTTGCACTTCCCCCTAGCCTCATCCCTGCACTTCCCCCTCTCCCTTTCCCCCCTTGCAATTTTGCTGTCGCACTTGCACGATCGGAATGACACAAGGGCTAGTAGTATCATTTGTCCTGTCTTCTTTTTGTCTCCCCTTCCTTGTTTTGTGGTGCCTAGAAACATTTGTGTATAGGCAAGTTAAAAATACCATATCATATTAATATAGAGCCATAACAGTGAGAGGAGTATGAGGGAGGAGTTTAATAGTGGCATATTCAAATGAGGAACAGTTGCTGTCATAGAGGGGACAGGGGGAGTGTTGAGGGCCATATTAATTAGGAACCCCACGCCACAGCACTTCCAAACAGGTCAGGGAGAGTGGGAGATGGTAGCAGAGTCAGTGTGGAAAGCTGCTAGTGTAGCAGAGACATGAGGGGAGATCCAGGTTTCTGTAATCACAAGAAGTGAAATTTGAGAGTGAGAAGTGGCCAGTGATTCCATCTTATTCAGAGAGTGGGTGCTCCTTCAAAGGGTCTTCACAGTTATAGAAAGCTTTAGTAAAAGTGTACACAGAGTATAACCTATAGGTTATTGACACACAGTGTGCGCATAGTATTGTGCCCTTCTGAACAATAACAGCTGCAAAGACATCACTCACCGGTGCTGTTTGAAAACTCTCCTTCGGCACACGGCACACAGTCAAAGCAGCAGGTGGGCATCTGCTTTATAGGAGCTTTTCTGTACCCTGGAAGACAGCTCTCACTGCAGACAGAGCGAGGAGCCTGGGTTGAAAAGGGAACATTAAAAACATTGGAAATAAGTGGGACACATTTTTAATAGAACAACGTAACCCATATGGATGTTCCGGAAAAAAGTTAGGCACTAGCAAATGATTAAACACTTGGTAATGCGTGAACATTCTCTTGTACTGGGCATGGGAAAGCCCAGCCTTTCTTATTGACTTGAAAGAAAGCTCAGTGCATTTGAATTAATGAAGATAGCCCACCCACCGACTCATGAATGAGACAATGACAATCAAGGTCTGCACTGAAAGTGGCAACATTTAGCCATTAAAGGGTACTAACGCTCCAGCTAGCTGCCATGTTATAGAGTATGGCCCTTATATTGTGTACGCTTATCTAAATCAGTTTTTCGTGATTTTTCGCTATATTAGAAAGAGATATCTCATGCTGCTATTCAAGTATAGATCATTTACATCTTTAAACAACGCATTAGCATTTTGCGTCAATTCAAAAGATGAACTGGCAGTGCATTCAGTTGTGAACTATCTGATAAACACATGGAGGGCAAGATTCTGTTCCATTACCCCCACACCACCAGGGGTGCGGATTGAGTGCCTATTCTGTGAATTTGTTTTCTTTGTATGCGAGAGTCAATGCTTTTATTTGCTTTAATTACTACTGATTCCTGTATTTGTATGCATATTCTGCAGTTAAGCGATGTTCAAAAAATGCCCAGAAAATGTCAAGACGAATTTCCTATGATGATGTTTTAGTCTTGCTTTTTAATAATTGATGATACATTTAATTCTGACTTTAGTAATGTTGGGATGAAAATGGGGCCATCCCACCCCCCTAGGCGCTTTCAAAGATGGTGAACACCATATAAGGCAATATAAAGTACAAGGGGAAGCGATCCACCCCATCAGGCAATATCTAGCATACCAGCAGTGCATAGCAGTATGCCCGTAGCACTAGAAAGGCCCACTGCTCGCGACTCCATTTTGTATTAGGCCAGAACAAGACCAGGCCGCAGGCCCCCTCTGCCTGCGCTCCCAAGTCACAGAGCTCCATTACTGAAGAATATGCTAGCCCCGCTCGAGCCTTGGTCCCCGGAAGTCCATTTCCCTCTCATCCCTTCAGTTTTGCAAATATTTAGTATCGCCTTCGGGAATGCGCCCAAAACAGACCGCGAGACAGTACCAGGCCCTACGCTGCGTCCATTTATCTCCACCAAACTACCATTGAGCCTCAAACCACCACCTCTCCAGGCCGGAGCTGTTCTCACACCACTGACTTGACCCCCACACCCTTTCATTCCTGATACTGTGCCAGACCCCCCTAACCTCCACAACCTGTCCACCAGCAATCGAAGCTCATGCCATCATATTTCTCTCCAGCAGCAACACACACCTTCCATGCTATGGGGCATTCAGAGGGGTAAATTCAATTTTAAACCCCTGAGGGGAGACCTTGGGTGCAGGGACTGCAGCATCAATGGAGCCTTGAATGTACGGGTCAGCATTCCCTTTCTCTGGCACACCTTTCCTGTGCTGCCTAGATGCTGCCTGCCATAATGAATGTATAGTCTGTTATAGTTGTTTAGTTTAGTTAGATACTGTGTAGTTCATCCAGGGCCTGATCAATGGCACCCAGGTTATCACAGAGGTGGTTGAGCATAATGGCATGGTTGACTGCGTGGAAGGCAGAGGAGAGATCGAGTAAGATGAGGACAGTGGGGAGATTAGAATCAGGGTTGTAGAGCAGGTCTTCACAGATGTTCAGGAGGGCCATTTCCTTTCTTCTGGCTGCTCTGAAGTCATAAAGGTGAGTCTGATACCCCTCTTTCCATTGCCCCAGTGTTCTGAAGTGAAAGCACAATTACACAATAGACAGATACCTATTACATTTGTTCCTTTCTAAAGTCATGAATCCACTGCATATACAGTACTTACAAAATTAATTTCAATGTTATTATTATCACATGTTGTATAACATTAAAAAGGCAGAGATTGCCACATACACAGTATTACACATTTTATAACAATTTGCCAATAACTAAAAAGCTATATAAATCTCAAAAAAAGGTGCACCAAGCACCAATTTGACAAAGGAGGGGAGGAGAATACTACAGGGTTTTATATTACTCTGACCACTTTGTTTGCATGAAAAAAAATAACACAATTAATTGGCATGGGTATTCTAGATGACTGTCTGCATGTTCCGGCGGTTAATTTATTCCAGACACTATCCCTAGTGTCTTTAAACTTTCTTTTCTTAGGCCATCTTCATGACAGAATTTCTTCAAAGTAAGTCGAAAACGACTTTGTACCCCAACAGTAGATTTGTACAAGCAATTTGTTGTCATCTGTAAGTTCTTTTTTTTCAAATTTGTAGCCCGCAATTTTACATACAGGACCATCAGATGAGAAAACACGGCACTGCTGCACAACCTCTTTAGCTGCTGTTGTCCACCAGGAGAAAGAATACTGGCTCAATGCTCATATGCAGTGCCCCCTTCACAGAGAGGACCACGTGTTTTCAATCGCGTGCAGTTTGACCTTTTGGCTGTCCCGGCAATTAAGCTGGCGAAGCAGAAAACATTACTCATTCATTCCGACGCTCGTCACAACTCTCAGCGGCAGTCTTGGTTCAAAACCGTCTTCTATGGGCATCCGCATTAACGCTGTGTTACTCCGCAAGCACGATAAAAAGGTTGGGAACTTTACCTGCTTTTGGTAATACTGCTCTGAAGTCAGACTGATGGTCATGAAGACAGCCAACAGAATCAGTGTGGAGGTTAAGCTGAGAGATGGCTAGCGTTTCCAGGAGTTTGCCCAGGAAAGGGGTGATGGAGATCGTGTGATAGTTAGTCAGGCAGGAGGGTTTGGCTGTGGGTTTTATGAGAAGATGGTGTACAAGAGAGTGCTTCAGAGGGTTGGGGAATGCTCCAGCAGTGAAGGAGTGATTGCAGAAGTCAGCCAGGGCAGGAGCAAGGGTGTCAATATTGCCCTTGATGGTTATGGACAAACAGGGAGGAACCTTTTTTTCCAAGATTTTCACAGATCAAACTTGTCTAGAAATCTTATTGTGGAAAACAGAGGAAAGAAAGAAAAAGAGGGAGTTTGGGCAGCTGAGGGGGGAGAGAGGGAGCAGAGTAAGAAGCGGGAAGAGGAGGAGAGTAGGAAAGGATGAGAGGGTGGACAGAATGTCCTGTTTTTTTAGATGAAATGAGAAGCCAGGGCCATCCAGAGGTCCTTGGAGGGCACAGGAGAGGTAGAGACGGAAGCAGGATTGGCCAGCTCCTTGCAGATATTAAAGAGTCTGGCCGAGTTGTTAGATGCTGTAGAAACGCGGGCTTGGATGCAGGCTCTTTTCTTAGTGTGGAACGACAGCCGATATTGCCTTTGGAGCTGGCGGCAGGCCAGTTTGTCAGTGGATGCACAAGATGCTTGCCATTTCCTCTCGACAACCCTACACTTGCATTTAAGTGTGACGATGTCAGAGTCATACCAAGAGCTGTAATTGGCTTTGGGCTTCAGGCGGATCCTCGTGACAAGGGCAAGAACATCAAGAGTGTCAGAGATAGCAGAGTGGAGCTTTGAAAGGGCAGTATCAGGATGAGAGTCAGCCAGAGGTGGAGGCAGAGGGGAGAAAGTGGCAGCGAAAGCCTCAACTGATACAATCTTCATGGGCTGGATGACCGAGAAGGTAGGTGACAGTGCTGGAGCTGGCTTGGCCTGCGGGGTAGAGAGGGAGAGGTGGGAGTAAAGGAGAAAGTGATCGCTCTTGGGGAGAGGAGTGGTGAGAGGGTTAGAGAGGGGGAGGTCAGAGGAGATGAGAACATCCAGAGTGTGCCCTGCAGAATGAGACGGGTCAGAGGGAAGAATAGAAAAAAAGGCTGAGATTGGGAAAGAGTCCAGAGGAGGGGCAGGAAGCATCTAGGTAGATGCTGAAACCTCCACGGAGGAGGAGTTTAGTGGTCGAGGGCAGGAGGGAGCAAGAGAGGTCGGTAGATAGTGGCCACAGTGAGAGAGTGGCCAGGAAAGAGAGAACACCCACAGACAAGGCATTCAAAGGAGGTATAGGCCTGCCTAGGAATGGTAGAGGCAGGAATCTAATCAGAGAAAATCAAGGCTACACCCCCACCAGTGTGGTTGCCTTTGGGAACAGAGAGGATCGTGTAGCTATCAGGGAGAAGAGTGTCAAAGCTTGTGACAGAGCTGGCTGTGAACCATGTCTCGGTGAGACCAAGTACATCAAGGTCATGTTCTTCCAGGAGATGGCAGATATCAAAGGAGTGTTTGACAGCTGAGCAAGAGTTAAGGGTGGCGAGGTGGAGAAGGTTGCCATCCTTGAAAGACTTCCTGGGAGGAGTACACATTAGATGTACTCCCTGCGGAGGTATAGGAGGAGCCCAAGAGAGGGCAGAGGAAGAAGGAGGAGAGGGCAGGGTGGCCAAGGAGGAGGAAGAGGGTGCCAGAGAAGAGGCATAGGGTTGGGGCAAGGAAGCCGAAGATTGGAGAGAAGAGATAGCGGGATATGAAAGGAATTTGATAAGGCATGGGAAACATCTGTCAAAGAGGAGGAGTTTGGTCTGAGGGACCAAGATGGTACCTTTCAGGTAAACATTAATGATGACTTTAGAGGAGTGGAAGGAGTAAAGGAGGGCCTCCCACTGGGTTTCACCGTTAATGGGAGAGGATCCGTAAGGCGAGAGCACAGAAAACATATGAAGAGTCCATAGGTCTGGGAAAGGAACAACAAAGAGTATGTCGGTGAGAGTCTGTCTGGAGGAAGCATTGGTGAGGGTATCAACGATGGGTAGGCCTGGCTTAGAGACCAGGATATCCTTTTTGAACTTCTTCCTACCAGACTTAGTGAGAAGGGAAGGGTAGTCGATAGAGAAGCAGTTGGAAAAGATAGGAGAGACAGAGACTACGGTAACTGAAGTGGAGGGGGGGGTGGGTGACAAATGAGGGAAGAAAGAAGAGGGAATGGATTTGAAAAGGGGGTTGAGGCAGAGGAGACAAGAGAGCTAGGGTGGGAAAGCATGCAGGTAAAGCACAGTGGTCACCTGGCACACCATAATTTGAAAAGTGTGGCAAGGCAGATGAAAGCAGTGGTCACAGGGCATATGGGCAGGCTAACACATGAACCAGCAAGGGCAGGCTAAATTTCATTTTCAAATACGGCAGGCTAACACATGGAAAAATCACAGGCAGGCTAAATTAGATTTTTCAGCAGGGCAGGTGAAACAATTAGTGACTGCTATGCTAGTTTAGTTGGAGTACAGAATGAGAAGGAGTGAGAGGTTGAACAGTCCAGGTTTGTAGGAAAGGATCGATGAGGGTACTTAAAGCAAATGAATTGCAGAGAAGTTTTAAATGGACCATTTCTTTCCGCGTGCCTCGATGACATGGACATTTCCTCAGCACTCATGTGAAGCATGGGAGGAGGTGTAGAAAAGGGCACCCAGGCCCGGCCAGGCAATGGACAGTGGAACAGACAGGGCCCTAGGTAGTGGGCCTTTGGCGATGGGGGCCAGTTAAAGCCTGCCGGTCCCCGATAGGCCATTTTCACAGTCTTAGTGTCCAACGGTATTTAAGGAGACTGGAAGCAGCCTTCAGAACAAGGCAATTGATGCAGCCATCTTGGAAATTGCCACAAGGATGGCAATGCAAAGCACAAAGGAATGCATCCTCACAGCACGCAAAGCCCCGGAGAGATGAAGGGCACCAGAAAAATTAATGCCGAGCAGCGCAGCGAAAATGTGCATCATTGAAAAGTGGTTTAACAAATTTAAAACACTTTTTTTTTTTCACTTATCAAGTAAACATTAATAAACATAATGTGGCACTATATGTTCAGGCTCCACAGATCCTCCTAACTCTCTACAGGATGGTTGGCGGCCCCAAAGAAATGACCCACAAACAGGTCTTCTCTTGTCATGCACCTGCTCTCTCGAACTCGAGCCCAGTGTTGGCTTGGAATGCCCCACAATTCTTCAGTTATGCAAATCTCTCAAAACATGGCTCTTTCAACACCTGAACAAGGACTAATTCCAATGGATGCCAATACTGATGCACAGAGCTCACAGTAATGCTCTGCTTTTAAAAGATGGCAGCCCAACAACGCTCCGCTGCTCTAGAGCTAGGTCTGAGCTTCAAACGATAAAAATAAGAAACATAAAAATACAGTAATTGAGTAGAGACTTGGAAGGCGTGAAAAACGGGAGGTGGGTGGAGCAACTGAGTGGCAGGGCCTGGACACATGACCAGCAGCCTACTCAATGCCATCTGTCTGCAGCTGGCATACATTCCTAGAGTAGAGGATTCAAAGGCAAGAAAACTGGAAGTGGGTGGGGCAACTGAGTGGCAGGGCGTGGTCACTTGACCAGCAGCCTATTCAAAGCTGTCTCCCACTACAAGCACCTATCCAATGCAGACCAGTCTTTAGTTTGCCAAAGCATTTGGCTTGTGGCCAAGAAGATGGCGTAACATAGCAATTGCACGGTTTATAGTCATAAAGTCGAATGTAATAATGTCGAAAGTCATAGGCCCTCATTACGACCCTGGCGGAAAGGGGAAAACGATGGCGGAAATGCAATACCGCCATCGAAAAGCGCTCGGTGCGACTATGACCCGTCACCGCAAAGTACGAAGCCATTAGCGACACCGTAGTGAACGCCAACGCTAACTGCACTAAGCACGCGCGCGCGCACCATGCCAAACCGCAAACACCACCATGGTGCAACGGTACGCCAATTCCGACCCTAGCGGACATGTACCTAACGCCATCAGGCATGGCGGAATGGACCATTCCGCCATGGCGAGAAATACGGCATCGTGAACCAACCGTAAATGGCCCACTGAGTGCCTGTACTCCACTCCCTGGCCACATTGCACAACTCCTGGCAGGCGCAATGTACTCACACCATGCAACCAGTGAAATCTACAATTCACCCATGCATGCCAACGTAGAAATGCATGCAGGTGTTCGAAGCGCCCCGTGAGTGGGCATCCATGTACGGCATTTCACCATAGCCGTACTGATGCAGCACAGGCATGTGAAGGTACAAGACATCAAAATGGAAATCAAGAACACATGACACAAAACAACAGTAGTCCCCCATCGCTTGCCACCAGCGCAAGGCAACATCCAAAACAGCATCCTGAGGGGGATTGCACCAGACCTGTACTCTTGCCAGTAAACAAACCAACCATCAGCAGAAGCATGTACCACACAAGTTGGCAGAGTGACTGAGCAGCCAGGCACATCCCAAGAGGGGCCGATGGGAGCTGCAGGGCACAGATGGCATGAATACAGAAGCTATTCCAATGGACATGACCCCAGTCCCCCTCCAACAAACGCACGCAAACACAGGCACCTGTGACCAGCCACATTCTGAACATCCCATCATACCATCAATCGACCTGGCTGACAGGCACCAGTCGGCCAAAAGCCAATCCCCCGCCCCTGAACAGCACATCATGTAAACAGTCACAATGGCAGCCCCTATCCGTGACCACACTGTGCTACGTAGGCAAAAGCGGCCAGTACTGTACCACACAACTCAACTCAGAAGGCGGAACACAATGCAGATCATCTCGCAATACATACCGCCACAAATCGAAAATCGCCACATCACCTGCAAAGAATAACGCAACACGCCAAATATCGGAATACAATTTAAATGCACATCCAAATGACAAAGGCCTCACAGCAATTTGTAAAATAACACCAAAACATCCATCATCACCGAGGGCTGCATCTGCAATAATTGACCAGCTTCCACTTGTGTGACGCCCTGTACCATCATGGCACACAGGGCCAACATCAACGTTCCAAAAGGCAACATGGAAGCGGCAAGAACCGCAGGTCCGTCCCATGAGGCAGGCACTAGTCCAGCTGAAAGGCCGAAATGTTGCACCTAGCCACCAGAACAGCGTAAGGGCATGTGGCCCATTGGCGATCGTCCCATAAGATCGTAATGCTGCTCCACTGATTCACCCGAAGCTGCAGGTGTCGAGAGTAAAAACCATCTGGAGGAGTGGCGTACAGATGGCATCTGCAATAGGGCAGGAGATACCTGTCACCAAAATGAAACACAAATTAACCGATTGCACTACATGACACATGATGCATCACTATCTTCATTCAACACACCAAATCCACACCCATATGCATGCTAGCCCACTCCAAAGGAATATACACACCCCTAAATCAGTATCGATACATAACGAAACCAATCGAGGTTAATACACCATTGGCAACGTCGGTTACTGTGCATGCGTCCGTCAAGATAGAACCCATGACATGGGATTAGTAACGTGCCTAGACACAAGTGTATGAAGGCGCGTCGAGACAGGGAGGATCCGACAAGGGCAGATAGACGTAAGTCCCACTATGGCAGCCTTGCATCACATAGCGCAGGGGAAGGGGATTGAATCAAAAAACACATGTACATGGCAGACCCTAAATGGAATCATCTGTCCATGCATCCATTCATCATTCCCTCATCCCGCAATGAAAACGCATGAACATTCACTCACATAATATGTGAAACTTCCATCGCGTCTGTGCGTAATGCAGTCTGCAAAAACCACTGTGCTCCTGGCCGGATCTGTAGTGTCGTGAAGCTAGATGGACTTGGGAACGTCCTGCCTTATCGTCCACTACGCTATTGCGCATCCCATTCAATTCATGTCATTCATTGCTTGCTCGTTATGGGCCCTGTCCCAAGGACATTCAACAATAGAACGTTACATTTCCAGGCAGACCTGTGGGCGTCTCCTCACCGCTACTTCGCAACCAAAAATCCTGGCCTTCGAATTCCTCACTTGCAACATTACGTCGAAAAGGCTTCTGTGAACGCTTGCATTCACAATTACATCAATGTAGTGCGGCTGTGTGTCATAATGCTAACTGGCTGCAATCACAAATGGGACGCCACGCCCGTCGGTGAAGTACGATACTGTGCTGCATGAGGGTCGGCCATCGATCGAGCCCTACATACCACTGACTCTTCACAGGTATGTAAGCGGCTGCAATCATAGCATGTGTAACAATGGGAGCATAGCATGAAAATCAGTCAAAGTACATCACACTGCCATCGGGATTTGATACATGATTCCAATCCCAAGATGCCATGCGGCCAAATGCAGCCTTACGTGCGGGACGTGCTCGGCCAGAAGGGATTGCATCTGCCACAGATTCATTCAATCAGCACAGGTGGAGGCCATACAGGCCGACAGCACATATATAGCAGACCCAAACCCCTCCCACAACCACTCCCACTCCAAAATGCTACCGGCAGGACTAGCGATGTTGGGCCTGGGGCACCAGATAGCACTGCAAGTGCTACAACTACAAGAAGACGACGAACAACAACAGGTACAACAACCGGGCGCACAGGGGAGACGGAGGAGAAGGAGGAGGAGGAGGGCAAGGCAGGGTCAGCAAGGCCCACAAGCACTGCCACTACCACCACGCAGGCGGCCCGCAATCCCACGCCTCCGAGCTGATCCGTTCAACCTCACTGCTGAGCAGATCCACACCCTCTACCGTTTGGACCGGGACACCATAATCGCCATTGTGGACATGACACATGCTGACCTCGTGAGCATGATAGATAGCCCAACCGCCATCCCACCCCTACTGAAGGTGGTGTCTGTACTCCACTTCCTGGCCACAGGCACCTACCAGCACACAGTGGGACAGTTGCATGGCATTTCACAGCCACTGTTCTCACGGACACTCTCCCAAGTGCACGATGCCCTCCTGAAGCACGCCGACGACCACATCACACTACCACGCACGTACCAGGAGATTACCAACGCAAAGGTGGGATTCCATGCACTTGGCGGCATCCCGGGTTGCATTGGTGCCATCGACTGCACCCATGTTGAATTGGTTGTCCCACATGCCATGGAGGTCCAGTACCGCAACCGGAAACAATTTCATTCAATCAATGTGCAAATGGTGTGTGACTCCAACAAGATCTTTACGCATTGTTGTGCCAGATTTCCAGGATCTACCCATGATTCTATGGTCCTGAGGAACACAAGAATACCACGCTACATGGAGCGACACGCAGGGCACAGATCCTGGCTACTCGGTGAGTCTCATTCCATGCATGACATCGTGGCCCATTTGATGCGTCAATGACCTTGCAGGAGGGGGGGGGGGCTACTTAGCACTATCATTCCACTGACACCCTTTATTCGTCCCATACAGGTGATGCCGGGTATCCACTGAAGAGATGGCTCCTTACACCAATCCGGAACCCACAGAACCAGCATGAGGAGGACTACAACCATGCCCACTCACGTAGCCGTGTGGTCATTGAACAGGCATTCGGCCTACTGAAGGCTCGTTTCCGCAGCCTCAGCAGGTCTGGCGGGGCACTCATGTACAGCCATGAGAGGGTTTCTAAGATGGTCATGGCATGTGTCATGCTGCACAACATGTGCATACGTAGGAATGTGCCCATGCCCCCTGACGCTGTACTGCATGCACCTGAAGATGATGATGATGAGGGTGGGGATGTGGAGGCACCCCAGGGAGTCCATGAGGCACAGGATGCACGTGCAATCCGACAGAGCATCATAGATGCATGCTTCTAGCAACCACGCATGGTGCCTATTACACGGAAAGGGGACCTGTGGCACTGTGTGTGTGTAGTACAGGCACATAGTGGACTGTACGCCTATGAAGGCCTCGTACGCAAATATCAATGTCCACACATGTCATTGGATGATAATGAAGTGCTGTATTGTTAATGTGATTTGATTCATACACCCTATGGACCCGCCACCCAGTGAAGCCCAACACACCCCCTCCACCCTACTTCCTCCCCCCCCAACACCAGTGTCCAGATATGCATGCTGCCCGTGGGTAGACGCTATTGCAAGCCCCCTCTACGGGTATCAGGGGCACCCCTGCCCGTGGAGCGCAGGTTCCTGCCAGATCTGCGTTGGGGGCTGCCCTGGACGGAACTTGCCACGGATGACGTCTCTGCCTGCTCGCGTCCATGCATGTCTCTGAGGGTTTGTGAGAGCTCCGAGAGCACACGGCGCACAGCAGCAAGTTCAGCACAAACGTCTTTGGACGTCGCATGCAGTTCCCCCCTCAGGCTCTCGGTGCTTCTCTCCATTTGTGCTCTCAGGCTCTCGGTGCTTCTCTCCATTTCTCCCCTGAGGCTCTCACTACTTTTCTCTATTTGTGCCCTGAGTGTCTCGGTGGATGTATCCATGGCTGCCCTGGAACCCCCGCATTCATTTGCATGGTCCTTGAGTAGCGTGGACGCTTCCTGCTGTTGCTCGATCAGCAGGTCGAGGGACTGTTGCCTCTGCTGGGCCATGGACATTTGCGGTGGTGTGACAGGGGGGCTGCTCAACACATGTTGCCTTGGCACAGGACTTGTGGGGGTTGGCCAGTCGTCGTCTTCAGGGTGCCCCTGCGTGGTTTCGTCATGGTGTAGGGGATGGAACATGCAGGGGGATTGGGAAAGGTCATGGATGGTACCTACGTCGCCAGCACTGTTTTCCGTGTCGGAGCATGCTGGCATGACAGCTGTGTCACCTATGGTGCTGCTACCACCAGAGGCAGTGCCATCAGATACGTTCTTTGGGGGGACCTGTGGTGCTGGGGTTGTGGACTTGCTGGCTGCTGGGGTGCCTGTTGCAGTCCCCTCCAGTGTGCTGGCACTTGATTCCTGCTGCTGCCGTGTCTTGATCCTTGCACCTGAGGTGGAGGCTCTTGGGACGTTGGTCCTGGCCCTCTTTGCAGGCGTGCTGGTAGGGGTGTCCTGCAGCTCGTCGTTGGTATCGGACCCTGTGGTGGAGTAAAGAGGGGCGAGCGTTAGTTATGGGTCTGTCGGATTTGGAATGGCAACGTATCAAATGCATTGGGGTGGTACATGAGGCTGATATGGGACTGGGCCTTGGAGGTGGTCTCATTTTCGTGTGGATTGAGGATGCATTCATTTGGCTGCCTGCAGTTAGGGGGTGCATGCTGCACATGTAGGGGTTGTTTATGGCATCTTGATTAATTTGTTTATTCATTCTGACTTTTAGAGGGCGCTGTCAGGGCAAAGTATGTATTGCACTATGGGGTCACATGGTACTGCACATGTTCGTGGTTTGTGGATTTCGCATTGTTTCTCTTGGCAAACCTACCTGATTCTCCGGATGTCGGCACTCCTTTCTCCATCCCTCCGACTCCCTCTATGCTCTCCATTCCTATGGTGGAGGCGCAGATCTCCTCCCAGGGGGTCAACTTGATGGGCGACTCTGATCCCCCCCCGGTAGCTGTGGCGATGTTCCTGTTCGCAGAAAGTATGCTGCGTACGCGGATCCGCAGGTCGTCCCACCGCTTGCGACATTGCTGTGGCGTGCGGGGTGTTGTCCCCACCGCACTTACGCGCTGTGCCACAAGGGCCCATATGGCCTTCTTGTTGGCAAGGGCCGTCCTGGTCATTTGACTGGAGAAGACGACGGCGGCATTTTCCTGCAGGGTCTCGGTCAGCACGGTCAGTTCCTCTCGGGAGAAGTGGACCTGCCGCTTGCGATCACACGCTTTCTTGGCTACCTTTCCCATATTTATTTTTTTAACTGGGGTTGCTAACGGGTTGGGATGTGTGTCAGGGTCGGATTTTTAATGGTTGTGTTGGGATTCGGATTTTATAGTTGTGCGGCGTGCTGTTTCCCGTTCCGGCCACATGCTTTTACTTCCGTTTCCGTATATTTACGGTGCCCGTAATTTGCGGTGCCCGCTCATTACGGTGCCCGCTCATTACGGTGACCGCTAAGATGGGTGGCGGTATTGCACCTGGTGCAGCGTACGGCGGCGGTAAGGGCCGTTTTGGGGTCATTTCCGCCATCGCAGCCTTTCGGATTCCGCCATGGCGTAATGCTCGTGCCCGATGGGTCGTAATTAGCCGCACTTTGCTCCTTCGTGCAATGGCGGAAACGCTATTTACGCTGTTGCGGTCCGGTCAGTCAATTTCCGCAAGGGTCGTAATGAGGGCCATAATGTCTAAAAAAAAAAAGTCTAAAAAAAAAATTCGATATATTTTTTTCCACATTATGTTTTAGACATTTTTGTAATTCGACATTCTTTTTTCGACATTATGACTGCACACCAATTGCACATACTGTTTGTATTTATGTTTAGATATTTTGCAAAGCAATCAATGCCAACTAGACTGTGGGCCTCATCACGAGTTTGGTGGTAATACAGTGGTTTCCCGTCGAGTAGTATCAGCACTAACGCCAAGTACTCACGGCGGATAGTCCGCCAGATCACAAGTTTACGTGCCTGCGCACAGGGACATGGCGTTAGCGTAAATAGCGCTCAATGTAAAAAAGGCCCAAGAACCCGTGAATCCAGCGCACCGTGTGCTTCCGTCATCCCACGCTAATAGCGTGCGCCATAAGCGTGCGCTATTAGCACATGGGAAACGCGTCAACGCCGGAACGGGAAACAACGCAGCGGCCATCTTGGAAATCACAATCCGTCGGATATCACTGCCCCTGCAAGCCATCCAACCCTGGGAAGAGTGAAATATGTCACAGGAGCGTACCAGGGGCAAGTCAGCCCTGAATAGGGTCAGGAACCCAAAATTCAGTGACCAGGAGCTGGCTGTACTTGTGGAGGAGGCAGAGATCCACCATGATGAATTACAGCAGCGCAAGACAAGCGCCAGCGTTGTGCACAGATCTGGCGGAACATCATCCAGAGGGTGTCTGCAGTGGGGTGCATGCCCCGGGATGGTGAGGACTGTGACATGCGTGTTAGAGTATGCGGCATACTCTCACAACACAGGAGTGCAAGCAGGGGCACTAGAGGAGGGCCAACACCACCACCACCCGAGCTCACACCCTGGGAGGAGAAGATGACTGTGCTAATTGACATGGGCACCATAGAGGGAGTTGGTGGAGCGGAGGCTGGCACTGGTATCCAGCCGGCTGCAGGTGAGTCCCACCCCAAATGCATGCAGACCCTGAGTGAATGTGCATGAAATGTGTGTGAGGCACTGCAGACATCCATAACAGAGCCTTTGAACCACTGAACCATAGTGTCCCCTAGACTCCCCTGCACGTGCACTGCATCAATACAAAGGCCCTGGGACAGACATCCATTCCCATGGCACAGCTACGTAGAGTGTGAGTGTGCATGAATAAACCCCCATAACCATGTGCATGGTGCATCCCCATCTCGCATGTGATGATGACACACAAACATTTCCGTGCAGTGTTCCTCTACACTGTCACATTCCACCATTCACTACATGGGGATTGGACACAATGCAAGTGCCATGCATAATAGCTACTGCCGACAATCCCACTTGATGCTATGAACTGCATTATACTAATGTAGGCTGCCCTGAACTCAATCCACACCCTATGTACCCCATAGGCACATGGCGATTGTCACGGGATGACGATGACGGTGAGGAGGCCACTTCATCACAGCACTCGAGGCAGCGTACCTCGACCAGCACCACCACCCCGCAAAGGGGCCACCCGGAAACAAACCGACGCTGGACCCATCCCACATCACCACACCGCAACCCAACCAGTCTGCTGCAGCACCCACATGGCCTCAGGGTGTCAGCGCCTACCTCACCCCAAGCCATCATGCAGACTTCCGATGCAGAGGGAGTCACCTGTGGGTCAGAGCCCAGTGAGGGACAGACACCTCCAGCTGTGCCTCAGGCAGGACTGTCGCATTTTTTATTTTATTTTTATTTGATTGGCTGATTAAATCAACCTTTCAAAAAGAAACAAGTTTCTTACAGCATATTTCTTACACAACACACCATGAAACAATTACAAAACATTTACACAAATGAAATCACTAATCTTCAATTATATAAAACCTTATTGATGTACAAACTAATTAAAATATTTTCAAACCAAAAATAAGTCAGTTTTAGACAAATTAACATAAATAATACATAACACAGAATTATTGTTAAAAGAAGTTCAAACCAGGAAATCCACATATAACAAATGCACAAATCTCTTATAACACAGAGTCATATGGCAAAATTGTTTTTATGAACTGTGTGAGTGCAATGTGGATAACAGTTCGATTGCTTATAACGATCACACGATAATTGCAATAGATTGCGAAAATAAATTTCTCGCAAACTGACAAGAGCAGAGCATTCAACAACTAAATGCATTAGGGTTTCCACTTGTTTGCTGTTTTTACAAAACCAACAAAATTGTTGGTCTTTAGGAATTAATCCACGTCTTGCCAGGATTTGATTTGTTGAATGCAAATTTAGACGTGATCTTAACATTTCTGCACGTACAAAGTTGGATGGGCACTTTATAAGATAATGGGCCATTTGTTTGAATTTTTTAGGTGGAAAAAGATTTAAGTCATAATCCACATATTTTGTACACAATTGATGTGTTATAGCCCAATCGTGCCAATATATATTTTTTTCGCTTTGTCTGGATTGGTTAGTAGCAACTCAATCGAGACGTCAGCGTCAACCAGCATCCTCAAAATGCCCTTAACCCACTCTTTAGGAAAAACATCATGAGATGAACACATATACACCGCCAGCGATCTCAGAATATTCGTGTTGTTAAATCCAAGCAGACATTTACGGTAAAAGTTGCACAAATTCCAAACAACCAATGCAAACAACGAGATCAGACCCAACTCGTATCTCAATAGGCAAATTGGTGTACACAACGGTAATCGAAAAACTGCTTTCCAGAATTTACCTTCCAGGAAATCCCAAAAGGCCCTTTGACGTGGTAGAAAAGTTTCGACTCTGTATGAAAGAATCAGAACAACTTTCTGGTTAAAGAAGGTAACTACATGGGTTGTTGTGAGTTTTCCATTTATGCAGAATTATTCTTGCTTGCGATGTTAAAGTCAGAGTTTTTGCCCTTAATGTGTCTAGGTATATTTGGTTTTTTACAGAACCTGAGAAAGGCAGACCCACATATTTGTAACTAGAGACAATTTTTAATGGTGATTTCTGCAAAACCCACTGAAAATTTATAATTTTTTTGTTTTTCTTCTTTTGGCAGATCACTATTTGCGTTTTGCTCACGTTAATTGTGAGATTGTTATTATCAACATATGTTTCCAATTTGTTTAGTAGATCTTGAAGACCTTTTGGGGTTTGCGAGATTAGAACTAAATCATCGGCATAGAGAAGCCATATGATCTTTTGAGACCCTAACTTAGGAGCATCAGAGATTGCTTCTTCAAAGGAGATTCCAATGTCTAATAGAAAAAGATTGAATAAAGTCGATGCTAAGATGCACCCTTGTTTCAGGCCTCTTGAAGTTTCAATATTCGCAGAGGGAACACCATCAATGGACAATCCAACTTGCATAGTTGTATTTGAGTGTAACATTTGGATTATGGTTAGCACTAAGGATGGACAGCCATAATTTTGCAATTTCTGAAAAAGTAGCAATCTGGCAACTGAGTCAAACGCTGATCGAAAGTCCACAAATGCCACATACAATGGTTGTTTTATGTCAGCATATTTTGACTTTAACATATTCAGCGTGATTAAGTTCACTGAGGTCCCTAAGCCCGCCACAAAACCGGTTTGAAACAGATCCCTTTTGAGACCAGCTGCAGTCCATCTTGTTAGTTCTTGTAGTATGATGCGACTGTATAATTTCCCGGGGGCATCCAATAAGGCTATCGGTCTATAGTTCTCAGGCAGACAGTGATCACCTTTTTTATGGATAGGGACAATTGAAGAATGTTTCCAAGAGACAGGAATCTCTTGGGTGTTATTAATATGCTAAAAAATTTGATACAGGATCGATGACCAGAGTTCTGGATGTTGTTTGAAAATTTTGTTGGACAGGCAATCTGGACCTGGAGCTCTGGCTTGACTTATTTTGTTAATGAAAAAGAGTATGTCGGCCTTCGAGATGTTAATGTGAAATGGGTTGTAAGAAGGTATACTGAGAGTTTTCACAGAATTTGGAGGAAGCGCATACATTTTGGAAAAGTAACTGATCCAACTAGCTTCCGACACACTCTGAATTTGAGACATTGTTTGTACCGGGGATAAGGCATCAGTTAAAACCTTCCAAATTAGCGCCGTATTTCTGTCACGAGTCAAAGATAACATTAGCTCACCATCTCGCTGAAACAATTTACTGCGGTGTTGTCGCCGCCAGTTTCTATATGAGGTTATAATTTTGGTAAGAGCTTCATGTCTCGTGCACAGTGGAAGTTTTAAAGCCTCCCTATTTTGAGATAGAAAAACATTTTTTTTTATTTTGGGCTTCCCTGTCAAACATATGAGTGTACTTGGGGGCCAGAGTTTTACACGCCCTAGTATCAGGAAAATATTGCATGAGATCATAACAAAGAATGGTAATGGATGAAAGACTATCTCTTGAGTGACAAAAAGCTGCTCGCAAGGAATTATCAAATTTTGTAAGACTAGTTTCATTCCACCGAATTCGATTTAACGAATTGGAAACAGACATATGACCATTTACCGTCATAGAGGGAGTCTTGATATAAGAAGCATCAACTACCCATTTGATGGAAAGAATGCAATGGTCACTATTTGCATTTGGATTAATATCAAAAGTTTTGATTTTGGAAAACAACCTGTCGTCTATATAGATATAGTCGATTGAGGCTTTCAAAGGCCCTTGTTGCCACGTGTAAGCTATTTTATCAGTATCAAATTTGCTTCCATTAAGCATACAAAACCCTCTATTTGACATCAATTGCTCCCACATCCTTTGTCTAGAATTTTCTTTCACCAACCTTTCTTGGACACAGTGCAGATTAAGATCACCGGCAATTATTGTATGCTGGATATTCGGAACTAATACAATGAAGTCCAACATGGTGGACAAATCAACTAAAAACCTCTGGATTTCAATGCCTTTGGGATTCCAGTATAAGTTTACGATCGTGTACAAGGTCTTTGCTATTGATATGATTGTAAGTTGAGAAAAAGAGTTTGGAGCATATGTAAATATTATGCTTGTATGAGAGGATAATTTAGCACCTGTCATAAGACCAGACATTGGCCGACCCTTGTCTCCTTTTATTGCTAGCACAAAATGTAAACCATGGTTGTCCCAAAGAGGGACAGACATAAGCCAGGTTTCTTGTAAAAGAATCACGTCATAATCAATGAAAGGGTCTTGCGTGTTGTTAATTAAATGATGAAAACCACGCGTATTCCAAGAGGCAAGAGTAATAAACCGTTCATTTTTGACTTGCACAGAAGTTAACTTCTGGATTCACAATTACAACAGCATTGGGAGGGTATAGCCGCAAGTGTATAAGCCTCAGTAGAACTTTGAGAATTTGTGAGTTCTTTTAAAGCCGATTCAATCCAGGTTTCTGCACTCTGTGGTCCCTTAGTTGGATTAGAAGGACCTAATAGGAGTATAAACCCTAAATCTAGTAATTGATCTTTCGCATCCCATATGAGATTCCTAACAACACGGGACGTAATCCAAATACAGGCAGTACTTACTAGATTATCATTAAAGAACTCTACCTGGGCAATATCAGCAGATCCAATGTCCTGTAACATGGAAATGTCAGAGAACACTTGTAAAATGCTATGGCGGTTTAATACGTATTGAGGATGTGGTGCAGGCCGACATCCCAACACTAAAGCAACATGAGATTTTTTTTTATCCGCTTTTGTTTTCAAGATGGACTTTGTAGTGGATTTCCTAGGGGGCAATAATGCTTTAGGGGGAACAACATTTCTTGTCATTGGACGTAAAGAATTTAGTAACGATGCAATTTCAGCCTCCTGAGTAGGCAGAGATGGATCAGAAGTTGAATCATTTTTGTCAAGATCACTTTTAAAGGTCACTGATCGTTTAGGCTCAGACGCCTGAGAGGTTATAGCTGAATGATTGCGTAACTCAGGGGTTGGAGCTTTGAGTGTCAGTAAAGCTGTAAAGACACTCATATAGGCATCAACTTGCTTTCTGATTTCTGATCTACGAGCCGCTAGCAACTCTTGCTCGTGATCAGAAGATGGAATCAGAGAGGAAGTAAAAACTTGACTCGATTTGGGACTCTTAGTAATTTCCTTAACAGTACTCCGTGACCTCACACATTTGTTACTAGTCGCTTGTAATGGAAGCTGAATCTTAGAACAAGCTTGTTGCTTTGGTCGTAGGGGCTGAATCTTAGAGCAAGCTTGCTGCTTTTCAAGAAGTTCATAGTTCTGAACAGCTTGAACTAGATGGTCTAGTGGCGCATAAGGTTCCGCTACAGTAGCGTTTTTGTTTGCACAGTCAAGCTTTAATTTACGTAGTTGATTCAGTTGCGTATATTTTTTAGTATTAGCACATGAGATTTGCTGAGAATGCTTTTTAGGTAGGGTAAGCATATTACAGAATGGTTTGGAGCTTATCGGAGCAATTATTTCAGTTTTTTTGATATTTTTCGATTTTTTGGATGGAGCAAGCGCCTTCGTTTTTGTTTTATCTTGTCAGCCGGACCAGGTCTAATTCCTGAAGATGAGGAATTTTTACAAAATATTGTAAATGGTTCTTGTAAAGGAGCATTATTCGTCGCACCACCCGGACTCTTGTTTGTATCCGGGGTTACTTCTCTGATGACTTGACCAATATAAGGAAGTGAACATAGAATACCTGAGTTGTCCACAGTAATTGGAGACATCTAGACTCAAGTTTTCCACCCAGTTCTGCGGGGCTATTGGAAGAACAGGATTTGGATCAGAAGTTAGGTCAACAGCAGGATTTGGAACAGCGGTTAAATCAACAACAGGAGCAAATATTATTGGTGAAGAGCACTGGTCAACGGTCATCTTAGGGTACAGTGGAATTTCCTTTGGAGCTGGTTGTTGATTAGCCCACAGTATTTCTTGTTTAGCCTGTCAGTTTAACAAAGATAACAATTGAGCACTTTGTACGTCTAGTTTGGTATTCAGCATATTAAACAAAGTGGTAATTGTTTGCATCGTTAGATCCATGGCACCCAATGTTAATTCCGCCACTTTAGACATATTTTGAAGAGGTTGAAGTTTTTCTGTTGGGGAGCATTTCCGTGGGGTAGGATGGAGAAAATAGGATGTTAAATTCGATCTTGTACAGCCCCCAACAGAAAATAACTTTGGTGAAAAGGACAAACCCCCTAAAGTTTGGTTTAACAAAAAGTCAGATTCAGGAGAAGACAGATCAATTAGTGCCACTTCGTCGGGCAAGTTAGCTGCCAAAGAGCTGTGTTTGGTCTCTGGGTTTGGGCCAAAGAATCCCCTCTTAGGACTGCGCTGTTGGATAATGAGACATGCACAGTCGTACCACACACCTCTTGCATTTTTGTAGGTATATTAGAATCGTCCTGATTATCGACTTTGGAGGACTGTGGGTTTAGTTTTTGATTAACACAGTCCGGATAAAAGAATCGTATATCTTTTGAGTTTGAGGCGTTTTTCTTACAAATTGATTCACGAGAATGTACTCGCTTTTTTTACTTAGATATGGGGGGGCTACAGTACCTGACCCTGATGCCCGAGGGGTCGAGACACAAGGGACTGCTTTGTTCTGCGAGCAGTTAGAGTTCGAAGGCACTGTAGGCACTGGGAGCATTCCATCTTTAACACCAAAACTTACCCCACGAGGGTTTGAAACACACAGGACTGCTTTCGCTTTTGCCTGCATGCAGCTTGCATCTACAATCAATGTTGTCAACGGCGGCATTCCAGTCCGCAGGTTGTAGATATTTTGTTTCATGACGCCTCACGCGGCAGCCGTATCAGCCACCGGAATCACAAAACTCAGGTCTTTAGATTCACAAAAAGTTAGCGAATGCAAAATCAAATAAATAAGTCAAACCATGACGTTTATCCCCAAGTTCGCTTTGCTCGCAACGCAGCGGCGAAGCGGCAAAGCGGGACTTGATGGGACTTCGCCGATGCAAGTCCTGTTTTATAGGCACGCCCACACAAGGAAGCAGAATGCCTACAATAAAGCAAATGCCAAGTTTAGTATATAATTATATATATGTGTAACATATATAAGGACTTTAAAGTTCATAATAAGTGGTGCTGAGGCTCCAATAGTCTTCACCTTGTGGATAATTGAGTTCAAATCCAAATCCACACACGCAGAGCAGTGGAGAGCAGCGGGCAAAGCGGGACTTGGCGGGACTTCGCCAGTGCCGGTGTTGCATTCCCCCAGATGCAGCGACACTGAAGGAATGGCCACACCACAGGGGAGCCCAGGACCAGTCACACAGGGAGCACAAACCCCACGTGTGCATGTGCGTCGTGTCCGCGCGCCAGAGCATGATGTAGACATACCATCATATGGCACCCCAGAAGACCGGCACTCAGACCACAGCAGCCCCATCCAAGCTGCCAACATATCCCCATGCAGCCCCGCCAGCAGTGCACAGCTGCCAGGCCGGTACCCATCACACCAGGGGTAACTTTAGTCACGGGAGCAGCTGTGATGGGACGACTGGACATAATTGAGGTCAAACAGGCAAAAGTGGAGTCCATGGCCAAAGTGCACAGCTGGCACATCAAGGCCAGCAGCGGTTCCATATGGCATGGCTGCAAGTACATGGCCTGAGACAACGCGCGCACATGGAGAGTGGTGGAAAAATGCACCTCAGCCCTGACAGGTTTTGGCCAAAGGGTACGGGAGTTGTGCGAGGCAGTGTCTGCACTAGATGAGCAGACAAGGGAATCAAACAACCTTCTCCGCTATCAAACAACCTTCTCTGCCAGCATCTGCAAGTCACCGGGTGAGTCCCATCAACCTCCACTACACCCATGGAGGGATCCCTTGAGCCTTCACCTAGGTGCCGTTCATTGCGCTGAGATCCCACACACCAGATGGGCCAGGACATGGAAAGTGCCCGAGACCATCATAGATGGACTTGGCATTGTTGTGGGTGCCCTGAGAACATGCACCTACCTGCACTGTTGTGGGGAGTTAACTGGGGGAGGGGGGATTGTGTGCTGGGTGTTCACTGGGGGGAGGGGGATTGTGTGCTGAGTGTTCACTGGGGGAGGAGGGATTGTGTGCTGGGTGTTCACTGGGGGATGGGGGATTGAAAATCTTTAAATAAATAAGCTCAAAATTCATACAAAGCATGGACAGTCATGATTGTGATAAGTGCTCTTTAATGCTCAAGTGACATGGGCAAAATTAAGCCATCACCTGTATCAAAAATAATTTTCAATCAAACCCTGTCTGGCCAACCTCCCCTCCCTCACCCCATTCCTGTGTACACGTGCAACACCTTCTGGCACATCATCATCTTCACTCCCATCCTCAGGTGACTGCACATGAACAATGGGCGGGCAGTGCCTCATTCCTGCGACAGCAAATGTTGTGCAGCATTGGCACATGTAAGTACAATTTTGTCAACTTTTTCAGGTGCATATATCAATGCCCCTCCCGTACGGTATAGGCACCAGAAGCGTGCCTTCAGCAGTCCAAATGCCCCCTCCACGCAGATGTGTGTATATCCAAGGGCAATGTTGTATGCCTGCTCAGCTGCAGTGTGTGGATGACGCACAGCGGTCATGATCCATGTGTACTGGGGATATCCAGAATCTGGAGAGAATGCAGGTAGGAGGACAAGGTAGGTTCATTGGGTGCACAAGGCTCAGTCATCAGTGACATTGTCAGCAGGATCAAGTTTGTGTCGAATAGGTCATGCTATCTCATTGCAATGTTGGCATGTACCCTTTGACTTACAGGACATGCATGGTGTGAGGTTGCCATGCAGCTGTGTATCTATGTATATGTGTGTTGTTATGTGCATCACACTCATGTATTACATGTGGGCTAGTTATCATTTGGTCACTTACATTGTGGTGTGTGCTGTGCTAGGGGCAGCATTGAATCAATGGAGTACTTACAACTTGCAACGCCTCTGTTTTTAAATGTAACAGTACTCTGTCCCTTGTCACTGGAGGAGGGGACTCTTCTATCTGCTTTTGCATGCAACATGTGTTTAGCCCATATGTCATTGGCATTCCCTCTGGCTGCTGTTGCGTTTGCTGATTGTCACTATTTTGTACAGTTCTCCAGGCATGTGATTGGCCAATCAGGGGTCAGTGTTTCAGGAATGTACACTGTCGTTATTCAGAGTAACTTTGTGTAGTGCTTTTGTGGATGTGCCTACTTTCGTGTAACATTGGCATGACTGTTGGGTGGCCAGGGTGGGATGTCTCTGCTGTGTCAGGGTGGGAAGCTATACTGCAACACACACAGGAGGCTTTGTGGTATTTGGGCTTCCATGTGTGACTGTGCTGCCACATGTCTTTGCCATCCAGACTGGGTATGTTCTGCTGTGTTGGACATGTCCAAGGGTTGTCGTGTGAGGTACATGCATGGGAATGTTGCAGTGCTGGTGCTGCCTATTGGCAGGCAGTGAGTTCACTGTGTATGTCCAGCCCCACAGATGTCATTTAACATGCATTACAGACTACATTTGTACTCACCCAGCATCCATGTGTTTTGGCACTTTCCATGTATGCTGGCAGGGTACTGTTGCACAGGACCATGTTGTCATGTTGTCATGGGTGGATCCTGGGTAGTAGGCACAGCAGTGGCTGAAGGTGAGGTCAGGGCTACATGTCATCTGCACATTCAGGGAATGGTAATTTTTCCGGTTTCTGTAGGCTGCCTCATGTGCCTGGGGTGGTACGAGTGCTACATGTGTGCCGTCCAGGGCTGCTATTACATTCAGAACTTCATTTGGTTCTCCTGTGCCTGTGTGACTGCCAATGCAATGTGCTCATTCACATGGAGCAGTAGTACATCCAGCACCTGTCCCAGAATGGCACTGAAGGTGGACTGGGCCATGCCATGCATCATGGCAAGGGTGTGTTGGTAGCTGCCAGTCCCGAGGAATTGGAGCACGGACACAAGCTTCACAAGCGGGGGCACTGCTGTGCTGATGGCTATACAGCTGCCAATGTCATCCTGGATTGTGTCCAGCAACTGGGTGATGGTTGCCCTATCCAGCCTATACTCGGTCACAAACTGGCCATCAGTCAGGGCCCCAGAGTCAGGTGTTGGCCTGACTCTGGGGATGGCTGGCCGCCTTGCTGGTGCTGCTCTTCTCCTCCTTCTCCTCATCCCCACTACACCCTGTGCTCCCAGGGCCCTGGCCTGGTTGGCTGGCCTCTGTAGCTACAGGCACAGCAAGTAGATGTCCACATCAAGGCTCCCGGCTCCAAATGGCAGCATGGTGTTTGGAAGTGTGTGTTGTGCATGGGTGGGTCCTTTGTAGGCCTCTGATTTGCATTGATTTCACCTGGGCCCTTATTGCTCTCTCCTCCCTGCTCCTGCAGGTGTACTGGTGTTGGGGAGAGTGTGTTGTGCATGTGTGGGTCCTTTGTAGGCCTCTGATTTGCATTGGTTTCACCTGGGCCCTTATTGCTGTCTCCTCCCTGCCCCTGCTGGTGTAATGGTGTTGGGGAGGGTGTGTTGTGCATGGGTGGGTCCTTTGTAGGCCTCTGTGCGCATTGGGTTCACCTTTGCCCTTATTGCTCTCTCCTCCCTGCTCCTGCAGGTGTACTGGTGTTGGGGAGGGTGTGTTGTGCATGTGTGGGTCCTTTGTAGGCCTCTGATTTGCATTGGTTTCACTTGGGCCCTTATTGCTTTCTCCTCCCTGCCCCTGCTAGTGTAATAGTGTTGGGGAGGGTGTGTTGTGCATGGGTGGGTCCTTTGTAGGCTGCTGATTTGCATTGGTTTCACCTGGGCCCTTATTGCTGTGTCCTGAGTTCTTTTACCTCAAGCATTTGGCTAGGGGTATTTTTGGCACTAATAGCACCTATGCCATACTCGTGATTGCTCTGTAACAGCGCAAATGGATAATGGTGCTTTTACAGCCGGCTGTACCTGCTCCGGCAGTAATGGCGCCGGTGGTATTTGTATTTGTGATCCGACAGACCCTTAAATCCAACGCTGATAGCGTTATCGCCAGATTTTAGGGTTACCGCCACACTCGTGATGAGGCCCTGTGTATTTTGAAGTTAAAGTAGTAGATCAGTATTTGTCAGGTTATAGAATCATGTTGGGTTGGGGAACAGCAGCTGAATAGCAATAAGTGTCACTAGTTCCCAATGTGGCAAGCTGGCAGGTGGGCGAGAGTATATGCCTGTAAACATATCGGGATGGGATAGGCATTGATGTCTTGTCTGATTTGAGTATCATAGTCATGTAGAATACTTACTCAAGGTCCTATGTTCAGTCACTGGAGTGTCATGGGAAGTGGAAGTCCTAAAATACATCAGGTTGAAGAGCGTTGAGGATCAGAGCTTAGAGTTTATTCCACGTGCCACATGCCATTCCACACATGGGGCGGGGGGGTCTTGATGCTGCATGTTTCTTCAGGCCATACCAGCTTCTTCACTGTCCAAGTTACCGCTCCTGTGGCATAAAGGGCCTTGCCCTATCTGCAAATTATACACTGTGTTTCCTGGCATGCCACTGAAGAAGACTCACATATACGTGAGGCAGAGAGCTGTGTTCCTCTATGGACTCAGGGACATTTAGCAGCATGTGGTGGGAGGACAAACTGCACAGAGCTACTGTTATTGCAATGTGCCCCAATATGTATCCCAACAATGCTCAACTATGCTACTGCTTATTTTGTAACTTTTTTTTATTTAATTGTTTTGGTTATACAGTAACCTTCACAAAAAAACCTTTACAAAAAACCTTTACAAAAAACAAGAATATTACATTCACAACACAAGATCATCAACTAATAGTACATTACAAATTAATCACAGCTAAAAGACCATACCTATTTAAAACAGAGTCAGTTCACAATATTTACAGAATAGAAAAGGACTCATTTGATCATTCTTAAAATTTCATATTACATGACTCAATATAACTTGATAACCTCCGAGCTAATGAGAAGCCAGACCAATTTTTCAGAATTCAAAACTTCTAAGAAATATGTAATATTTCATTACATTTGCATTAATAGGCACTCACCGAGCCACTATCTAAAGGAGCTTTCTAAACCCAATACATAGAGCGTAGACCTCAACCTTATAGATCAGATTTTATCTTTAGAAAACGCAGGACCGCTAGTTGCAACCTAACCCTGGTCCCGTGTAACATATCCAACCACAGTGCTTTAAGATTAACACTTTATGCATTGGGTACAAGTTTAGAAAATAATTCAATGCTTACTTGTCTGAGGCCCACACATTCGGTCAATAAGTGTTCCAAAGTTTCATCCTGAGCGGCATGATTACAAAATCTACATTTGGCAGAAGATGCATAATAGCCTGCCCTGACATTCATAATCAGGCCAGTCTTCAGAACATTAAAGCGGAATCTCAAAGTCCTGTCTCAGCACTTTGCTCTGGAATTTTATTAAGTATGGTTCAGTTGTGCCTATTTTTTTTTTATTAGAGATCAGGTGACAGTGCAAACTTTTATTCTGAATTTCACTGACAATAAAGTTCCAGTCCGAATGCTGCAGAAGTCTCTTGACCTTCATGGGATTCATGATGAGTGGTTCCCTGGAAACTCCTACTTTATCAAGAGACTCCAGGGCCTCCCTTTCCAAATCTCGAAGAACTAGTTATGTGGCTTCCCTTACAACCAGGCGCCAACCCATGATCCCATACAGGGTGTTGACCTTTCCCACTAACAGTTTCCTGTACAAGGAAACTCTTTGCCACTGAATAACACCTAAAATAGAAAACAGTCCTAGTTCATAGCAGATAGCTGCTACGGGTACACATTTCGGTAGATACCAGACAATAGTTCTTAGCAGGCAGGCCTCATATTTAAGCAGTTCCTTTCTAAACCAGCAAGTAGCACATTCCAGCCCATAACACAACTGTGCAACTGATTTACACCGATACATGTTAAGGCAAGGTAACAATGAAAATGTCCCATATTTGTTGTCAATTTTACGAATTTGGGAAGCTAATGGACTGATTTTCTTGTCCAAATAGTTACATAAATGTACCCTTTTGGCATACTCGAATATGGCATAGCCAACGAAAAGCGTGACATACTGAAAGTTTAACGTGATCAAGAAACCAAGCATAACTAATAACGCTTTTCCTATAACTTCAACCCAAGATGACAGTTTTTGTCTGATTAATAACCAATGAATTTTCCAGAGTGTATTTTTTAAAGGAGGACAGCACACGTTGAAGACCTATCAGCGTATGGTCAAACAAAAGTACGTCGTCTGCATATGCAGACCACACAATCTTAATGCCCTCCACTTTGGGAGCTGCAACAGCTGCTTCTTCCAAATATGGGCCAACATCAGAAAGATACAGGTTAAATATAGTTGGTGCAAAAATGCAGCCCTGACTGAGGCCGTTGCCCGTCATAATTTCCTCCAATAGTGATCCCTCAGTACAGAGTCTGACCCTGATTTTAGTTTCAGCGTGAAATTGGTGGAGAATCAATAGCAGTGGTGCAGGCATATCTAATGCATATAGTTAGCCCCAAAGAGTGGTTCTGTTTACCAAGTCAATAGCAGATGTCAAATCAATTGAGGCTAAATAAATGGGTTGGCTGCCCTTGATCCTAGTCTGATGCTGCATAATATTAATCAATAGGCCCCCAGCATCCGTGCCCACTGATTTCCTAAAACTAAATTGCATGGGGGAGAGAACTCCTTGGGCATCCATCCAGGCCTGTATGTGTTCGAGAATTAAGGACGTAAATATTTTGGAATAAGCGTCCAGCAAAGCGATAGGTCTGCAGCTATGTGGATCAGACCTATAACCCTTCTTGTAGATGGGTACCACATACGACAAATGCCAACTCATCGGGAATATCCTGGATATAACGATGTCCTTAAACAGAAGAAACAAAATCTTTGCCCAAAGAATCGGATTACCCTTGAACACAACATTAGCTAGCAGGTTGGGGCCAGGTGCTCGAGATGATATGAGTCTTTGGATATCAAACAGTGTAAAAGGAATGTTCCATTGACAGGAGGCAATGTCCTCCGGGACCAACCATTTAGTAGCAGGTGGGCTATAAAGTGAACCGAAATGCCCTTCCCAAACCATGGAGGAAATACACACTGCCTGATCTCAAACTTGGGTGTCACCTCGCCTATTGATAAGGGTCCAACATTTCTGGTATTTGCATTGGATAGTGCCCGGAGGATCGTTTCTACATCCTTCTGAAAGAATTTAGCTCTCAGAATACGGGCTTTGGTTTTCCATTTATTTTTTGCTTTTTGTATCTGATCCCCAAGTTGATGACTAAATGGCATATTTAAGAGAAGACTGATCTCCAGATTCCTTCTTTTTTGAGCAAATACATAGAAGGATCTGGCCTAGAATATGATTCTGGCCTAGACTCTTGGATCTCTTAATCCCACTAGGACCCAAAATAACACCCTTAACATAGCAATTGAAGTCAGTATGAGTATAAATTCTGGGTTTCTTGTCAAAATCATTCTTATCAAAATCCTGAAAAAAAACCTTATTAACTTTCAAGATATGGTCACTCTGCCAGTTAATTCTATTTCCGCCGTAATTTGACTCCATAGTATAGGGGAATGTCACCTTGGGGGGGGGGGGGGGGCGCTGGATACATCAGCAAGGAGACTTAGGGCAGATTGTAAAATCTGATATCACATTAAATAAATGCATATTTACAAAAATATAATCAATAGTAGAGTACTCAGAACCATTTGTTCATGTGTAGCGGGACGCACCAGTATGCATAAATTCATTTACACAGTACAATCAGAAAGTGAGACCACACCGCTCCCTGCAATTGCTTTCTGGAAGAGCCATTTCCCATGGCATACATGATAGGCCCCTCATGCACCCCCTTTAAACCTATTCCCACTTCAGCATTGAAATCCCCCATGATCACGATATTGAGTATTTTACAGAACATTTGGCATTACTGAATCATACCATCGATCAATTTAATAAATTCATTCAAATCCAAATCTGGACACCATTATACATTAATAATGAGAAATTGGCCCAGTGGATCAGGGAAGGGAAAGTGCAGAAACATGGCAATACATCCCTTATGAATCGAAAAAAAGCTTAATACACTTGGAAGCTAGCGTGTTTCTAATTGCAATGAGCAGGCCACCAGAAGGTCTACCTCTTGATTTCTTAACTGCCAACACTTGATGTACACAATAGCCATCCAGCACCAGTGGAGTAAGAGCCCAGGTTTCCTGAAGACAAAAAATACTGGCTTCACATAGGTACCTAGTGCTAACAGATTCCAACCTCAAAGCTTTATTTCCCCTTGAATCCCATGATATGATTGTCTGAAAAGAGACAGTCTATGGTTTCTCATTTAAAGATTGAAGTTTTGCCAGAGATTCACTCAGTGTTTGCGCCAGCCATTTCAGATCTGTTTCTGAGGTATGGGACTGTAGATTAGCCTCCTCAATCCTGTTTTGATAGACGGCCACTGTAGGATCTTTTGGTCTCCTCCCCTCTCTCTCGACACCTCAGCTGATCAGCCTGTTGTTAAAAGGTTCGAGATCAAAACCGAAGCAGTGGAGAGCATCAGTTTCCAATGGAGGTATCTTGCCAGTTCTACTGATAAAGGAGAAGAGGAAATAAAAACATTTGGCCCATTTATCTGCCTCAATCCTAACTAATGCCATCAGGGCCTGCTGCCCGAGATTTGTTGTGGTGCCTGATGATATTGACGATTTCATGAATAGATAGCTGGCAATGCCACCCCACTTGCAGCAGTGGGAGGGAGTCATCGTTAGGCACACTTAGGCCCAACATCTTTTCAATATAGCTCTGCCAGTCAAGCTCGGTAACAGCAATCGACAGAAGGCCACGAGGAGAAGAGCTCTGCAGGACAGACGAGAAATGAATACTATCCTTTTGCACGGCCAGTTGGGCAATTTCCTTCCATGTTTCTAAGCTACTTTTAGCATGACAGTCAAGGAGCCATTTACGGTATTTCTGTTTTTTGCTTTTGATATAGCCGCTCACTTCGCTAGGAGGTAGGAGACACATTTGATGGTAAATTACTTAATTAATCAATTTCATATTTAAGGTGGTCAGTTACAGATACTTTAATCCGAAGGACCATTTTAGAAAAAGCTCAGAGAATAGATGCACTCTTAGTGTTCAACGATAGGGCATTCTCTTCGTTGAAATTTGTGATGAGCATTCAATATGCAACAGTTGACTTTTTTAATTTAGCGTTGTTCCATCGGATTCTATTTCCGTGAGTGTTTAGTATAATATCACCATTTGAGGCAGTACTGGATTGGATATTGCAGCTGACAGTAGATGTCATGGGCGTAGGACATGGGGATGTGAGGGGACAAACCCCACCACAATTTTAAGTGGTGGGGATATAATAGCTTTCATCCCCCCCAGAATGTGTGTCTGTAGCGCCTTCAACTCAATGCCACGTGTCATCATCCCTGGGGTGTGGGGGCCGGTTTCTGGCACGCCTGAGTCTGTTTGAAAAAAAAAAGCAAAAAAAAATAATTTGAAAAAAAATATATATTATTTTGCAGATGAATTTAACTGGTCTGCTGTTAAATCTCAGTTACCAGTTTAATGGTATCCACTACAGAATAATTGCTCATTTTACTATAGCCGATATGATAGCTCAGTGGGTTGAGCACTCGCTGCTGAGATGTGTGTGATCTGTAGGTTCGAATCCCAGCAAGGCCATCTCAGCCTTTCATCCTTCTTAGGTCAATAAATGAGTACCAACACAGGTTGGGTGATATTGTATGCATATTTGTTCTATAAAAAAGAGCACAAGCGTAAGTGCTATACAATAACATATTATCATTTGGCCTTGGACCTCTGCTTGCATTCACAGTAATATGACAATATGGATGTGTACACACAGATATTAATGATACATATGGTGATCCATTCTTGTATGAAATGTATATCACAGCCATGTAAATCATAATCATATTTTTCGTAGTGTACTTAAGAACAATGCTATTTGATGCCATTTCCTGTTTTGCCAAGGGGTGTCTAGGGGTGAAAGGTCGTGTTTCATCGCTTTCCAGGACGATACTTTGGGGTGGGGTCAAATGACATAACTTCTGGTGATGTCATCAGAGGCCAAGGGTCGTGAGGCGAGGGGTGGCACACTTTTTTGAGGCAAGGGTTTGGGCCCCTTTTTTTTTTTTTTGGTGTCCGGGCCTATTTCTTATTCCAGCCCGACCCTGTCCTGCAGTGCCATTAAACACCTCACTGGGTCCAGGACTAGAACTCCCCACCCCTCACCCGCAATGACAGAGCACGCCGGGTGTTCTCTCTGCTGCCTATCACACACAGTGCCAGAGCACGCACACCTTTTCATCCGGTGTCTTTGTCACTGTAGTCCTGGGTCAAGGGCTGTGGCGAGGAAGGAGGGGGGGGCGCATTGCTGAATGCCCCTGTTCACAATTGCTCTATCTTCCTTGCTTGCATGCAGTGGCAGACCACACCATATTGTTACCACTGCATTCAGTGCCCCAACAAAACCCACCTTTCTTTCCACAATGCATGTAGTGCAAGTACACACACCATATAACGTTCTTCCCCCAATACATGCATTGTTAGATCGCCTGCACTCTCCAACATAATGCATGCAACGCCTAAAGAAAGCACCCCAGAACACACGCACCCTAGCTCCCTTTAACACTTGAATGCAGTGTCGAAACACAGCCCATCTATTTCACTGCATCCCCAACTACATGCACTGTGTGAAGACACACCCTTTCTCTCCCCCATTCAAGTGCATGTAAAGCCAGAACACAGACCCCTCCGACTCATTTCACCCTAATGCCATTGCCGCACCTGCCTTCTCCCTTCACCCCTTGGCCACAATGCATGCACTACCACACACAGTGCCTCACCCACTGCTCCCCACTGTATGCAGTGCCACAACGCCACCTGTGCACCCTCCACTGCCCTTCCAATGCTGTGGTGCCTCCCTTTGCCCTCCCCCAGCGCTCCATCGCCTCTGCATGGAGAGCTGCGCATGCCGCTGCCACGGATGCCCCCACTACCTCGGCCGGTCAATGCCAGGGTACACTTTTGTTGCTAGGCCGCTGTGTCAGCATTGCTGTCCCTTCTTGGCCACATCAGTCACCATGCCGACACTCTGTATCGCCTCCTGTGAGATATTTTTGGAAGCATTTTGATAACAAATTATTCACCTTGAAAGACAAGCCTATTCCCAAAAGAATTTTGTTCCCCCTCATGGCAATATTGTAGCACTTTTGTATATTCCTGGCACTATACAAAACTCAGATAGTCCAATATTTGGAGAACCAACATACACTGCCTCGTACAAACAGGGGGCGATACACAGCCTGGAGAGAGAAGGGGGGAGGGGATAATGGAACTGCAGCACAGCACTGGTAGGTAGAGGGGAGTCCTATAATATTAAAATGCATGCATTTCTTATGCTGTCGTTGAAAGGCGGAGCTGGGGGAGAAGAGGCATGTGTCAGATCAGGTGGGTCGGGTGCGTCCATGTATCTTTCTGCGGGCAGTAAAAGAAAAACAGATTTATAATATTCCAGAAGTATTATAGATGCTGGTACTTCCGAGACTGTGCTAGGGCTGAGGCAGTTAAATGTTGGGTGTGCCTACATAACCTTCTGTTCTTCTGACAGCCATCAAATGTCTGCCACGGAATTGTGTAATGTATGAAGACATGGGTTTTAAGCATAAACTATGTGCAAAACAGCCCTTGTACAAAGGCAATGCACCCAGGTGGCCAATATTAAACACATGTCCATATTAAAGACCAGTAGAGAAGAGGAGGAGTCAATCACATGTCACATGTGCCCAACGGAGCCCTTTAACTCGCTTAGAACAGTAAAAGGAGAGACATTGAAATGGGGAAGATTAACAGGTGCAGGCTTCTTACAAGGTAGTACTTAAGGCCATTCTCAAATGGTGTCGACTAGAATGGCTTCATTGCGCCTCTGACAAACTGGTCAAAATATAATAAATATTTCTCCAAAATGTGTTTACACAAAGCGCAAAATGTAAGCATCACACCTCTCACATCAACCTCGTTTGATGGGCACCACCGACACCCTCCTTGGGATCAGCTTCACCCTCACGAAAGGCCAAAGATTTTTCATAATCTAGAAAGGGGTGGGCGGACTAGTAATCGCTCATTACCGCCAGAATATGTGTGATCTAATTTTCTTTTAACGGGATCACCACTACCAACATCTGAATTCGGCCATCTTGAAGGGACAGGTGGTTTAGCTGGTCCTGGAACACCAGACAAGTATCTGCAGCATGTAAAATACGATGTCTGCTTGCAAAAGTTAAAAGTAGATTGTCTGCAACTTCTGCTGCAGTGCCTCACTCCTGCGCATAATGAACATGCCCAGGCCGGGGAACAAACTACACGTGCACTGCTGTGCAGCCTCAGCCTTCATTTTTCTAGAATGAAGGAAAAGCCAGAAAGCGATTAGTGACTCTGGGACAACGTGTGTTATTGAGGGAGATAGAGGGAGACAGACTCCGAGTGCGACTCGACCTCCACCTGAGACCTCAGCTACCATAAGGTAATTCAAGTGGCGTGGCCCCCCTATCTTAGGTGCAGGGCGGCATGGGGAGGATGTATTAAAGGCAATGTGCCACTGCTACAGTCAGATATACAATTTCTAAACACGTGCAGTGCGTTGCAAAAGTGAAGGGAATCCTGGCCTCTTATGTTTCATGATGAAACTTTAAGAGGTCAGGATTCCCTGATCAGTTTGCAATGCACTGCGCGTGTTTAGAAACTGTATATCTGAAGTTGGCACACTTTCATGAATTGAAAAACCTGAGGCCCTGCCGCCCTAACGTTTTTCAATTCATGAAAGGGTGTCCCTGTCAAAGAGGAACATCACATTGGAACAGCTCTTTGTTTGTTCCTTACTGTTAGGCAGCCAGGGCTCACATTTAAGCTCCAAACATTGGCCAACACGGGCTTGCAAGACCGCGCAAACAAAATACAGAGGCCATTCACTGATACAGCGGAAGATCAAGGGTGCACAATGGGAGCTGGTATTTGTTAAAATGGATTTCTGGAACAGGGTAACCTTCTGTATAAGCCTGACCAATCAAGGTAGCTTGGCGGCGGTCAAGACTAGGTCTCAGGAGGGATGAGGGTGACTGAAAGACCTCAATGAGCACACAGAGTAAAGGACACTTACAAATCACTCCCTGTCAGGTGTAGATATATTAAACATACATATACATGTATTTCAAGGCCTTTGAGTTTCAAACACACAATCAAGTAATACTATTTAGACCAACACAATACTATCAAAATACATATATACAAGACCAATGGGGTCTAAAGGGTTAAAGCGCAAAATGGGTCCACAACCTAAAGGGGAAGGAAACAGGCAGTGCAAATAGTCTTTAGCCCTTTCTACATCCAACACATTCCTAACTAAGAGGCAGTCCAATCCCTAAGAAGAGAGGAGCCTAATGCTCAAAAGTACAGGGATTGCAAACACACGCAGTAGTTTCAATGGGCAAAACGGGGTCCCTTCAGGGGTCTCTAGCAGCTTGGAAGGTGGGTGAGGTCATGAAGAATAGATTTCCACTATTCGAGGAGGGTCTCCACTTGAGGGCAGAGTCGATTCCAGGAGTTGGGAATAGTGGAAAGGAGAGGGCCCCCCAGGGGCCACTTGTGTGTAAAAATGAATGGAGGTGCTAGGGACCAAGGGTTAGGGTTGTGATTACTCACCGACCCCCGGCACACTCCAGACCAAACTTCGGCAGTCAATTCCACTTTGGTTGCAGGTTCAAGTGCGGCAATTTGGCGGCTCTGCAGCTTTCAACGACAAAGATACAGCGATGATTCCCAAACGGGACAGTGGCGATTTCTCTGCTCCTGGTGGACGGATCAGGCCAGTTTCATGGCAGCAGGCTTCAGGGCAAGAGGGGCACAAATGCAGCGCACATGCAAAGATTGTCACCACGGCTGGGCGGCACGGTAACGGCATATGCTCCAGTTCTGGCACACTCGCCTCACTTCAGACCTGGGAATGCCAAGTGTACGAAATTTGGTGTGAGGGTGCCGTGATCACAGAGCTAGCATTATACCAATTTTTGAGGTTCTCCTCAAAATGGCGGCAGAGACAGAGCAAAGGACCTGCGTAAGTTGGTCAGCCCACTTGTTAGCCTAGGGACACTTCCAAGAAGGCTTATTTACTTGCGACCAGATGCTGAGGGGTTCCACGGGACGACAACAGGCTCAGGGTGCCAAACCTTCCAGCGGGTCACCAGCGGTTCCTCGACTCAGCTTCTTAGCTTCAGGATACTTGGATCAAATGCTTCGTTCAGTGAGAACTCCAGAGATCAACATGGTATGGCTGTTTGGGGGCTTCTCTTATCCATAATCTCCTTCGCGCCAAAATTAAGAAGACCCAATGAGAGATCTGCTCACATTCAGGCATGCCATATGTGGACCAATCATGGACCACAGTGGTCCCAGGCATTCACAGCACTCTAGACTCTCTGGCACCCAGGATGTGTATTGGGGACAGACAACCCACCCCACTTCCTGGAGGCACACACACAAGGCAGGAAGAAGCCTGCAAAAGCTTGGCTTTTCATGGGAAAATGCATGCCCAAATAGGGACTGACCCGGGTCGGCTCGAACTGGGGAAGGCGAAGGGGCAAGATGGCCAAAGGACAGGACAAAGAACCTCGTGGCATTGCCATTTTGGAGCCAGACCACCTATTTTTGCCAAACGTGGTTATCGCTTTTTACCTGGCAGGAAAGGGTTAAAATTATATGAAAAGATAAGCTGTCACCAGCCCTGTCCGTGACACATCTATAAATCTCCTAAAACATCCTTCGAGAGTAACTAGGGCCTTTGGAAATGACCAAAACACCCAAGTACACTGTACTGAAAGGTACATTGTGCACTTGTTACATGTTGCAGAAAGATTGCAACAAGTCAGACTATGGTGTTAAACAGCAGCAAAAAATGGGGGGTACACAACTGGAGGGAAAATTTTACATACATGGAAATCTTTCCTAAAAGTATTGACATGTACGTGCAGTTTCTCTACAAATGCCAGAGGAAGGGCGTGATGATTATTTTTTGCTGCTTATACTAGTGCCCCGAAACTTTCAGGTTACTTTGAGATTGTTTCTAGTTTATTTCCTTAGAGTTGGATCACGCTGATTGCACCTGACATGTTTCTGTGCAAAAAAAAATACAAATTCTATGAATGTATCTCTAAGTGCTTCGCAAAATGAGACCCGGTCCCCCAGCTGGAGGTGACATTTATTGCTGTCACGCTTTGTCCCTCTTCGCACTCACTCAACATGCTTAGCATACATGGAGCAACAAGAAACTCTGTTAGAACATTTACGATTGAGGCATTTCGTTATAGTGTACACTGACAACTGAGTCACTTCTAGTTGATCCCAAGAAAACCTATAGAGAAAATAATGCAAAGTGGGGGGGGAGTCACACGATTCACCCAAGATCACACAATCTGGCAAAGACTGAATTTTCTCCAAGATGTCCCTGTTCACCAGGCCTGGCTTACAAAGTTCAGACACTGCCTGAGATATCAGCTTGACATTGTATATGAAATCCTCATGAAACCATATAAAGTAAAAGGAGGATGAGGCAATCTCAAGATGGGCCGCTATGTGGAATGTGTGCTCTTTTCCATAGTAGTGTCTAAGGTCGGCAAGGGAAACACTTGATGTATACTCATATCAGTAGGACTTAAGGCACATCCCTCCACCTCTTCCCACCAAATCACACCTGCTTGAGGTTTGGATGGTACCACACCTAAAGCTTGGTCTCTGACATGAGGGCTACCTGCATTTCGCTAGTTCAAACCCAGCAGCAGCCGGTCCACTTAACCTTTCATAAATACAGTACCGTTCAAATGAGGTTAATAATACCTGCTATTACATTGCCTAGAAGCTGAAAGCATCTAGCATGAAGCGCTATGACCAAAGTGTTATTATATTCCATAACACAAACTATTACCAGCCCAGACCTGAACTCTGTTCCTGCCCAAAGTAAACCATTTGTTGGTGCCAATCCTCCACATCTCTCAAAATAAATCAAGCGCTAATCTTCTGTAGGTCTTGGCTAAGCTTCACCCTGTTTAATTCTGCATGGCTGTTTCTGTCATGGTACTTGAGTGGTTGCAGTGCGATCAGATTTTCGGGGAAGAGTCTCAGCAGTACGTGGATTTACTGACTTCTGTGTCTGTCCCCCATCCAAATATCCATGCTCCTGACTATTTCTTAAGAGTTAATGCTTGCAGGTTTCAATGGGCCCTTTTAAGGTTATGAATCTGGCATGCATGTTCCATCTTATTCTGAGCAGCTATATGGAGTGGTTGGTCATGCAAGGCGGGCAAGAGAAAACCTGTAAAATGTAAGCCAGGATATCGAGGGTGCTATGAAGACTGAGGAGAAAGTTTACAGACGAGAGTTTTGTGTGCTGATAGCCAAGGGGGAATGGGATGAGATGGGCTGGAGTGCAGTAGAGTGTGGGATTGCAAAGTGAAAAAGGGTAGGAAGGGTGCAGAGGACAGAAAAAGAGAGGTGCAAGGGAGGGGAGAGATGGGAACAAGAAAAGAATGCAGATGAAAGATAGGGATGGTTTGCAGCACGGGGGTGACCAGTGTGTGCTGGGGAGAGAGGGGTCCAGGAAAGACCAGAACACAAGGAAAGTCGTTTAGGGCAGAAATGGCATCAGAGGTGCTTTTTGTTTTGCAAATGAGAGCGAAGTACAGACAAGTGAGAAAGTGTAGAGGGCAGTGTGTCAGAGGAGTGACTTGGTGTGGGGTGCAGGGAAGGGACTTGGGAGAAAAGGGTGTACAGCAGACAAGAATGTGGAGTAGAGAAGTTTACAGAGGGGAGATTTGTACAAGGAAGAATGGTGGCTTGCCTCATTTTCCCAGATAAAGGGTGCAGTCACAAATGCGTCTTCTTCTAACACTTGATCCAGGCTCACGAGGCCTGCACAAGGATGATTAGAAGTCGTTTCTGAAATAATTGCAGATATATACACTACACCATATCTGTCTGTGCATTGATTGGGCCTGATAATACACACATTGGCCCCCCTCTCCCAGGTGCAGGCCGGCACGGGGAGGATTTATTAGAGGGAACGTGGGAGCTCGGGCTTGGCACTCTACCACTGCCCCAGTGTCATCTGCACTCCTGTCTGGTTCCTCTCCACGAAGAGTTAGTCACAATAGGCTGTTCCTGCATCAACTCCCTTTTCACTCAATCCTACCTGCAGCAAGGTCTGAAGTCAGGACTAACCTTAAATGAGGTATATATTCACCTCTGACCTGTCCTGTAGTGGGAGCTGGTGCCAGGGTGCGTGGCATCTTGCCTTGCGACACAGCGTCATGTTATTTGGGCTATTTTAGCAACCTTCATGGGTTTTTGCCACGCAGGCCGCAGGCTCATTTTACGCCATAACCTATTCCTTTATAAAAACACTAGAATGATCTATAAAGGGCACGTAAAGTGCTTGTTCTGGTTTAGATAAAGCCACTGACTTAGGGATGTTTACTATAAAGCCCTGTGTAGTTAAAACTTAATTGGAGCTGGGAACATACTACTGGTGTAATAGAAATGGCTTATCCATCATGCCTTCAGCCACTCTAATAGCACTATGCATTTCCTTTACTGAAGTCCTGCTAAAAACCAGCAATGGCAAGTGTTTGCTTGTGTATACGTATTGGACATTTGCGAGGCTCTTCTAGTAAATGTCCAGGTACTTGCACCATTTTGCAGCTGCCACCATCAGTGGGTACCTAATACCACTATGGCGGGGCTTGGCAAGTATCGTTTCCATGCCTACATTAAAGCCCAAACGGTTGGCGTTTTTGGTAACTGAATAATGAGTTGTAGACAAGTTTTAATAGAGGCCACCATAAGCCATCTGGGTGACCCAGAAAAAAATAAATCAGAGCCTCAAGATTCACAACAGCACTTGTTCCGCTATCCATGTAAATCCAGTGAATACCCTGGTGCCGAGGTATGATTGCAGCCCATACACTGCTGCAAAGGGGCACACTCTTTTTCCATCATTGAGGGTTTAAGTGGAATAGGATAGGATGGGTTGGCCAAACTCCACAAAGCATCTGCACTTAAAGCGCAGGTAAAAGTATTGTAAAAGATCTCTCTAAATGTCCATCGCTTCGAAGATTTTATACCATGAACTGCTTTTCTTTTTCTTAATTTTCTTCTGTTTTCTTTACTTCTTTTCTCTTGTTTATACCTTGATGATATATGTATTTTAATATGTACTGCTATTTTAATAATTTGAAAAGTTGAGTTCTTTGACTAAAACACAATAAATACATTTTAAAAAAGCAAAGTCCCCAAGGTGTCCCTTGTCCCCCCACCGCAGAATGTGTGGGTCTCCTACGCCCCTGGTAGATGTCAGTATCATACATAAAGGAAAGTGATCACTTTCGGTCCATGGATTTATTGCCATGTCCTTGACCAATTTTAGGCCTAGGGCATTTACACAAATAAAATCAATGGTAGAGGTAGATTTGCCGCTAACTCGGGTATATGCCATAGGTGCATCAATCAGACAATACCCATTCAATCTAATCACCACATATTCATCAAGTAAAGCCACCCACTCCTTCGCGCGTTTACAAGCAGCATCTCACAGGGATGCTAGGTTCTGATAGATAGTTCTCACTGTTCGTTAGGCTAGTGAGCTCAATTGAAGCATTAAAAGCTGCAACCAGTATAAAAAACAGTGGGTTGTAGCATGTTAGTACAGATCTGACCGTAGCCACTATCACAATAGTTGCTCGATTTTTGGGGGATCATATATATTTATCAGCACATCTCAACTAGTGCAGTGGTGCAGCACCGCTGCCAACACAGTCGGTACAGAGATGTGTATTTCCTTCAGAGTCCATGGAGTAAACACTGAGATTAACAAACCTCCTTTAGGACTTCCTTTCAGGCCTTTATGGGCAACTTGGCAGATGGTTGCACGTCCATGAAATTCCACAGTCTCACATAACCATGTCTCTTGCAAGACAATTATCGAATAAATATTTAGGTGTGCTACTAAAACCATGGTCACTAAATATGTGTTCCAAGATACCACGATCTGAGTGTCATCGTGACTTCTGAGGAAAATGGGATTTAAAAATCACTGGTAACCATTGCCAGTATCCTGTGTCGTCATTCCCAGTGGTTGTCTTAGGAAGGGGGGCTGGTCATGTTCATTGTCTCCTCTGGCTATATTATGTGTTGGATTTGAATTTGCTGTCTGTGCAATTGCATATGAACTAGACTGTGTCGGACATCTCACACTGTTTAGATATAGGCAGCATGAGGGGTGTGCAGAACGCTGATCAGTTGCTGCACTAAGATGTGCTAGGTTATCTTGCACTGGCTTTAACTGCACTGCACTGTCAGCATAAAGCCTCAATTTCTTGTCAGGAAACTGATTATGTGAACATCAATAACCCGTTTTAAATATTTCATCCTGAAATGATATGATGTAATCTACCAAAGAGTCAGATTTAATACGAACGTTGGAGATGTTCGTAAAACTATGGTTGACTTGATCGACCAATAAGATGACATCTGAGCAAATGATTCACAGTGGAGCAATGCTATGGAACAAACTTAGAACGACTGCACGATTTAGGGGCTGGGGAGATCCATCTCAGAATATGGCTTTTAGTTGAAGCACATTAAGCATATTCTCAGCAGTTAAATTAGCATTCTTCTTAGGGTTAGTAACTACTGGTGCTACGTCATTACCACTTTCACTTCCCCACAAGAAAGGTAGACTAGATTGGACTGTATTTATGTCACACTGATTGCCTAAAGTTGGATTTTCTAAGAAAATATGCTTGGGGCTAGTAGATAGTTCATGATCGGCTTCAACACTCACACACTTCCCAGCAATAGTCAAGTTGGGGGACCTGTGGAGTTGGGGTGCGGGCAGTGGTTGCTAAAGTGTTGCGCTCTACGCTACTCGGCACAGGTGTTACTACGTTGGTTGTCTGTCTAATGATGGCCGTTTCGCAAACATCACTGCTTGAGATACTACTTTCCTTTTTCGTTTGTCCACTTTTTTATTGTTAGCCAAGTATTTAGCTACAGGTACTTTTACAGTTGGTTCCTTGGCAATCACTCCGTTTGCACAGGGTTTAGCATTAAAGATCAAGGGGACTGGTTGGATCTTAGTTGGTAAACAGAAGCTAGGAGTCTTGGACATGTCTCCTTCCACGATTAATGTTCTTATGGAGTAATAGTGATTGCACGTCTAATTTATTTTCTATTCTTTCGCTTTTTTCAATAAGTGTTACGAGCAGGCGTTCAAATGCCTGGGACATTTCATCAAATAACAAGCTGCTGTTGCTCGCAATACTTTCTGCACGAGGGAGAGGTGGTCAATGGGGGGAACTTATTTCCCCTAAACTACCAGGGGGAACAGTACTAGCCGGAGGCCCGGGGAGGGGCATATGGGAGCTGCTGTCGCCGGGCTATGACATTCCAAAGATGGGTTGTTGGGGACACTTTCGTCTACTGTGGCGCGACCTTCAACATTTTCATTGTCTAATCCCAGTTCTACTTTAAAGGTGAAGATCTTTTCATTGTCAGCGGTGTGCAAGGATGGAATGGAATTATCTAGCAAAGGTCCTAGAAATTCCAGATCTGTTTCTCCGATGTGCAGGTCAAGGTCTAAGGATGGTGAGGTGATATGATGCGAACATGCAACAGAAATACAAGGGGCATGAATCTGATTACTCGTCCGTGTGATTACCAATGCGTGTTTTTGCTCCATATTCAATTCTGAATTAGAGTTCAAAAGGGTATGGGACATGCCTGCATGCTTAGTAGTTGGCAATTGGTCGCTACATATGTCAGTAGGTAGTGTGGAACATGGGTGGATAAAATCTTGCATGACTGGAACCCTTTCCACAGGACAATGATCCAAATCACTATCAGTCGTAGACATGATGAGGGTGTGTACACGTTTTGTCCCTAAGCAGCTTAACGAAACAAGCTGAAATTAGAAAATCTGTGGATCAGTACTTAGCTTTTCAATTCAGCCATGGGATGCACAAAAGCAAATCTATAGGGAAGAAACCAGCAATCTAGATCATGATCTCAAACATGGGTGTATGAAAATCACTCATCCTTCACATCTAGAAAATAACTCAACTGGCGCCAGGCCAAAGCATATAATAAAATCATTTCTAAGAAGGAGGCCTTTATCCCTTCTAAAACCCAACCCCTCCAATGTCATTGATTGATCATGAAATGCTGTCCTCTCCCATATACTGCGTATGACCTTTGCAGGGAAAGTGTCCTTAGCATATTTGGAGACATCCCGATCCTCGAGGATATCATCTCCACTGATATTGACAAAGTTGAGTTTTTGAAATGAAGGTGACCTGTCTATTGTTAGATTGTGGATACCCTCAGGAGTGGTTCTGAATGCCATTTGGAAGGCCAAGATGGACCTTTTCACTTTGGGCTTCATCAACGCCCAGGTCTACCTAAAGGAAAAAGAATGAGTCCTTATACTTGAGAACAAGCGTCCTTATTACACACAGGCTCAAATGCGTCAAGCCACATAAAACCATACATAGGACAACAAGAGAACGCAAATCCAACGCGTGTCAGGACTAGATTTTCAGCATAACAATACAAGCAGAACGCTAAATGAAATATGTGTTTGGCTAGGATAACATACGTAGATAGAGTCATAGCGCTACTAAACATATTCAGGAATCTGGCTGGTGTGTGTGATGTCAGGTTCTTTAGGGAACTTGGGAAGCTGTTAGATATGATTGCTGAGTCTCCAGCCAATACCAACATTATTGCTGTGGGAGACGTAAATTTACATTGTTTTCCACAAAAGGGCATCCTTGAAAACTCAGCAAGCATAAATTTCATCATGGCCAATGGAGTCTTGTCGGCTGATTTGCTACCGCAAAGCACTTGGTGACAGGGCATCCAAGAAGGCATTATTGATTATAAGTTGATTTGACAAAGCAACTAAATTTGAAGTAATCCGACATTTACATAGTGACCATGAAATGCTCACCATTTTCTGTACTTGGGAGCAACAATTATCTAACATTCCCAACTTTCAGTTAATAGTGCGAGAACTCGATTTCGGTGGACTGACTCCAAATTACAACTGCTGAATGCACATAACTTGTGAAACCAAGTTTTTGCTGATGGCCAGATTGGGGGCAGTGATAATCCATACACGGTGGCACTACACGTTTTCAAGCTACATTCAACTATAGCCTCTAAAGCCAACTTTAAAAACAAACATACATTGCTTTGAGCCTGAACTTAAAATCAAAAATGCAGACTTCCAACGTAAAAAAAAAACATGCTTCACTCCTAACCCCGATTGAAAGAGTGGCGGCTTCAAGATCTATAAAATGCATATAATGATATTGGACAAGAGGTAGAAAAGTGTGCCTATTTCAACATGATGGAGAATTCATGCTGACAAGAATTGCCAGTAAAACTTCAGCACAAATATGGTCCCTTCAGAACCAAGCAAATCATGTATCCCAAATTTCGACACAGATTAATGGGGCAACAGAACAACAATGGCTGACCCATTTTAATGCCGTACATGCGCGTCCAATTTCTGTTTCTAGCCGACACCTTAACATGCTATTGGAGAAGTTACAACTGGAGATCACTGAGGAGGATATTGAGTACTATATACTAGGGTTGTGCCGAAATAGCATATTTAGTAGGCCGAAGCCGAATATGAAGCCGAATAGTTGCTTTAATTAATAAATCATGTTCCAAACTTGAAAAAACACACTTATTAAAAATAAATAAAGCACCATTTTAAATACATTCTATACTTGTATTTCTCTTCATTGTAATCAATGCAGCAACTTTATTTAAAGTACAAAAGCCAGAAAAAAAGCAGATTTCACCTTCATTGTCTGATTACTCTGAGTAGGTATAGGGTGTTTTCTCTCTGTGTGGTCTAGGGAGGTAGGAGGCCATGCAGGGATTTATGTTTAGTAGGGATGGGCAAGCAGAATTCTAGGTAGGGGATTTGTGTTGTTGGGGTGGGAGGTGGAATGCCATGTATGGTATTTATGCAAGATGTTTGGAGGCCCCAAGTATGAAGTTTGTGGAGGTGTTGGGGAGGCAGAAAGCCAGTAATGGGGGCGTGCACTGTATGCCTGCAGAGTGTCAGGAATGGTGTATTTGGTTCCAAGACATACATTCTATTTTTGATGGTTCAGCCCACGTTTGCCACTTGGAGCCAAACTGAACTCCAAGGCTCGCCTCTGACTTGGCCCATCTCAGGAATTCTCTGGCTCTCCCAACTCTCCATCCTACAAATTGCATCAACAGAGCACAGCTCTCTCTCTCATACAAAGTCCTCACACATATCTTCCTAATCTTACTACCATCTAAGGTAATAAAAAATCTGGCAGTCCCGATGGACAACACCCTAATCTTAGAAGCACAAATAAACGCAATAAGCAAGAAATGTTTCTTCCCACTTCACACAACAAGAAGAATCCTACCTTTCCTCTCCTTCACCCACAAAACACTCACAATCGTTGCCCTCATCATGTTGAGAATCGAATAAACAAACAGCCTCTACCTCGGGATGCCAAAATACCTCCTGAAGAAACAACTCACCCAAAATGCAGCAGCCAGACTCCTTCTCAAACTATCCAGAAGAGACCACATCACTCCAGCGCTAAAAATACTACATTGGCGCCCAGTCAAACATTGCATCACTTTCAAAACAATGTGCATAGCACACAGGGCAATCAGCAGACAGGGAGCTGAATTCCTACATAAGAAAATAAACAATTTACAAGCCAACGAGACTGCTCAGATCAAGCAATGAAATCCGCTTGGAGCTAAAACCATATGTCAAGAAAAAACTAGGAGGCTCCTCCTTCTCCCACCTGGCCGCAAAAACCTTTAACAACATCCCGAAAGAAATTAGAAACACGAAAGATCACCTACAATTTAGAAAACAAATAAATACCTGGCTCTTCAACACCGCAGAAACAAATTGAAACAACTAATCAACCAACAGGAAACACAGAGAACATGTTGACAGAAATTAGGATGACACAGACCATGCCCAGAAACGGCTAAGGGAATGTCCTACAATGACGAGAGAGACAACGCTAGGTTGATTAGGACACATGCGACAACCCCATTAGGGCAGAATTAACACTCCTGCCCAATCCCATCACACAACCACACCCACTCCATGAACGCCACCAAGTGCCAATCATGAATGTTAGCAGCTGCCACTCTGGCCGGAGCTATGGACGTTAGCGTGCGCAAAGCCCGGACACAGTTGTAAATGATGGCAGATGCCGTGCCTAGACGTTGCTACACGTGTTGGCATGTACCTCGCTTGGATGACAGGGTTGTGAGCGGTGGCCTGTGTGAGCAGCTGGGTAGGATGATGATTGACGACCATTGCCACATCTGGATAGAGTAGTGGTTGTTGAGCGAAGTCACGACTGGACTGCATCGGGAATGCCACTGAGGCCAGATTAGGATGGAATTGCAGACACCAGCTAGCCCCACACATAGACAGGCCCAATGATGGGCAGGGGCCGAATTTAGGCGCAGTTGTGAATATTGGCGAGTGTCATTTATGGAAGGGATACAAATATCGGCTGATCCCGGAGCTAAATTGACATGCAGTGATGTTCGCGCTCCACACCTAGAAAAAACATGGAAATTCAGCACATCGCTTATAGACAACGATGCCAATACCATATCCACTAACAATTTCACCCGTACGCCTACACCTCTCAAACTCATTCACTACACCGCAACAACAAAACAAACCTCACATAGACTCGCACAAAAGCACACAACATCTACCAACCGGAAAACACCCCAACCCAGCGAACAGTGTTAACCGTATTGTGGCTGCCAACAGCACATCACTGCCCTCTTGCACTTTTCCTGCTTACTCCCACAAACTCACCCCCTTCCCGTTTCAGAGCCGCCAGAGCACCAGGGGACCACTCCGGTGGTGATAGTGCACGGTACAAATATCCTTTACCATTAACATTAACATTAACATCTTACCCGCTGTCACACACTGGTCACCTTTGGAACTCGAGAGATTACCCAACATAAATTCCTCTGAGAGGCCTGTTAGGTGGGGGATTATTACTCTGCCTGACATACCCAAGCCCTGCTAGTCTCCACTACCTATTTTGAATTCTTAATGTTTCTCCATGGGCATGGCCATTAGGAACAAAGGCGTCTCACTTTTCACTTATCCTCGCCACTCCTTCTCGCCAATACACAAACATATGCACCTTATAATTCCTGATAAAATATCAGATAATGTTAAACCCAGGACTGAAGTCCTTAAAAAAAGAAAACTATGACGTACGCAATGGCAGGTGACATGACAAGAAATGAATGTATCCTAATGTGAAATATGCACATTGCATATAGAAAGTCGCCAAAAGAAATGATGTCCCTGTATTGTTGCTGGCTAAGCATAAAAGGTGAGCAGCTTTCATGTCTAAGAATATGTAAGAAAACATGCCATAAATAACATATTACAGTGTAAGATATTTTACAGCTGTGTGATAGCAATTTGTCTGGTCTTGTGGCTAAGTGTCTGGTTAAATTCTATTAATTTTTGCAAACTGAAGTCTATATTTGCCTTTCTGAGTTCTTGTTACATTGTATTAAAATGAGAACGAGAAAGTATTCGGCAAGAGCAGAATAGCAAGAAACTATTAGGCCGGAGCCGAATAGCTTTTTTTCAGCCGGAATTCGGCCGAATACGTACTCGAAGCCGAAGTTTGGTACACCCCTACTATATACAAAGATCTAGTAATTCAAGAACGCCGGGCCTGGATGGCCTGTACACTGCTATGTTCAAGGCCAATCAGAAGGCTTGGCCCAGTATTCTTAATAACATTTTTTCCAGAGTGTTAAAGAACACTTCTATCGCAGATCAGGGAGGCAATCTATTGTGTTCCCTATTTTTATAAAAGGCGTCTGTTCCCTTACGACCAACTATAGACCAATTGCATTGTTAGATTCACCTGGGAAAAATGTTGCCAAGTTCATCTAAGAGATTTTAACAAGTGGACGACATGAGTACAAAAGCGTGATCCCTGTCAGACAGGATTTGTAGCCGGGCTTGGAACTGCGATTAATTAAATGTCCATTACAGCTATAAAAACACACTCGTACTCCAACAAGCAGCCGTTCTATTTAGCATTTGTAGACTTCCGCGCAGCATTTGACTCCATTTCCAAGGAATTATTAATGGAGAAATTACACAAGGCACACTGTCCCTCAACCATAGGTGCTCTTATTGAGTCAGTGCATACAAACACTTGGATAGAGGTAGGATTGACACTAGATGGCATTCTTTCTTCGCCTATTCCCACATTTCGAGGCTTGAAGCAGTGGTGCTTCCTTGCTTCAGCCCTCTTTAACTATTTTAAGTCTATTTTGCGGGAATCATTTCAAAAAATTATAACGGACGCCCCAAAGATGAAATTAAAGCAGTTACCAGCATTATTACATGCAGACAATCTGGTTTTGTTATCTAAAACCCCCAAGGGATCCAGAGGCTACTTGATGCCCTGGCTGCCTATGTGGAGAAGAATCATCTTTCAATCAATTTGGACAAAACCAAGATCATACGTAGGGTGAAGAAGGGTCAAAAATCATACTTGCCAAATATGGTACATTTTCTGTGACTCCAGCTGTAGCTTATTATAATCAGAAGGTGGTTCTATATGGAGATGAGACAAAGAGGATTTTTCCTGAGCTCTGTCCGGCGAGAAATGGAAGGGAAATACTGGAATTGTGTTTTAAATCTTCCCCAATGCCTTCCAATGGCCTTCCTTAGATATGAGCTGTGTTTAATCACCATGCACAGAACATATCTACGCAGTCTCTGTGCCCTTGTTATGATATGTATTCTGGCGCCTAAGTCAGCCATGTTACTTAGTACATTATCAACTTATGTGTTCTACTCAGAGCATACTTTCATGACTAAGCAGAAGATGGCAGTTATCAAAACAATGGCAGATGCGGACATATCTTTAGATCTTTGTTGAAAAATCTGACCAGGGCCCACTTGAAATTGTTCCAAACTGCCTGGATTGTCACACGTGAGCAATGCCAGACCTATAGAGGCTTCAGGAACAATCCCTTTCTTGATAACACATTTCGCCTTAATGGAGATGTATCTGATGAAACACCCATCACCTGTGCATATATCTGCTTTTTGCTTTTACGAATGAGATTTAATTTCTGGCTCATTCAGGACGTCCTAGCAAGACGGAAAACTATCAGTAAAAAAGATAATATCTGTCGGTACTGCAAACATTCGAAACTGGTTGAGACTCTGCAGCATTTACTCTTGAAGTACCCCATGCTAAACCAGAAACTATTGTTTTACCTGTATAAGCACTTCCAGTCCCTTGGAATTGTTACGCCATATATTCTCTGGCAGATAATTTTTTCTACTGGTTACACCTCTGTAAGGATGGCTGTGGTTGGCTTTCTACAGGCCTTAAAGCTGAAGTAAGAGTTCAGAGAACTCACTCATTATGGACTCGTAGTAATACATACAGTTGGATCTAAACTATAAATGTAAGAGTTATTTATGTAAATTAGTATTCAGGGATTAAGATGAATAAATTGATTCTTGCTTTAATGCGACAATGAAGAGCCACAACAGCAGCAAGCTGTGTCTTAAGCTTGTGGCTAAATTCAAAAAATGTCCCCATGATGAAGAAGTGTTTTGCTCTCGATAATATAAGAAAGGCACAACTTAAGGTGGATCAAGGAACAATTGTCTGAGAGCCTATCTTGTTACAGTTATGGAAACACTAACATCTGTAGTAAAAATTGATGGCCTACTGCAATCATGGGAGTGGAGGCTATGTTTTCTGGATTTAATTTTTGTGGGAATGTATTCTGGATTTAATTTGTGAACAGCCCATAATGTATGCATATTAGATAAAAAAGGAAAACCTATAAAACATTTTCTTAAATTATATAGAATTCAGAAATACTTCAAAATTAATGTTAAAGGTTTTCAAGGCGGAAAAATCCGAAAATGAACATGTGTGCGCCTTTACAATCTTCTGCATACGATCACAATGACAGAAAGGCCTCTTATATCCAATCTTTTCAATTTTATTTGCAAGGTGACACATTTAATCTGTTGAAATGTTTTCCTTATGCATTTTACATGACATAATGTGCATCTGGCTTTAGAGAAAACAGTGTCTCTTGAAACCTGAGACATTTCCTTCCAAATGCATACAGTTCACAGGTCATGTCAAGGGAGGGTTTATTAAAAAGCTTTGTGGAATGGCTCTTTTATGGACATTGAAGCCCTTGTATGATGAGGTGCTTCACTGCAGTATGCATTTTGGAAGCTTTTTGGGCCATATGGAATCAAAAGAGCTAAAATACTGACAGGAGAGAGGCAGAAATGTTTGCAATTCTGTAAACAAGCTGTGCAATTATGTGAACTGCAGTGAACTATCATTTAGGTATGGACGTCTTTTCAATAAATGAATTGGCTGTAGAACTCTTCATTGGCCTCCATGCTGTTCTTATTAAAGTTACAGGCCTGAACCATATAGCATACGTAAACCAGCATACAGGTCATAACACGCAGTTGTGCAAGATGCAACAGTTCACACTCACCTTGTTCATGCTGCCCCCCTCAGAGTGCCATAGGATGGAGCTGTCTTTGATGAAGAGTTGACGGTCTGGTGGAGCCATGGGGTCATAGCTTCCAACTTTAATGTTTGTGATGGATCCATTAGGAAAGTAAACCAAGTTCATAATATCATACTGAGCCGGAACCTCCCCTTTGGCATCAAATGATAACTCCTCTCCAGCAGGTGTCTTGCTGTGTAAATTCCGGAGGTACCTGTTAAGCTGATAAAAAGCAAATGGGAGTTCAAACTACATAAGTATCATCCAAGCCTGCTGTATGTTATATGCGATCACAGTATTTAACAATCGGGTATCATACATATAGCAAAAGACATCCATGCTTGAGCAGGTTAAAAGCATATGAGCCGATTTGCACTCTATAAAGGCTACTACTGCCCCTGATTGTTACTAGGCAGCCAGGAGCTACATTTGACTACTTCCTCCTTTTATGCAATGTCAACGTATTATGGACACACAAAGGAATGTTTTAAATCATGTTAATACTGTCGAATTTGAAAAACAAATGGTTTCTTTGTGTAATTGCTTTATTTTAAGTGGCATTATTTTTTTGCCCTTTCGGCATGCACTTTTAAATTACGAATGTAATCCATATCGTAAATGTTAGAGGAAGATGTCTGTATTCTCTTATGAGTAAAACATACCATCCAATCGTTCCAAGATGGGTGCCTTGCAAAACATGTCGAATGAGTGGCTCCCAGCAGGTAGACACTCTCTATGTGTAATCAGAGAGTTGTTTGGGGGTAAATTGCAGTCCATCATCTGTGTTGTTTGTAAACCTATGTGATCAAGCGGTCTGTGTACCGCGAAACACGTTGTTCTTTTTTGGTTCCCTTTCCTGATGCATTTATATTAATAAAGAAAACGCGCTGCCAGGAAATACCGAGGTGTTTTCTCCACTTATTTGCCGCAATGACATTGTTCTCCTGTTGCAGCTGCTCTCTGGAGTGCATTCCACTCGCTGCCTTTCCTTTGAAAAGCATTAATTTCATATATATATATATATATATATATATATATATATATATATATATATATATATTCAGTGAAAAAACGTTGTTAAAGGGACGTTATGGTTAAGTTGCGCTACTAAAAACCTATGAAATTCAGTGAAAAAACTTTGTTAAAGGGACGTTGTGGTTCCAAGTAAAAGCGAAAAACCCTTGAAATTCGCCAGTTATGGTAAGCTAAGCAACCATAACTCGCGCCACCACCGTGCACTGCTAAGACTAACACCCATGACATCAAAGATGACATCACAAATGTCATTGATGACATCACTGATGACATCACATGTCTGTCTCCCTCTTTTTTCCTTTACTGACATATCTAGGCCACATGGTTTTTTTCAGTAACAGTCAGGAACTAAAAATTGTAAACGTACTATATTTGTAGACTTATCCAATAAGTAAGTATTACAAATAATAACTCTGCGGACATGTTCGGAAAACAGCTCCACTACCCAAAAACTCTGGGGGGGTATGTTTAATTGTTATATGATAACATATGAACATTTTACAAATTCACAAACCAGCAAAAATACACATTATATATAGTAATACATAAGAAGTGTAACCCATATATGTAACACTAACCAATCATTTAAATACAATGGGCCTCATTACAACTCAGGCGTTAAGGATTAACGCCACTGTTAACCCTTAACGCCTGATTCTGATTTTAACGCCTGCTTTTAGCAGGCGTTAACATCCATGGCGCTAACCTGCCATGATGCTAATTACGCCGCCGTAATTTACGGCGGCGTAATTAGCGCCTTCCCCACTCCCATTATGCCCTATGGGGCAAAAATGGGAATGGGGAAGGGAAAATGGGAAATGGGGATTTACCGTCCCACTCACCTTGGAATGGGGTGGTAAATCCACCATCCACCATGGTGTAAACGGAGTTTACACCATGGTGGTAAAGTTGGTGCACTTAGCACCAAGGTTGTAATGAGGCCCAATATGTTCTAAAATGGAATATACCAAAAGAAGAAAGATAGGCTTCCAACATGATTACCCCACAGAAACTCCACAACCAAGAACAACAGCAGATCTAAAGACCACTCAGAACATACCTTACCTGAAATAGTAAGTGTACTGCATTTTACTCATATATTTGTAAACTTTCTGTATTAGATAAAAATAAAAAAAATGATATTATGTTTTTTTTCTCACAGAAATGTCTAGTACTCTGGAGTAGCTAGAGGAGCATTTCCCACATGAGGAGATGTCAGAAGATAGTGAATCTAATTGTAGACACTTTACAATATAAACCATTTTCTTATTATTATTTTATATACATTTAACATATATATATATATATATATATATATATATATATATATATATATATATATATATATATATATATATATATATATATTGTACAGAGCATACCAAAAAGTACTACAGAAAAAGCTGTTATGGATAAGACTCTTCACAGCATAGAAGAAACAATGGATCTACTGTTGGCAAATTTTAATAATTTAAAAAACTTTGTGGAAGATTATTTTAAACAAAAAACCACGTACCATTGTCCCACATGTACCTGTCCCCACTCACCATATCCCGGTCAATTATCCCCAAACCCTTTACATGAACCAAAACGTTTTGATGGGACTTCCATCCCTTCTTCACCCCATACAAATCCTGTTGAAACCCCTAATTCTCCTGTTTTTGTTTCAGTTTCTGCCTCACCTTCTCTGTCATAAATTAATCATACATGTTAAATAAAGTTAGATTTTTATATTGTGTTCTAATTCAAGCAATTTAGGTGTCCGTGGACAGCGCGGGTGTCCGGAATGTCCGTAAAGAAATGAAAATTGAGGTGTCCTGAAGTATTGTTCACAGGCAAGTTGAAACTGTTCTAAGAACACAAGCTGTCTCCTGAAATGTTCGTCAATGGACGAAATTGGGGTGTCCTGACGACGCTATCGTATTGTTCCTTGGCAAAATGAAAGTGTTCTTAGAACATATTATGTGTCCTGAAATGTTCGTAAATAAACAAAATAGGGGTGTCCTTAGAACACTATACCTCTCCGTAATGTTTGTATGCAAGTTGAAACTGTCATAGGAACACACGCGGTGTCCTGAATTGTTCATAAATAAACAAAATAGGGGCATCCTGAGAACGGTATGCCTGTCGGTTTTTTCGTAGGCAGGTTGAAATTGTTCTAAGAACACACCATGTGTCCTATAATGTTTGTAAATAAAATGAAATAGGGGTGTCCTTAGAACACTATACCTCTCCGTAATGTTTGCCTGCAAGTTGAAACTGTTCTAAGAACACACGCGGTGTCCTGAAATGTTCGTAAATAAACAAAATAGGGTTTTCCTGAGGACGCTATGCCTGTCCGTATTGTTCGCAACCAAATTGAAACTGTTCTAAGAACACATGTGGTGTCCTGAAATGTGCGTAAATAAACAAAATGGGGTGTTCTGAGGACGCTATGTCTGTCTGTATTGTTCGCAAGCAAGTTGAAACTGTTCTAAGAACAAACACCTGTCCATAACTGTCCGTCTGACGTGTGACGCACTTTTAATTACTTCAGGACCCGAACAGTGTCCGCAAACAACTGTCGGTGCATCTGGTGTCCTGCCGACACCCGGTCCCTTCGCGGCACTGTCCATGTCCACGAACAATTTTTAAAAGTACATTTTCAAGTAATACACAATATTTTTCAATAAAAACTCACCATTGCACAAGTCCCACATACTAATCCTGAGTTTCTACATACTTTTTGAAACTTTTTGAACCTTGTTTTGTATTCAATCTGTCCGTGGACAGCGCGCATGTCTGCGAACCGCGTACCAGCACCCCTATAAAAGACCACGCCCTAGAGCTTATTCTCATTGTGTTTCTGGCTATCCTACAGAGCACAGCAAATTTTATTGCCAACTGCATATTTACATCGTGAACCTGATGGCATCCATGGCTGCACTGCTGCCACCTGGTGCTGCATCTGCCTCAGCACCACCCCCACCCGTTCCACCACCACCACCTCCCAAGGGCCTGAAGAGGGGAACAGGAGTGAGGATGCAGAGGAGGAAGAAGAGGATGACGAGGATGAGGTAGTTGAACTCCCTACTACCCGCACTCGACATGAGTCTTGGGTGTGGCGGTTATTTACCATTCATGGGAATGGTCCTAAGACTGGTGCGAACCAAGTCACCTGCAACAAGTGCAAAATGGTACTCAGTCGCAGGAGGCTTGGTTCGTACAGCTTTGGGACCACTACCATGAAGCGACACCTAAAGTAATTCCACACTGGGGCCATTGCGTACCTTGCGAGGAGCGTAGCAGGTTGACTTCCTCTACTTCATCCTCCCTTTCTGATCCTGTCACCACAAGGAACACTACTGTGGGACAGCGTATTCCTCAAGCTGCCTCACAGGCCATACACAATGCTTATGACCCTTACCTTTCGAGGGTCACAGTTGTGTGTATGTATGTAGAGCACAAGAAGATCTGCTCACTATCCAAATAAAACCCACTCTACATCTTCCTCTCTCAGCTTGCCCTTTCTTATCCCGCGGACATCGAAAATTTTGTGGTGCTGCCCTATCATAATCATTGCAATTTTCTCTGGGAGGAAGTGGTGGCTCTAAAAAGAGCCTTTTGTGGGTGTTTGTGTTTGAAAAATTAGAAATACTCAACACCTACTACAAAATGGATGCTGTAATTCTAAAAAAGGTTGCAATACATTTTGTACATTTCTCAGAAAAATCTGATTGCCAGCATAAGTAAGATGGACTCCATCTCTGCGAAAAATGTATGTGCTACGAAACATAATATTTTCATTGTGAAAAGAGGACATGCCAAAATCTCTTAGGAAGGCACAAACAGTCTTATTGACATTGCGCCTTGCTTTCTCCATTTGTGGACCAAATGAAGAAGAACAAAGCCACATTTGTTTCTGTGCAATCTGTGAAAAAAATACTTGAGGATTTGGAAACATGTCCATGTCCTTCCCAAGTCCTTCTTTCATTGCAAATTGCAAAGAAATTCCAGACACATGTCCTGAACTGTTCCCTCCACAATGAATTATAATTATATATGGATGTTGCTCTGTCTCCAAAGCAGCACAGAGAGGTAGCAAGTCCAATTCCACATACTCCATGCTAGCGTACTTCCACATGTGGGAATCCAAAATCTACAGCTACTCCACAGCTTTCGGCATGCACCTTCAACCAATGTATCCACGAGTCTCCCAAAATCCAAACAATCTGTTTTCTGAAATACACAGCCATAGCTATCTGTTCTTCTCTCAGCAAAAAGAGTATCTAAGAAACTCTCTCCTGGCACAACACACCCACTAAACTTTCCTGACCAATCCCTTTCTCTGCTCATTCTCATTTGCATGGCCCCCCAACCCAAAATCCCCGGATGTAAAACCTGATGTCCGCTGACTACCGCCATGTCCGCGGACATATTGTAACATGGACAGCCCTTCTACCATTTCCACTTCACTCTATGTGCCATTCCCTCATTGGATGTAGCTAAGAAGTCACCTGACCATCCACCAATCACCTAGAAGATCTCTACATCTAACTGCATCATCATAGATCAGCACTGCAAATGTACTGTTAATCTCTCTGAGTACAAGTGTCATTTCATCGGAAAGCACCTTCTACAAGAAATACTGTACAAGTCTGCAAGATTTCTACTTGCAGCTCCATGCATATCCATATGCATGAACACAAACTACAGGTATGCATATTTTCTGTAAAGTACATGTACAATTCTTCTAGTTTCATATAAACAGATTAACTGACTTTTAGTTTCTATAATCTGTAAATTGAATTTACTGTCTTTTTTTCCATCTTCTAAAATCAACTGTCACTTACAAATCTTTATACTATTTAATTTCTTTTTACACACACATATTCAAAACATGTTGAACTAACATATTTTAAATAAAATATATAGAGTGCATAAAGTCAAACAAAATTGCATGCACACACTAGATTCAAATCTCAAACAACAATACTTGTACAATAACATAAACATTTATTTATTTATTCACTTACTTATATTTATATAGCGCAAGCAGCCCATGACATTGAGGCACTGTTACTTTCAAGAGCGTAGTTACAGGAATAATGGTATTCAGTGGTACATTATGAAGTCCACAAGGCATAGTAAAGATATTTTGTTTGCTAGTTAGTCTTGCAATACAGTTTATTCATTAAGAACATATGATATGCATTCAACTGGTGCGACATAGCTTATGTGAATAAGATAGTTTTCATGGTTTTGGGGAAAGCGCTGAGGATGTCAATTAAAAAAATTAATGTCTAAATTAAAAACAGTGCTATATACAAACAAAATTACTAATTTGTTTCCTTTACAATTGCAGTGAAGACCATTCTCCTGAAAAGGAGCAGCCGGATTTGAAGTACAAAGAACAACTAAGAAGAAACTTGCTCATTTTAGAAAACAAGCAAGTGGAATACCACCATAATATTTGTATTATTACTCAAACACACTGTAAGGTTAAGTCATGCTATTTCTGTGCCTAAAAATAGAGATTGTGCACCATTCTGTCCAAAAATCCCCATTTCTTAAACTGCGATTACATCCAGAATGGCCCACAAATTCCTATTTTTTGACACACAAATGACCCAACTCAGCCGCTAGAATGGTGATATTATAGAACAAACAACTGTTTTAATTGTATAGCATTATATTTACTATTTATACGTCTCCACACCACTAGCTTACTTTTTTCTGTCATCTGAACCCCAGTTTAGTAAGCACATAATTTAAAGAATAACCATCCCTACTAGTTGTAGTTGCCCAATGAACAATCACACACCATTACTTACATCTTTATCATCTTACTCAAACACTCAAGCACACAGCACACACACATTGCAGAACACCCCAACCCATACCTTCTTTATTTTTTTCAACAGATCCTAACGAATGCCTACCAAAAATCAAGTCCGTAGAAAGCAACACAGAAGTAGAGCAAATGAAAATAAAAGTGTCCAACATAAGCATCCATCTCTAGAAGAATTTGTAAAATAGTTCAAACAAAACATCTAATACAGTCATTTAGTGAAACAAAAGAGCTTTCAAGTACAGAAAATTTGCCTCCTCTATCAAAATGTAAAACGAACCACAAAACAATTAACACAAAACCAGCTATCACTACAGATAAAACTGCTTCTATAAATCTTGATATAGTGCAAAGTAAGCATACCAAAAAAAGTTTTTTAGCCACAATGTTCTGCCACAGACTCCTGCAAAATCTTATAAAAACAGGAGAGAAACCAGGTTCAGCCCTTAAAACCTAAGTTATTTATTTTAGTGTTAAACAAAATGAAACCACTAACAAAACTAATGACTAAATTACAAAAAATACTTCTCAATAAACGAAATGACAACAGAAAATACTTCTTAAATATCTGCAGAGGTGAATGGAGTCACACTAAAATCACAGAACCATACTTTAATGAAGAAGCATACAAACAAAAACAAACAAATACAATTGCCATACATAGCAGTGGTCGAGGTTATGAAAAAGTTAATAATACCATAATGGAACAAGAAAATACTGCTTACAAAAATATGCCCTGAAAACTTATTATTACCTCTCCATTCACGTCAATGTGTAACATTCCCCAAAAAAATGTCAAGTCTTTACGCCAATTCCTCAATCAATATGTGAAAGGCAAAGACAAAATCAAAATTAAACTACTGCAAAATATGGATACCTGTCCAGTGCACAAGTACACAGGACTACAAGGACAATCATTGGCTTGCATTACAGGACCTACTTGCAAAACTACCTTCCATGATATCAAAAGGATATCAACACAACATTCAACTATAAGAAATCTAGTCTATAAACTGTACTATGCTAAAAGTCCTGCTTTAGCACTAGCCAATTTAAATAGCATTCTTCTACATGGTACAGCAAAAGACTTACTTGAAGAAATCGACTATATCCAGAAAAAATATTTTGGCAGTGAAAGCCACTTACAGAATGAAATAGCGTTAAAGCAAATTAACAACAATTCTATGCATGGCAACCTTTTACTACACACATACAAAAAAGAAATACTAACATTTAAAAGTACATCAGCTGAAGTACCAAACCATGTGTGTGTATGTTGCCACAAAACTTTTTATAAAAGTAACACAAAAACTGTAGACCTATCATACAAAATAGAAGACAATGAAGATTCTAACAGGGTAATTCATAGAATTTCGCAGAAAAGTGTCGCAATCGGCTGGCGCAGAGTGTCCGCGTGCGATTGACTGCGCCAGGCACGTGCGATAAAACCGATTTCCGCGCACAGCGTATTCATGGATTTCATGCTCCCAAACCAGCCGTGGCGCAGAGTATCGCAGCGACCCTGCAGCAGCGCCAGTAACGCCCCCAAGAACGCCCTCGCGCAAGGAAAAGCCAGCAAAATCGCTAAATCATCGCAAAGGGCTGCGCTAACCCTGGACCAGTTTACAGGGCAGCCAAACAAGGAACGCAAAGCGGGTAACGTGCATATCAGGGGTACACGTGAAGTCATACACGCGATTAGCCAGGGTAAGTGTATTACAGGGGTACACGTGAAGTCATACACGCGATTAGCCAGGGTACGTGTATTACAGGGGTACGCGGGAAGTTTAACACGCGATTGGCCAGGGTACGTGTATTACAGGGGTACGCGGGAAGTTTAACACGCGATTGGCCAGGGTACGTGTATTACAGGGGTACGCGGGAAGTTTAACACGCGATTAGCCAGGGTAAGTGTATTACAGGGGTACACGTGAAGTCATACACGCGATTAGCCAGGGTACGTGTATTACAGGGGTACGCGGGAAGTTTAACACGCGATTGGCCAGGGTACGTGTATTACAGGGGTACGCGGGAAGTTTAACACGCGATTAGCCAGTGTAAGTGTATTACAGGGGTACACGTGAAGTCATACACGCGATTAGCCAGGGTACGTGTATTACAGGGGTACGCGGGAAGTTTAACATGCGATTGGCCAGGGTACGTGTATTACAGGGGTAGGCGGGAAGTTTAACACGCGATTAGCCAGGGTAAGTGTATTACAGGGGTACGCGGGAAGTTTAACACGCGATTAGCCAGGGTACGTGTATTACAGGGGTACGCGGGAAGTTTAACACGCGATTGGCCAGGGTACGTGTATTACAGGGGTACGCGGGAAGTTTAACACGCGATTGGCCAGGGTACGTGTATTACAGGGGTACGCGTGAAGTTATACACGCGATTAGCCAGGGTACGTGTATTACAGGGGTACGCAGGAAGTTTAACACGCGATTGGCCAGGGTACGTGTATTACAGGGGTACGCGGGAAGTTCAACACGCGATTGGCCAGGGTACGTGTATTACAGGGGTACGCGGGAAGTTTCACATGCGATTTGGCCAGGTACGTGTATTACAGGGGTGCGTGGGAATTATCACACGCGATTTGGCTTGGTACGTGTATTACAGGGGTGTGCGGGAATTATCACACGCAATTAGGCTGGGTGGGTCCTCACAGGTGTTCCCTGTACACCCTCCACAGCCCCTGCAGGCAGCCCACAAAACAGGGGACTACCCTGCACACCTGCTCATGTCCCCCTGCACCCCCACCCCCCAGCAGTGCAGGGGCACCCTCCACCAGGCCCCCACTCATGTCTCCCACCACCCCCACCCCCCAGCAGTGCAGGGGCAGCCTCCACCAGGCCCCCACTCATGACCCTATCACCCCACCCCCCCGCCACCAGGGTCACCCTCCACCAGGCCCCCACTCATGTCTCCGACCACCCCCACCCCCCAGCCACCAGGGTCACCCTCCACCAGGCCCCCACTCATGTCTCCCACCACCCCCACCCCCCAGCAGTGCAGGGGCACCCTCCACCAGGCCCCCACTCATGTCTCCCACCACCCCCACCCCCCAGCAGTGCAGGGGCAGCCTCCACCAGGCCCCCACTCATGTCCCCTATCACCCCACCCCCCCGCCACCAGGGTCACCCTCCACCAGGCCCCCACTCATGTCTCCCACCACCCCCACCCCCCAGCAGTGCAGGGGCAGCCTCCACCAGGCCCTCACTCATGTCTCCCACCACCCCCACCCCCCAGCAGTGCAGGGGCAGCCTCCACCAGGCCCCCACTCATGTCCCCTATCACCCCCACCCCCCCGCCACCAGGGGCATCCTCCACCAGGCCCCCACTCATGTCTCCCACCACCCCCACCCCCCAGCAGTGCAGGGGCAGCCTCCATCAGGCCCCCACTCATGTCTCCCACCACCCCCACCCCCCAGCCACCAGGGGCACCCTCCACCAGGCCCCCACTCATGTCTCCCAACACCCCCACCCCCCAGCAGTGCAGGGGCACCCTCCACCAGGCCCCCACTCTTGTCTCCCACCACCCCCACCCCCCAGCAGTGCAGGGGCAGCCTCCACCAGGCCCCCACTCTTGTCTCCCACCACCCCCACCCCCCAGCAGTGCAGGGGCAGCCTCCACCAGGCCCCCACTCATGTCTCCCACCACCCCCACCCCCCAGCAGTGCAGGGGCAGCCTCCACCAGGCCCCCACTCATGTCCCCTATCACCCCCACCCCCCCGCCACCAGGGGCACCCTCCACCAGGCCCTCACTCATGTCTCCCACCACCCCCACCCCCCAGCAGTGCAGGGGCACCCTCCACCAGGCCCCCACTCATGTCTCCCACCACCCCCACCCCCCAGCACTGTGGGGCACCTGCCAGCAGGCCCCCACCCATGTCCAACTCATGTCTCCCACCACCCCCACCCCCCAGCACTGTGGGGCACCTGCCAGTAGGCCCCCACCCATGTCCAACTCATGTCTCCCACCACCCCCACCCCCCAGCCACCAGGGTCACCCTCCACCAGGGCCCCACTCATGTCTCCCACCACCCCCACCCCCCAGCAGTGCAGGGGCACCCTCCACCAGGCCCCCACTCATGTCCCCTATCACCCCACCCCCCCGCCACCAGGGTCACCCTCCACCAGGCCCCCACTCATGTCTCCCACCACCCCCACCCCCCAGCAGTGCAGGGGCACCCTCCACCAGGCCCCCACTCATGTCTCCCACCACCCCCACCCCCCAGCCACCAGGGTCACCCTCCACCAGGCCCCCACTCATGTCTCCCACCACCCCCACCCCCCAGCAGTGCAGGGGCACCCTCCACCAGGCCCCCACTCATGTCTCCCACCACCCCCACCCCCCAGCAGTGCAGGGGCAGCCTCCACCAGGCCCCCACTCATGTCCCCTATCACCCCACCCCCCCGCCACCAGGGTCACCCTCCACCAGGCCCCCACTCATGTCTCCCACCACCCCCACCCACCAGCAGTGCAGGGGCAGCCTCCACCAGGCCCCCACTCATGTCTCCCACCACCCCCACCCCCCAGCAGTGCAGGGGCAGCCTCCACCAGGCCCCCACTCATGTCCACTATCACCCCCACCCCCCCGCCACCAGGGGCACCCTCCACCAGGCCCCCACTCATGTCTCCCACCACCCCCACCCCCCAGCAGTTCAGGGGCAGCCTCCACCAGGCCCCCACTCATGTCTCCCACCACCCCCACCCCCCAGCCACCAGGGGCACCCTCCACCAGGCCCCCACTCATGTCTCCCAACACCCCCACCCCCCAGCAGTGCAGGGGCACCCTCCACCAGGCCCCCACTCTTGTCTCCCACCACCCCCACCCCCCAGCAGTGCAGGGGCAGCCTCCACCAGGCCCCCACTCATGTCTCCCACCACCCCCACCCCCCAGCAGTGCAGGGGCAGCCTCCACCAGGCCCCCACTCATGTCCCCTATCACCCCCACCCCCCAGCAGTGCAGGGGCACCCTCCACCAGGCCCCCACTCATGTCTCCCACCACCCCCACCCCCCAGCACTGTGGGGCACCTGCCAGCAGGCCCCCACCCATGTCCAACTCATGTCTCCCACCACCCCCACCCCCCAGCACTGTGGGGCACCTGCCAGTAGGCCCCCACCCATGTCCAACTCATGTCTCCCACCACCCCCACCCCCCAGCCACCAGGGTCACCCTCCACCAGGGCCCCACTCATGTCTCCCACCACCCCCACCCCCCAGCAGTGCAGGGGCAGCCTCCACCAGGCCCCCACTCATGTCTCCCACCACCCCCACCCCCCAGCAGTGCAGGGGCACCCTCCACCAGGCCCCCACTCATGTCTCCCACCACCCCCACCCCCCAGCAGTGCAGGGGCAGCCTCCACCAGGCCCCCACTCATGTCCCCTATCACCCCCACCCCCCTGCCACCATGTGCAGCCCCCACCAGGTCCTCACAATGTGCGTAATGGTCAGCCTCCACAGCCAAAAAGCCCTACCAAGTAACCCATTCACCCACATGGAAATGGAAATCACATGTTACACCCCCAATGTTCATGAAGCAAATTAACCCATGTCCGTCACACACATATTTTCCAATTGAATGGGAAAACACACAACATGACATGCATGAAACCAATGAGATGAAACCACACAGTGAACAATGTAAAAAAAAATGTATTAAGAAAAAAAACGAATGCTAAAGAAAGAAAACTAACTACAATGTAAATGTGAAAAAAGAAGCTGCATGTCCGCATAAAAACACAAAACTAGAAAATCTAATCCAAAAACAAAAAATTTTGTCCAAAGTGAAATGTCAAAACTCTCCGTGCAACAAAGAACTATGTACAAAAATAACAAGGGTCCATCATCACAACAGAACTAAGGAAACCTCCTAAAAAACCTACCTAAATATCAACTATATACAAAAAGTGGAGCAGTGTCCGTCGACTCCAAATCATAAGAAAAAACAAAGGAAACCTAAAACTAAAGAACTATATACAAAGGCGGCGGGCAAGTCCAGCGGCTCACTCTGTGGTGTTCCGGGCCAGGGCATCATCGAACTCCTGTTCGATGTCCCGGAGGCGGTCCAGTTCCATGGCCCCGAGGGTCCGCAGGGACGACGCCGTGTCCTCCTCCAACCCCCTGCGGATTGCCTCGAGGCACTCGGCCCGCCTCAGGGCCCTCCGCATGGAGTTCTCCGCCCTGACCATTGTGAGCCGCGCCTCTTCCGCCCGCCGCCGCTCCGCACCTATGGCGTGGCCCAACCGCTGCCACACGGAAGACACTCTCTGTCCTGGGTCCTCCTGCCCTCCGGCCGTTGCCTGCCCCTCCGATGTCGAAGGCCCCGAGCCTTCATGGCTCCCACCATCTTGCTGCTGCTGCTGCTCTGCCTCTGCCCGTGCACTGCCTCCTGCTGCCTGCACATCCTCCGCCGGCTGGGGTGCAGTTGTTGATGTGGCCACCCCTGCTGGACGTCCGACTCCCGACTGTGGCAGGGATGCCTCCTCCACCAGCCTGGCCGCACTGTCAGAGGCAGCTCCACAGGGCACCCAGGTGACTGATGGGTGGGAAGATGGCACAAAGGACGACTGGCGCGTAGGGGGTCCAGTTGAGGAGGGGGTCGGAACAAGCCCCATCAGACGGAGGAATCCGGTCTGGGTGACCTGTCCCAGCAGGCTGACGTGGTCAACGAGCCATTCGAGATGACGTGCAGTCTCTCCATGAAAAGACTGCAGGTCACCTCGCATGGCCCGTTGACACAACGCCACACCAGCCAGGACAGGCTCAACCCGGACCTGGATAGCCACGTCCGCAGGCAGAGGAAGGCCAGTTGACGTCAGCTCATCCCCTGCCTGAAAACGGGTCTGGACGTAGGCATCCCTGCTGGTGCAAGATGATGCAGGGACAGGATCGGGGACAGGATTGCACACAGGCACCTCCGCGGCCGCCTGTGCTGCCTCCTGTCCCTGGTCCTGGACTGCACCACTAGCACCAGTGGGATCCCCACCTCCAGACCCCGTCTCTGGTGCTTGCACGCCCTCCTCCTCCACCAGACCCCCCACCAACCTGGATGACTCTGTGCCATCTTCCCCTGTTGGGCCCTGTGGGGTCCCAGCTGCCCCTTCTGCTGCCGAGGAGTCCAACTGCAACCTCCGCCTCTTGGACCTCCCCCCGGCAGCTGCGGCCTGGGACGCGGCACCGGACTCCTCACTCCCCGACGAGATGACAACACGGGAGGGGAGCCGGGCCTTGCGTCTCCGGCTGGCGGTCGGATCCCCGCCGCTGTGCTCCACAGCACCTTCTCCGCCCTCTTCATCAGTTGACGCTGCAGACAGGGAGAAACAAAACACAGGCATCAGGGCACTGTACAATGGACACATACACGCATGACAGTTGCACATGAGTGGCATTGGCAAACCTCAGACATGTCATCACAATCCCCAACACACATGTCATTGCAACTGGCACACATGAGCCATACCACAGCCATATCGCAACTGCCACCACCATCCCTACACATACAACAGCATCAGCAGCCAAAGGGGAGCCATACATCACATGCAACACAGGAAGTGCACCACACATGTACACACACCACCACACTTGCATGCATGTCTACACCTCTGCCAAGTGTCGCACTGTTCAGACGGGCATCCATGTCACATCTGCCAATCAGGCTTCCACATACCGCTGTCACATGCATCCATGTAGCATCACTGTTGCACCTTTGACAAATACACACACATGCACATGTACACAGTGCTCATACATGCAGCCGAAAACAACATACATGCCTGAGATCACGGACATGTCTACTTACATACACATTCATCCAAACATGTGTGCACGCACAACTGCATTTGCCATGCAAGCCCACACACACAAGCACCATCCATGTCTCACACATTACAGCCCTCGCATGTGTCAGCCCCACGGCCCTGTACACCCCCACCCATACTCCACCCCATACAAACAGATGTGCAACCGGCACAATGGGGAATGATCACCACACGCCCTGCTCACAACCAGGATGCATGTACACTCACCGCTCGACTCCAGACGGCTCTGCTTCTCTAGGACCTGGACGTGGAGCGCTGGGGATATGCGTTCCAGGACCCCCATCTGTTCTTCCGACAAGTGGCCCCGGCGCCCCTTGGCATCCGCTGCCTTCAAGAGGCGCCGGGCCTTGTTCAGGGTCCTGGACCTGAAGTCCTCCCAGCGCTTCCTGACATGTTGTAAGTCCCGGACTGCCACCCCCTCCGCGTTGATGGCAGTCACGATGTCTGTCCAGATCCGAGTCCGTCCTTCCTTGTCGGCGCGGGAACTTCCAAAGAGGGCATCATACTGCCCCAGGACTTGCTCCACCAGGACACCAACTTCGGTGGCACTGAAGCTGGTGCCCCTCTGCCTCTCTGGCCGGGGGTTGTCAGTGGTCACAGATGGTGTTAGCCCCGACATGACAACCCCAGAGGCAGGAGTGGGTGGGCAACTGGGTCCTGGGGCTGGGCTGTGGAGCGATGGAATTCCAGTCGGGAGTCTTCTGTTCCAGCAGGGGTGGTCACAGCAACAGCACCCCTGGCTGATGTGCAGGCAGCAAATGGCAGTGCACGTGGGCAGCAGGCAGTCAGGCAGCAGCAGATAGCAGGTGGGAGCGTGCTCGGGGCTCTGGGGGGCAGTAATTCGGCCTTCTGGGCAGGAGCGTGGTCTCCCGTGTGCTCACGCGTGGCCAGCTTGGTACGGAGTGAATTGGCACGTGAAAATCCTGCACGTCAGCGTGAAAACCGAGGAAAGGCCCTAAGCGCGTAAGCGCGTCAGCACGCATACGCGATTCCATTGGACCAAAGGCCCTCAGCGCGTAAGCGCGTCTGTGACGTGACCCGCACGGGTGTTTCCCACACAGCACGTGATGACAGAGCACACGTGGAAAGACTGCACGTCAGAGTCTCATTGCGTGTGATTGGTGGAAATGGCCGTACACCGGGATACAGGTGCGCTGACGTACTTGCGTGTGTAAGTGTCCGCGCACACCTCATATACACGTACATAGGCCAATCGCGTGTACACGCACTTTTGTCCAATTACACGCGATGAGACTCTGACGTGCAGTCTTTCCACGTGTGCTCTGTCATCACGTGCAGTGTGGGAAACACCCGTGCGGGTCACGTCACAGACGCGCTTACGCGCTGAGGGCCTTTGGTCCAATGGAATCGCGTATGCGTGCTGACGCGCTTACGCGCTTAGGGCCTTTCCTCGGTTTTCACGCTGACGTGCAGGATTTTCACGTGCCAATTCACTCCGTACCAAGCTGGCCACGCGTGAGCACACGGGAGACCACGCTCCTGCCCAGAAGGCCGAATTACTGCCCCCCAGAGCCCCGAGCACGCTCCCACCTGCTATCTGCTGCTGCCTGACTGCCTGCTGCCCACGTGCACTGCCATTTGCTGCCTGCACATCAGCCAGGGGTGCTGTTGCTGTGACCACCCCTGCTGGAACAGAAGACTCCCGACTGGAATTCCATCGCTCCACAGCCCAGCCCCAGGACCCAGTTGCCCACCCACTCCTGCCTCTGGGGTTGTCATGTCGGGGCTAACACCATCTGTGACCACTGACAACCCCCGGCCAGAGAGGCAGAGGGGCACCAGCTTCAGTGCCACCGAAGTTGGTGTCCTGGTGGAGCAAGTCCTGGGGCAGTATGATGCCCTCTTTGGAAGTTCCCGCGCCGACAAGGAAGGACGGACTCGGATCTGGACAGACATCGTGACTGCCATCAACGCGGAGGGGGTGGCAGTCCGGGACTTACAACATGTCAGGAAGCGCTGGGAGGACTTCAGGTCCAGGACCCTGAACAAGGCCCGGCGCCTCTTGAAGGCTGCGGATGCCAAGGGGCGCCGGGGCCACTTGTCGGAAGAACAGATGGGGGTCCTGGAACGCATATCCCCAGCGCTCCACGTCCAGGTCCTAGAGAAGCAGAGCCGTCTGGAGTCGAGCGGTGAGTGTACATGCATCCTGGTTGTGAGCAGGGCGTGTGGTGATCATTCCCCATTGTGCCGGTTGCACATCTGTTTGTATGGGGTGGAGTATGGGTGGGGGTGTACAGGGCCGTGGGGCTGACACATGCGAGGGCTGTAATGTGTGAGACATGGATGGTGCTTGTGTGTGTGGGCTTGCATGGCAAATGCAGTTGTGCGTGCACACATGTTTGGATGAATGTGTATGTAAGTAGACATGTCCGTGATCTCAGGCATGTATGTTGTTTTCGGCTGCATGTATGAGCACTGTGTACATGTGCATGTGTGTGTATTTGTCAAAGGTGCAACAGTGATGCTACATGGATGCATGTGACAGCGGTATGTGGAAGCCTGATTGGCAGATGTGACATGGATGCCCGTCTGAACAGTGCGACACTTGGCAGAGGTGTAGACATGCATGCAAGTGTGGTGGTGTGTGTACATGTGTGGTGCACTTCCTGTGTTGCATGTGATGTATGGCTCCCCTTTGGCTGCTGATGCTGTTGTATGTGTAGGGATGGTGGTGGCAGTTGCGATATGGCTGTGGTATGGCTCATGTGTGCCAGTTGCAATGACATGTGTGTTGGGGATTGTGATGACATGTCTGAGGTTTGCCAATGCCACTCATGTGCAACTGTCATGCGTGTATGTGTCCATTGTACAGTGCCCTGATGCCTGTGTTTTGTTTCTCCCTGTCTGCAGCGTCAACTGATGAAGAGGGCGGAGAAGGTGCTGTGGAGCACAGCGGCGGGGATCCGACCGCCAGCCGGAGACGCAAGGCCCGGCTCCCCTCCCGTGTTGTCATCTCGTCGGGGAGTGAGGAGTCCGGTGCCGCGTCCCAGGCCGCAGCTGCCGGGGGGAGGTCCAAGAGGCGGAGGTTGCAGTTGGACTCCTCGGCAGCAGAAGGGGCAGCTGGGACCCCACAGGGCCCAACAGGGGAAGATGGCACAGAGTCATCCAGGTTGGTGGGGGGTTTGGTGGAGGAGGGGGCCGCGCAAGCACCAGAGACAGGGTCTGGAGGTGGGGATCCCACTGGTGCTAGTGGTGCAGTGCAGGACCAGGGACAGGAGGCAGCACAGGCAGCCGCGGAGGTGCCTGTGTGCAATCCTGTCCCCGATCCTGTCCCTGCATCATCTTGCACCAGCAGGGATGCCTACGTCCAGACCCGTTTTCAGGCAGGGGATGAGCTGACGTCAACTGGCCTTCCTCTGCCTGCGGACGTGGCCATCCAGGACCGGGTTGAGCCTGTCCTGGCTGGTGTGGCGTTGCGTCAACGGGCCATGCGAGGTGACCTGCAGTCTTTTCATGGAGAGACTGCACGTCATCTCGAATGGCTCGTTGACCACGTCAGCCTGCTGGGACAGGTCACCCAGGCCGGATTCCGCTGTCTGATGGGGCTTGCTCCGACCCCCTCCTCAACTGGACCCCCTACGCGCCAGTCGTCCTCTGTGCCATCTTCCCACCCATCAGTCACCTGGGTGCCCTGTGGAGCTGCCTCTGACAGTGCGGCCAGGCTGGTGGAGGAGGCATCCCTGCCACAGTCGGGAGTCGGACGTCCAGCAGGGGTGGCCACATCAACAGGTGCACCCCAGCCGGCGGAGGATGTGCAGGCAGCAGGAGGCAGTGCACGGGCAGAGGCAGAGCAGCAGCAGCAGCAAGATGGTGGGAGCCATGAAGGCTCGGGGCCTTCGACATCGGAGGGGCAGGCATCGGCCGGAGGGCAGGAGGACCCAGGACAGAGAGTGTCTTCCGTGTGGCAGCGGTTGGGCCACGCCATAGGTGCGGAGCGGCGGCGGGCGGAAGAGGCGCGGCTCACAATGGTCAGGGCGGAGAACTCCATGCGGAGGGCCCTGAGGCGGGCCGAGTGCCTCGAGGCAATCCGCAGGGGGTTGGAGGAGGACACGGCGTCGTCCCTGCGGACCCTCGGGGCCATGGAACTGGACCGCCTCCGGGACATCGAACAGGAGTTCGATGATGCCCTGGCCCGGAACACCACAGAGTGAGCCGCTGGACTTGCCCGCCGCCTTTGTATATAGTTCTTTAGTTTTAGGTTTCCTTTCGTTCTTATTATTATTTGGAGTCGACGGACACTGCTCCACTTTTTGTATATAGTTGATATTTAGGTAGGTTTTTTAGGAGGTTTCCTTAGTTCAGTTGTGATGATGGACCCTTGTTATTTTTGTACATAGTTCTTTGTTGCATGGAGAGTTTTTACATTTCACTTTGGACATAATTTTTTTGATTTGATTTTCTAGTTTTGTGTTTTTATGCGGACATGCAGCTTATTTTTTCACATTTAAATTGTAGTTAGTTTTCTTTCTTTGGCATTTGTATTTTTTTCAATACATTTTTTTTTCCATTGTTCACTGTGTGGTTTCATCTCCTTGGTTTCATGCATGTCATGTTGTGTGTTTTCCCATTCAATTTGAAAATATGTGTGTGACGGACATGGGTTCATTTGCTTCATGTACATTGGGGGTGTAACATGTGATTTCCATTTCCATGTGGGTGAATGGGTTACTTGGTAGGTCTTTTTGGCTGTGGAGGCTGACCATTACGCACATGATTGGGGATTGTGAGGACCTGGTGGGGGCTGCACATGGTGGCAGGGGGGTGGGGGTGCAGGGGGACATGAGTGGGGGCCTGGTGGAGGTTGAGCCTGCACTGCTGGGGGGTGGGGGTGGTGGGAGACATGAGTGGGGGCCTGGTGGAGGGTGACCCTGCACTGCTGGGGTGTGGGGGTGATGGGAGACATGAGTGGGGGCCTGGTGGAGGGTGACCCTGGTGGCTGGGGGGTGGGGGTGATAGGGGACATGAGTGGGGGCCTGGTGGAGGGTGACCCTGGTGGCTGGGGGGTGGGGGTGGTGGTAGACATGAGTGGGGGCCTGGTGGAGGGTGACCCTGCACTGCTGGGGTGTGGGGGTGGTGGGAGACATGAGTTGGACATGGGTGGGGGCCTGCTGGCAGGTGCCCCACAGTGCTGGGGGGTGGGGGTGGTGGGAGACATGAGTGGGGCCCTGGTGGAGGGTGACCCTGGTGGCTGGGGGGTGGGGGTGGTGGGAGACATGAGTTGGACATGGGTGGGGGCCTACTGGCAGGTGCCCCACAGTGCTGGGGGGTGGGGGTGGTGGGGGACATGAGTTGGACATGGGTGGGGGCCTGCTGGCAGGTGCCCCACAGTGCTGGGGGGTGGGGGTGGTGGGAGACATGAGTGGGGCCCTGGTGGAGGGTGACCCTGGTGGCTGGGGGGTGGGGGTGGTGGGAGACATGAGTTGGACATGGGTGGGGGCCTACTGGCAGGTGCCCCACAGTGCTGGGGGGTGGGGGTGGTGGGGGACATGAGTTGGACATGGGTGGGGGCCTGCTGGCAGGTGCCCCACAGTGCTGGGGGGTGGGGGTGGTGGGAGACATGAGTGGGGCCCTGGTGGAGGGTGCCCCTGCACTGCTGGGGGGTGGGGGTGGTGGGAGACATGAGTGGGGCCCTGGTGGAGGGTGACCCTGGTGGCTGGGGGGTGGGGGTGGTGGGAGACATGAGTTGGACATGGGTGGGGGCCTGCTGGCAGGTGCCCCACAGTGCTGGGGGGTGGGGGTGGTGGGAGACATGAGTGGGGCCCTGGTGGAGGGTGCCCCTGCACTGCTGGGGGGTGGGGGTGGTGGGAGACATGAGTGGGGCCCTGGTGGAGGGTGACCCTGGTGGCTGGGGGGTGGGGGTGGTGGGAGACATGAGTTGGACATGGGTGGGGGCCTACTGGCAGGTGCCCCACAGTGCTGGGGGGTGGGGGTGGTGGGAGACATGAGTGGGGCCCTGGTGGAGGGTGACCCTGGTGGCTGGGGGGTGGGGGTGGTGGGAGACATGAGTTGGACATGGGTGGGGGCCTGCTGGCAGGTGCCCCACAGTGCTGGGGGGTGGGGGTGGTGGGAGACATGAGTTGGACATGGGTGGGGGCCTACTGGCAGGTGCCCCACAGTGCTGGGGGGTGGGGGTGGTGGGGGACATGAGTTGGACATGGGTGGGGGACTGCTGGCATGTGCCCCACAGTGCTGGGGGGTGGGGGTGCAAGGGGACATGTGTTGGTGTTCATTAGTTCAAGGAGACATGTGCCTTTGCTGGGGGGCATGCCCATGTTGGGTGGGCTGCCTGCGGGACATGACCAGGGATGCAGGGTAGTCCCCTGTGGTGTGGGCTGCCTGCAGGGGCCGTGGAGGGTGTACAGGGTACACCTGGGAGGACCCACACTGTCAAATCACATGTGGGACTCCCCGGCACCCCTGAAATACACGTACCGTGCAGAAATCGCGTGTAAAACTTCCCGCGCACCCCTGAAATACACGCGCCCAGGCTATTCGCGTGTAAAACTTCCCGCGCACCCCTGAAATACACGCGCCCAGGCTATTCGCGTGTAAAACTTCCTGCGCACCCCTGAAATACACGCGCCCAGGCTATTCGCGTGTAAAACTTCCCGCGCACCCCTGAAATACACGCGCCCAGGCTATTCGCGTGTGGAACTTCCCGCGCACCCCTGAAATACACGGGCCCAGGCTATTCGCGTGTGGAACTCCCCGCGCACCCCTGAAATACACGGGCCCAGGCTATTCGCGTGTGGAACTTCCCGCGCACCCCTCAAATTCACGCGCCCAGGCTATTCGCGTGTGGAACTTCCCGCGAACCCCTGAAATACACGCACCCAGGCTATTCGCGTGTGGAACTTCCCGCGCACCCCTGAAATACACGCGCCCAGCCTATTCGCGTGTGGAACTTCCCGAGCACCCCTGAAATACACGCGCCCAGGCTATTCGCGTGTGGAACTTCCTGCGAACCCCTGAAATACACGCGCCCAGGCTATTCGCGTGTGGAACTTCCCGCGAACCCCTGTAATACACGTAGCCCGCTCCCCCAGGCCCGATCGCGTGAGGAACTTCCCGCGCACCCCTCAAATACACGCGCCCAGGCTATTCGCGTGTGAAACTTCACGCGAACCCCTGAAATACACGTAGCCCGCTCCCCCAGGCCCGATCGCGTGAGGAACTTCACGCGAACCCCTGTAATACACGTAGCCCGCTCCCCCAGGCCCGATCACGTGTGGAACTTCCCGCGCACCCCTGAAATTCACGCGCCCAGGCTATTCGCGTGTGGAACTTCCCGCGAACCCCTGAAATACACGCGCCCAGGCTATTCGCGTGTGGAACTTCCCGCGAACCCCTGTAATACACGTAGCCCGCTCCCCCAGGCCCGATCGCGTGAGGAACTTCCCGCGCACCCCTCAAATTCACGCGCCCAGGCTATTCGCGTGTGAAACTTCACGCGAACCCCTGAAATACACGTAGCCCGCTCCCCCAGGCCCGATCGCGTGAGGAACTTCCCGCGAACCCCTGTAATACACGTAGCCCGCTCCCCCAGGCCCGATCACGTGTGGAACTTCCCGCGCACCCCTCAAATTCACGCGCCCAGGCTATTCGCGTGTGAAACTTCACGCGAACCCCTGAAATACACGTAGCACGCTCCCCCAGGCCCGATCGCGTGAGGAACTTCACGCGAACCCCTGTAATACACGTAGCCCGCTCCCCCAGGCCCGATCGCGTGTGGAACTTCACGCGAACCCCTGTAATACACGTAGCCCGCTCCCCCAGGCCCGATCGCGTGTGGAACTTCACGCGAACCCCTGAAATACACGTAGCCCGCTCCCCCAGGCCCGATCGCGTGAGGAACTTCACGCGAACCCCTGTAATACACGTAGCCCGCTCCCCCAGGCCCGATCGCGTGAGGAACTTCACGCGAACCCCTGTAATACACGTAGCCCGCTCCCCCAGGCCCGATCGTGTGAATTACTTCACGCGAACCCCTGTGATGCACGTACCCTGCAAATCGCGTGTGACACTTCCCGCGCACCCCGGTATACATGCACACGTATTTTTTGTCAGCGGGTGTCCGTGTTTGTGGGTACCCCTTAGCACGTCATTTTTCCTGGAGGGCCACAGTATGGGACATTCATCATGGCAGTATATAGGTGCTATTTGTTGGCGCACCTTTTGGCGCACATTTCTTACAGCCGCAGAGACGCTACCGCCTCCTTTCTTGTGGCGGTCGTGTTTGTGCCTGTGCGCTGGTTTGAGCGTGCGCTTTTTTCCCCTATTCTATTCCATGAATACGTGTTGTAGGCGAGCGTGTGGGCGTTCCGCGCACTTGTGCCCTGTACTTCCCCCGTGACGCCCACGTTTTGGCAAGTTGTTCCCCATTCCGAGTGTTACGCCCGTGTTCCGCCTACTTTTATTGCGTGCGCCGCGCTATGTGCGAATTTCGCTGTGGCCTGTGCGATTTTAGCTGTGACCTGGCGCACGCTGTTAGATGGCCTGTGCGCCAACGTGCGCCAACGTGCGCCGCGCACTTTTTTTTCGCACATCCGCTGGTTTTCTCGCGCACGGCCTTCCATGAATCGACGTGCGCTGCTTTTCGTGCGATTTTCGCACGTTCACTGCGATTTTCGCTATTCCACTGCGAATCGCACGTTTTTGCCCACTTGCGCCGCGCTAATTATTCCATGAATCGGCCTGTAAATGTTTTGATTTAGCTCTCTACCTTATAGCAGAAAACAAATACGAAATAACTGATTCCTTAATACTTTGCAGTTACTGCACTACAAAACCTGGCAACAACCAAGCTCCTTCACATGCTATCACAAATAATGTGGAATTATATCCACTACCAAAACCCCTACAACAACTTAATTTATATGAGAGCATCATAATTCAAATAGTGCACCCATTTCAAGCAATAATACGCCTTCAACCAAAAACAGTAAAATTACCTCACTCTGAATTAGTGAAAGGTATTCGTGGAGAAGTAGTGTATTTACCATTAGATCTAAAAGAAAATGTGCACACTCTAGGAGTGCAACGTCCAATGGAGCAATCTTTAATTATCTTAGTAAATGGAGTACCTACAAAAGACAAACAAATATGACAACAGCTGGTAGATTTACAGAAAGTTAGACAAGCCTTGCAATATCTAAAAGAGAATAATGAACACTACAAAGAAATTAATATTGAAGAAAACTTGAAGGATAAACCTGAAATAATTCAAGAGACACAAGAACCTGGTAAATTTGAGCTCCTAGATCCTGCTACAATATCAAATACTTTAGACCATTATACAATTCATCCATTGCACTCTAATGACACCATAGAAGATGCACTAGAAACGTACCAAATGCGTCAAACAAAAGGATCACCAATCAGCATATGGGAAAAAAGTATAGAAGCACATGCGTTTCCTCTACTCTTTCCTACTGGCAAAGGAGGAAGGTACGATGATAGACCTATTCAAATAACAGCATCAGAATACCGCTCATAACTGATGTATTCTGAAGATCCCAGATTTAAACAAAATGTGGAATACATATTCCACCTACTCTTTGAAAGTGAACTAGCAACTTTATGTTATGGAGTTGCACACACATTAAAATCAGGATCTCACTTTCAGAATATGTCAGCTACACAATTATAACAAAAAGTGCAACAAAAAAATGAGGTTTCACAATCAAATATTACAAATCTATTAGCAAATATGCGTGGTACTAAAGGGTACTGGTTTCGACATCATGGAGATGTACGTTGTATGATCAGAAGCCTTGGCCCACCCACTTGGTTTGTTACATTAAGTTGTGCAGAATATGCATGGGAAGATTTATATGTTCAAACAAAAACAAAACAAACATAGATATACTAACACTTGGAGAACTTTGTTCTCTGGATCATGTTAATGTTTCAAGATATGTTCATCATCGCTTCATTGCTATGCTACACTTTATTTGTAATAAAACTGTTCCTCCCCTTGGAGAAGTGCAACACTTCTTTTGGAGTAAAGAATACCAAGCCAGAGGAGCACCACATATCCACATGCTTTTATGGATTAAAGATGCTCCTAAATTTGGTCAAGACAGTGATGCCACTGTTTTACAGTTTATTGAAAAATATGTCACTTGTGAAATTCCATCAGAAGCCACAAATAGTGATCTTCATGCACACATTTTACAATTTCAAAGACACAAATGTGGCAAATATTGTCATCGCAAATACAAAAAGGGAAATACTACACCAAATGCTGCTTTGGTTTCCTTAGACCGGTTACAAATACAGGTCAAGTGAACAACCTCATGTCTTCAGTTAGATATAGTGTTAAAGGTAAGTCACCTAAAAATACATATGACATAAAAAGAACTGAAGAAGAAAAATATATCAATGCAATCATTGCCCACTTATGGAATGCAAACATAGATGTGCAGTACATTGCAGACAATTCTACTGCAGTTGCACGATATGTCACAGCATACTTAACCAAAGCAGAAAAAACAGAGCTCCAAGACCTCTGGAATGACCTGCCATCAGACAAAACAGTGTCTCAGAAATTATACAGCTTGGGCATAAAAATGCTCTCACATAGAGAATGTGGATCCTATGAAGCAGAAGATTGTTTAACTGGTACTGCATTGTATGGTAAATCTGAAACGATAGTATGGCTAAGTCTTGGTCCTGCTAAATCTAGAAAAAGAGTTCTAAACACATACGGAGATATAGAAACAATAGCCAAACATGATCCCAACAGCCAAGACATTTTAAAAAATAATTTATTGAACACATACTACCCAAACAGAAGTAATACTTTGGAAACCATGTGTCTATACCACGTAGTCCAAAACTTCACATACAAAAATAATATAAAACCTGATGACAAAAAAGGTAAATACAGAGTGACAGACTGTGAAGGCAGCTTAGTAAAACTCACCAAACCAAATTTTATTAATCATATCAAATTGTCTTTAAAGACTCCTCAACATAAAGAAGTATATTACATGTCCCTGCTACAACTCTTTAAACCATTGAGAAAAGAAGAATAAATACTAGATAACTATGACTCATATGAAGATGCTTTCAAAGCAAATGAAAGCACTATAACTGATGTAAACTTTACACAGTACAAAACAATGTTGCACAATGAACAGCAACACGAAGAAGAACTCCAGTCCCAACTAGATATGGACACTCCTGACAGTAGTCAACCTTCTGTAACAGAAAGCCAAGAACCACCGGGAGAACCACTAATAACAAATGAGGCAGAATTAGCTATGACAGAGGTAGAAAACACCATGGGGGTAATTCATAGAATTAAGCACACAAGTGGTGCACACAGCTGGCGCACAGTGTGCACGTGCGATAGTCTGCACCAGCCGCATGCGCCAAAATCCATTTCGCGCACAGCGTATTCATGGATTTTAACCACCAAAAGCAGCCCCGGCGCATAGTGGCACAGCGACCCTGCAGCAGCGCCAGTAACGCCCCCAAGAACGCCCCTTGTGCAAGGAAAAGCCATCAAAATCCCCAATCCAGCGCAAAGGGCTGTGCTAACCCTGGACCAGTATACAGGGCCGCCACACAGCATACGGCAAGCGGGGAATGTGTATTCCTGGGGTTCGTGGGAAGTTTCACCCACGATTTCAGCAGGGTACCTGTATTCCTGGGGCGCGGGGAAGTCTAACATGCGATTTCAGCAGGGTACATGTATTTCTGGGGTGCGCGGGAAGTTCCACAGGCGATTTCAGCAGGGTACGTGTATTTCTGGGGTGCACAGGAAGTTCCACACGCGATGGGCCCTGTGCGAGTGGGGTATGTGTATTTCGGGGGTGCAGGGGATTCCTACACGTGAATTGGCAGTGTGGGTCCTCCCAGGTGTTCCCTCTACACCCGCCACGGCCCCTGCATGCAGACCAAACCACAGGAGACTACCCTGCACCCCTGGGCATGTCCCGCAGGCAGCCCATCCATCATGGGCATGCCCCCCCAGCCAAGCCACATGTCACCTTGCACTAGTGATCACCAACGCATTACCCCCTTGCGCCCCCACCCCCTAGCTGTGCAGGGCACCTGCCAGCAGGCTCCCACTCATGTACCCTTGCACACCCACTCCCCAGCAGTGCGGGGAACCTGCCAACAGGCCCCGACACATGTCCCCTGCACCCCCACCCCCCAGCAGTGCGGGGCACCTGCCAGCAGGCCCTGACACATGTACCCCAGCCAACTCGTCATCACAATCTCGATCCCTGGCCCTTATGGTCAGCCTCCAAATGCCAAAGACACACCCAAGTATTGCATCCACCCACATAGAAATGCCAATTACATGACACAACCCCAATGGAAAGTATGTAAATGAAGACATGTCCCTCACACACACACAATGGGTGCAAGTGAATCTCAAAACCCATATCATGACATGCATGAAACCAATGAGTTAATACCACACATCGAAGTTTGAAGAAAAGAATGCATTAAAAGCAACATGAATGGAATTAAAATCAAACAAACGACAATGGAAATTAAAAAAGAAAAGCTGTATGTCTGTAAAATAATGAAAAACAACAAATTATAATCCAAAGGAAAGGTGTCCAAAGTCACAATTCCAAAAATGAAATCCAAGGGAAAAACAAAAGTGAAAACCATTGCTCCATGGGGAAATCCAAACAAAAAAGTCGTATCCAACAGTTAACGATATACAGATGAACAATCCAGGGTCCATGATCCCAACTGAAGAAATGAAACCTATCAAAAACTCCTACCTAATAAAAAAACTATATACAAAAATGTGGTCCATTGTCCAAAAGGTCCAAAATAAAGAAAAAACCAAGGAAACCTAATGCTAACCAAATAACTATTTACAAGGGCAGCGGGCAAGTCCAACGGCTCACATGTTGATGTTCCGGGCCAGGGCATCATCGAACTCCTGCTCGATGTCCCGGAGGCGGTCCTCTTCCATGGCCCCGAGGGTTCGCAGGGACGATGACATCTGGAACTCCAGGTCCCTGAGAATGGCCTCGAGGCACTCGGCCCACCTCAGGGCCCTACGCATGGAGTTCTCTGCCCTGACCATTGTGAGCCGTGCCTCTTCTGCCCGCTGCCGCTCTGCATCTATCGCATGGCCCAACCGCTGCCACACGGAAGACACTTCCCGTCCAGGGTCCTCCTGCCCTCCGGCCGATGCCTGCCCCTCCAATGTTGATGGCCCCGAGCCATCATTGCTCCCACCTAGAGCCTGCTCCTGCTGCTGCTGTCCATGTTCCCTGTCCGATGGTGCCTGCACATCCTTCATCTGCTGGTCTCCAGTTGTGGTGTCCATCCCTGCTGGACCCTCAACTCCCGACTGTGGCAGGGATGGGATCTCCACCAAGCTGGCTGTGTTGGTCAGGCCAGGTCCACAGGGGGCCTTGGTGGAATCTGGGCCGGAAGACGATGTGGAGAACGACCGGCGCATAGCCCCCACAGAGGAGGAGAGGTCCGCCACAGTGCGTGTCACATGTAGGAACCCTCCGACCAGGGCCCCTCCCAGCAGTGCCACGTCACGACGCTGCTCTTTGTGATTGCGTGCGTTCTCCGCCCAGGAAGAATGCACGTTATCACGAATGACACGCATGCGCAACACGACACCCACCAGAACGGATCCCATATGGTCGCGGGACCCCTCGTCTGCAGGTAGTGGAGAGGCAGGTGATATGGCACTCTCCCCTACCTGCGGACAGGCCTGGGACGGGGTCTCCCTGCTGGTGCATGATGGTGCAGTCACAGGGTCAAGGACAGCGACATGCACAGGCCCCTCTGCGGTGAACTGTGCTGCCTCCTGACCCTGGCCCTGGACTGCACCACTGGCCCTGGACTGCACCACTTGCACCAGTGGTACTACCCCCACCAGGCCCCATGTGCGGCTCAGTAGCGGGCTCCTCCTCCTCTGTGGAGACCACCAACCTGGCTGTCTCCACACCGTCTTCCGCCATTGGAAGCCCCTGTGGGGGCTCACCCGGCCCTTCCGCCACAGCCGTTGAGGCAGATGCAGCACCAGCCCCCTCGCTCCGGGATGATGGTAATTCCTGGGAGGGTGGCTGGGCCTTGCGTCGCCGCCCAGTGGAGGCATCCCCGCCACTGGGTTACACAGCGCCGTCTCCGCCCTCTTCTTCACTTGACGCTGCGTAGAGGGAGACATAGAACACAAGCATCAGGGCACAGTACAAAATACCCTAGAAAGGAAGCAATAACACATGAGTGGCACTGTCAAATGTCACTTCCATCCTGTCATTCCACAACACATGGGTGAATGCACACAACACACATGCAGAAACAGTCCGGGCGCCTGCAATCAACATCAACATCCATGTAAAGGGCCCCTGTAAACCAAGATGTTGCCTTCAAAGTCACATGCATCCATGGCGTTTCAAAGTCACACACACACTTCTCAGGCACACACACACACATGTGCACCATACATGTACATGACATCAGCACCCATTCCACACCCCCCTCCATATCCAGGAACAGAGACAGCCATGCATTCATGTGTGCATTCCACAAAGAGCTCCCCATGTTGCTTTAAAACACATGCACCAACCATGTGGCTCACACATAACTGGTCTCACATGCATGACCATGATGTCCCTGCACACACACATCCATACATGGCCTATGTCACACATACAGGCAAGCATCAGACTACCAGCACACTGCAACATGCCCTGTCTCACACAGCAATGCTTGGCCACTCACTGCTCAACTCCAGACGGGTCTGCCTCCAAAGGATCTGGGCGTGGAGCACTGGGCCTACGTGTTCCAGGACCCTCATCTTGATGGCACTCAGGCGTGCCCGGCCCCCCTCTGCGAGGCGCCTGGCCTTGTGGAGGGTCCTGGACCTGAAGTCCTCCCAGCGCTTCTTGACGTGCTTGATGTTGCGGGTTGCCACCCCCTCTGCGTTGATGGCAACCACTACGTCGTCCCAGATCCTCTCCCGTCCTTCCTTGTTGGCGCGTGATGTTCCGAAGAGGGCATCATAATGCCCCAGGACATGCTCCACCAGGACACCAACTTCGGTGGCAGTGAAGCTGGTGGCCCTCTGCTTCTCTGGCTGGGGATTGCCAGTGGTGCCAGATGGTGTAGGGCCTGACATGGCAACCCCAGAGGCAGGAGTGGGTGGGCAACTGGGTCCTGGGGCTGGGCTGTGGAGCGATGGAATCCCAGTCGGGAGTCTTCGGTTCCAGCAGGGGCGTACACAACAACTGGACCCCTGCAGATGGCTGACGTGCAGGCACCAAATAGCAGGGCACGTGGGCAGCAGGCAGACAGGCAGCAGCAGATGGCAGGTGGGAGCGTGCTCGGGGTTCTGGGGGCGCAGGAAAATGGCCTTCTGGGCAGGAGCGTGGTCTTCCGTGTGTGTACGCATGGCCTGCTTGATACAGAGTGATTTGGCACATGAAAATCTTGCACGTCAGCGTGTAATTCGAGGAAAGGCCCTTAGCGCGTAAGCCCGTCACCACACGTATGCGATATCATTGGACCAAAGGCCCTTAGCACGTAAGTACATCAGCACACGTACGCGATATCATTGGACCAAAGGCCCTTAGCGCGTTAGCGCGTCTGTGACGTATTGTGCACGGGCGTTGCCCTTTCGCGTGTAAAACCTGCCGCGCACCCCTGAAATTGACGTACTCCCTCAACCAGGGCCCTTTCGTGTGTGAAACTTCACGCGAACCCCGTAATACACATACCTTGCTGAAATCGCGGGTGAAACTTCACACAAACCCCAGGAATACACGTGCCCTGCTGAAAACGCAGCTGAAACTTCACTCGAACCCCACAATACACGTACCCTGCTGAAAACGTGGGTGAAACTGCACGCGAACCCCAGGAATACACGTACTCCGCTCACCAGGGCACTTTCACATGTAAAACTTCATGCTGTACCCCATAACTACACGTACCCCACTCGCTAACACAGGGTCAACATTCCTGGGGTTCGCGTGAAGTTTCATCCGCGATAGGCCCTGTGCGAGTGGGGTACGTGTATTTAAGGGGTTTGCGGGAAGTTTCACACGGGATTTAGCTGTCAGAGCGGGGTACGTGAATTTCGGGGTTGTGCAGGGAGTCCTACACGTGAATTGGCAGTGTGGGTCCTCCCAGGTGTTCCCTCTACACCCTCCACGGCCCCTGCAGGCAGACCACACCACAGGGGACTACCCTGCACCCCTGGTCATGTCCCGCAGGCAGTCCATCCACCATGGCCATGCACCACAGACAAGCCACCTGTCCGCTCGCACCACTGATCACCAACTCATGTCCCCCTGGACCCCCACCCCCCAGCAGTGCAGGGTACCTGCCAGCAGGCCCCCACTCATGTCCCCATGCACCCACACAACCCAAGCAGTGCAGGGTACCTGCCAGCAGGCCCCCACTCATGTCCCCTTGCACCCCCACCCCCAAGCAGTGCAGGGCACCTGCCAGCAGGCCCCGACACATGTCCCCCAGCCAACAAGTCATCACAATCTAAATCCCTGGCCCTTACGGGCAGCCTCCACATGCCAAACACCCACCCAAGTATTGCATCCACCCACATAGAAATGCCAATTACATGATACAACCCCAATGGCAAGTATCTAAATGAACACATGTCCGTCACACACACAATGGGTGCAAGTGAATGTCAAAACCCATATCATGACATGCATGAAACCAATGAGATAATACCACACATCGAAGTTTGAAGAAAAAAATGTATTAAAAGCAATTTCAGCAGGGTACGTGTATTTCTGGGGTGTGCGGGAAGTTCCACACGCAATTTCAGAGGGTATGTGTATTTTTGGGGTGCGGGCAAGTTTAACACGCGATTTCAGCAGGGTACGTGTATTTCTAGGGTGCGGGGAAGTTCCACACGCGATAGGCCCTGTGCGAGTGGGGTACGTGTATTTCGGGGGTGCAGGGGATTCCTACACGTGAATTGGCAGTGTGGGTCCTCCCAGGTGTTCCCTCTACACCCTCTAGGGCCCCTGCAGGCAGACCAAACCACAGGGGACAACCCTGCACCCCTGGGCATGTCCCGCAGGCAGCCCATCCACCATGGGCATGGCCCCCCAGCTAAGCCACATATCACCTTGCACTAGTGATCACCAACGCATTACCCCCTTGCACCCCCATCCCCCAGCTGTGCAGGGCACCTGCCAGCAGGCCCCCACTCATTTACCCTTGCACACCCACCCCCCAGCAGTGTGGGGCACCTGCCAGCAGGCCCCCACTCATGTCCCCTTGCACCCCCACCCCCCAGCATTGCGGGGCACCTGCCAACAGGCCCCGACACATGTCCCCTGCACCGCCACCCCCCATCACAATCTCGATCCCTGGCCCTTATGGCCAGCCTCCAAATGCCAAAGACACACCCAAGTATTGCATCCACCCACATAGAAATGCCAATTACATGACACAACCCCAATGGCAAGTATGTAATGAAGACATGTCCCTCACACACACACAATGGGTGCAAGTGAATCTCAAAACCCATATCATGACATGCATGAAACCAATGAGATAATACCACACATCGAAGTTTGAAGAAAAAAATGCATTAAAAGCAACATGAATGGAATTAAAATCAAACAAACGACAATGGAAATTAAAAAAGAAAAGCTACATGTCTGTAAAATAATGAAAAACAACAAATCATAATCCAAAGGAAAGGTGTCCAAAGTCACAGTTCCAAAAATGAAATCCAAGGGAAAAACAAAAGTGAAAACCATTGCTCCATGGGGAAATCCAAACAAAAAAGTAGAATCCAACAGTTACCTATATACAGATGAACAATCCAGGGTCCATGATCCCAACTGAAGAAATGAAACCTATCAAAAAATCCGGCCTAATAAAAAAACTATTTACAAAAATGTGGTCCATTGTCCAAAAGGTCCAAAATAACAAAAAAACCAAAGGAAACCTAACACTATCCAACTATTTCCAAGGGCAGCGGGCAAGTCCAACGGCTCACATGTTGATGTCCCGGGCCAGGGCATCATTGAACTCTTGCTGCTCAATGTCCCATAGGTGGTCCTCTTTCATGGCCCTGACGGTTTGCAGTGACGATGACATCTGGAATTCCAGGTCCCTGTGAATGGCCTCGAGGCACTCGGCCCGCCTCAGGGCCCTATGTATGGAGTTCTCCGACCTGACCATCGTGAGCTGTGTCTCTTCCGCCCGCTGCCGCTCCGCATCTATCGCATGGCCCAACCGCTGCCACACGGAAGACACTTCCCGTCCAGGGTCCCCCTGCCCTCCGGCCGATGCCTGCCCCTCCGATGATGAAGGCCCCGAGCCATCATGGCTCCCACCTTGTTGCTGCTGCTGCTGCTGTGCTGCTGCCTGTGCCCTGGCTCCTGCTGCCTGCACATCCTCCTCCAGCTGGGGTGCAGTTGTTGAGGTGGCCACCCCTACTGGACGTCCGACTCCCAACTGTGGCAGGGATCTGTTGTCCACCAGCCTGGCCGCAGGGTCATAGGCAGCTCCACAGGGCACCCAGGTGATACATGGGTGGGAAGATGGCATGGAGGACTACTGGGGCATAGGGGGTTCAGTTGAGGAGGGGGTCGGAACAAGGTCCAGGAAACGGAGGAATCCGGCCCTGGTGAGCTGTCCCAGTGGGTCACCGCGGTCAATGAGCCATGCGAGAAGATGTGCAGTCTCCTCATGAAAAGACTGCAGGTCACCTTGCATGGCACGTTGACGCAACGCCACCCCGCCACAGTCCAAGAGGAGGAAGGTTGCACCTGCAGCACAGGCTGGGACCCCACACACAGCCACGACTCCTGCACATCGAGGAAGAAGCCTTTCTGCAAGCAGGAACTGGACTTCCTCATGGACTACCTGCGGGGCCACAGCCGTGACATGGTAGTGGGTGCCAATAGTCAGACTACGGCTGCCCACCGTGACACTCACTGGAAGCAAGTTGCGGAACATGTCAGTTCATTCGGCCATGAGGTGCGCACGGCGCAAGAGTGCAAAAAGCATTGGAATGACCTCAAACGCAGCGCTAAGGCTAAGCATGCCTCAAATTACAACTTGACTCTGGTGACTGGCGGTGGGCCTGCACCAGAGGAGGAAGAGCTCAGTCTGCATGAGTCACTTGTTGCAGAGTTCATACCACCTGAATCGGTCGAAGGAGTGGGAGAGATGCTGGGCCTTGATGCCCAGTCCAGTGAGTGTTGATGCGTGTTTGTTGAGGACATGTGCGTTTAACTTGTGGGATGTGTTGTGCATGATTGACACTACATGTGACGTGTACATGGTTCTGATGTGCAAGTAATGCAATGCTTCTGTGATGCATGTCTGCTCTGCTGGATGGTGGACATGTGGCGCAGACGGGGACTGTCCGCAACACCACAATTGCACCCTACTCACATGCTGGTTACCAGTATACCCCTCCGATCCATGTTCCAGCTCACTGGCCCTTCTGCATGTGGCGTGGGTTGACCTTCCTCTCAGCCCAGGCACAATGTCATAGCATGACTGACGTGCATGTGTCCTCTGCCTGCATGCGGGTACTCCATGTAGGCATGCTCCATTGCCCCTCCTCCGCCACTCTGAACCCCAGTTCCACCTTTGCACTGGTCTGCTTCAATCTTGCCATTGGGTACTTTCCTGTTCATGCGTCCTGTGTACATGCTAACTTCCAGCGGACAATCTGCCAGACATATGCTGTGTGGTACAGCCTTAGTACTTGATGCAGGTTATCTCACTTGTACTGTGCATAGGTCAGACGCCTCGCAGGGACATGAGTGCCCATTCATGCTCCATGTGCATTGCATGCATACCCCTATGTGTCATTGACTGGATGATCACTGTAATACAAGTCCTGGGTGACATACATTGCATGGCATCTCATCAGCCTTCCCATGTCAACTGTGGCTCAGTACTGCATTACACACATGTTTAGGGTCTGACAATCTGTGTGGGTCACAGGCCTCAGCCTGTTTAATGGCCAATGACTCTGTCTGACTGTTGTAGTGTCTTCTTCACACGTGGGAGGCCTCCAGAGTTTTCATCATGTGTCCTGCTTACTGTCCCATCATCATTTGCAGTGTTGTCACTTGAATCATATTAAGCTGTTGATGCCAGTCAACACTGCCTGTCAATACACAGGTCTATGGTCAGCCTTTTGATACCATGCTAGGCATCCCTGCTTTTGCACTTGGGTGGAGGGATGCTTTGCTTGTAGATATGCTACCCATTGAATGCACATTGCACGTGATGCCTGAATTTGACCTTGCACTGCCTTCACATTTCCTGACACACAGCATGAAGTCCTTGTACATGTAGGTAGTGAGTGACATACACATTTGCTGCACTGCATAGACCCACTTCTATGCAAATTGCCACCTTTCAACAGGTCTGATCACAGATGCAATTCAAAGTTGACCCAGCATGCATTCCAGGTTCTATTTTGTGTGTCACATGTCTGCCTGATGCGTTTGTTGTTGGTGTGTGTGTGTGTTGTGTGCTTCTGACATGTGTAGTGACCTTTTTTCTCTATATTTTTCAGATGATGACGCAATGGAGCTGGAGGATGGTGTTGTCATGCCAGACACAGGGTTGTTACCACTACATCAACCCGGCACAAGTGGGGGTCGTGGGGTGGTAGGCCACGAAAACCCCTGAGTGCTACAGTCCATCTTGTCTCTGGCTGCCTATGAGTCCAGCCCTGATGACGACTCTAACGTCCATGTCGAGTTGGATGAGCATCAAGTCCATGTGTCAGGGGTGAGTGATTCTGATGTGGACACTCCTCTGTCCGCGACACCTGCACTGAGGGGTCAGACAGTCTTGGTACCTCCACCCGTGGTGGATCGGGATGCAGGGTCACCCTCCACACCGGTCACTGATGTGCCTGGGACATCACGTCGATGGGGGCATGTAGTTGTGCAGCCGCGGGCGGTGCCAACACAGCGAGACACCCGGTCCTTGGGTCCTGCAGGGGTAAAGCCCAGTAACGCGGTCGCCACGCGCAACCGCAGTATACTGAGTGGGAGCAAGACATGACTGCCAATTCAGAACGGCAGGGGGCAGCAATGGAGAACATCGCTGAGAGCATGGAGAGTGTTGCCCGATCTGTGCTCCCCCTGCTAGGCAGGTGCTTCTCCAGCAGCAGGCGGCACGGTCCATGGCCCGCTCGCTCAGGCTGGGCATGGCGGCCTCAGACAGGGCATGCCAGGCTGAAATGTCGTCTCTGCGTCAAGCTATTGCTGCTCACGCAGAGGTGCACATGGATGCCCTGAGGGAGGATTATGCTTCCCTCAAATCCACTCTGGGTGTCCTTCTGATGTCCCAGAGGCAGCGGGCAGAGGAGAGGTTTGCACAGCTTGAGCGTACCATCTTGGCTGAGCTACAGGCTTGCCGGGAGGTGCAGCGGTTGTCCAGCCAGGCCTTGCAGGAGGAACTCCGTGTTACACGTGCTACCTTGCAAGAGGAAGCACGTGTATCACGTGAGGTTCTGTATGCAGACCTACGTCACATCACCACACAGAACCAGGCCCACCCATCTGGCAGACGAGGGCCAAGCTGCGGCTAGGCGTGGCCAGGCTATTGTGCCATGTCCTCCTTTCCAGGATGAGCCAGACTCGGATGACCATCTATCTCCCACATAGGTCGGGCTGTGCAGGCGTTGAGCCCATGGAGGTTTTCTTTTTGGGCTCAGCATCATCGCATGTGGGTGTTGAGCAGCACCCTGTACCTCCCCCCTCCTGGGGGCCTCCCCCCGGGTCGTATGTCGCCATTTTTAATTTTTCTTTTAGTTTAGTTAGTTAAGTTTCTGTTTGATAGTTAGTTTAATTAGGTAATGTAGGTTTTTCATAGTTAGTGTAATTAGTTAATATAGTTTAAAATTGCTTGTCTGTTGTGTTTTCATGTGACGGTGCGGTGCTTTGTGGCCTTTGAAAGCATCCACTGTCTGTTCCAGCTGTACCCGTGGCTTGTCTTGTGTATGTGTTTGCTGCTTGGGGTCCTTGACTCACATATGCCACTCCTGCTTCCCTTATCCATGGGCTCGCAAGGATGGTTTGGTGTAACAGCCTATTACACAAGGGCTTTGGACTGTCATATCTGTGGCATGTCTGGTGCTGTGTAACTTGTGTTAACACCCATAGTGGGGATGATTGCAGTGTTATTGACTACTGTTCTGCTTTTGCTAGATGGGGTGTTTCATGATTAATGTGTACATTCATTGCTATGCATTGTGTAGCATGTTTCTTATCTTTACTGTACACGTGTTTGTTCATGCCGTAGATAGTGTGTTCCGCACTTTGGATGTGAAAGACGAACTGATGGTGTGATTTCTGATGTACGTCTCTGACATGGTCCAGTAATGAGATGCCTGAAGAGACACAAACAGATGACTCTAAAGCATTAATCACGTGTTGCATGCCCTTTCTGCAGGGGGATGAGCCTCCAGACTACCTTTTCAAGCAGACATGGCCCATTGGACGTCTGGATTCTGGACACGTTAGTTGGTGCCCACATGCACATGTGTACGCAAGCAGAGGCACAGGGATTGCAGACGTACATTCTAGAACTGCTGACGTGTTTCAAGGAAATCCAGGCAAGGTGAGCAGCACAGGGGGGGCCACAACACAGCAAAGCTTCCACCAGGCCAGTTGAACATGCAGGCTTAGTAGCAGCACTGACGGTGAGCTTGGACATATTGGTGTTGAAGCGCACAATACAGCTCAGATGTGTTGGTGGACTGATGGCTAGTTGATTGTTAGGTTGTCTGGGGCACCTGCAGGGGCAGGGGCACATACCCACTGGTCCACCATGGGCCATTGAGGCACTTGCATCACCCATGTAGCCTTCCGAGACATGGAAAGGAGCAGCTCACAGGAACATACAGAAAGGGACAGACTCGGGTGCAGTGCATTTCATTTCCATGTACATTTTGAAACATGCTATGCCTATTTTTTTACGGTCATGGTGGGACACAACTTTTTCTGAAGTCATACCTTGCTATATGCGTCTGTCTGCTTACCCAGGGAACATTGCATGTTGCGTGAATCGTGACACATTGGTGTTCCATTTGCCACGCACCCACCGGCGCCTGACTTACTGCATTGACTGTGTATGAACCATCACAGGGGGAATGTTACATATGGGTACGAAGCATCCACACCAGATTGTCTGTTTGTAGAGTAGTTTGTTGGTATGGGGCATATTTGGTGGTGTGTTTGTGTGTTATGGGCATGCACAGATTATTAAATGTGACCCTCTTTGCAGCATTAAAGTGCTCCTGTAACCGGACCTGAGAGTGCGCAGGCAGGAGGCCAGCACTCAAAACCAGAGTTGAGTGTCTTGTTGTTTTTCTTTCAAACTACTCTACATAGGCTTGCTGGGGGGTGCACTGATGCATAGATGAATGTGTAATTCAATTTGGTATGTTTTATTTTCCATAATCACCCCGAGTTCTATCCAATTCTAAACCCTGTACCCTCTACCCGGTGTTCCTGCTTCCCGTACCTATCCAAACAACGTTCCCTAACCCTCTTTCCCCACTGGGGTTGCAGATGCCTGTGTAAGCCCCAAGCTTGCAGGCGCCCAAACTCTAGAGGGGGTGGTTGGTTCGTGCCACTCCTGCGCCTGGACTCTGGAAGGCCCTGACAATGATGTACAAGTTTGTTATGATTGTGTATGTGTTAATGCAAGTACTCCATTTTAGTGCATTCCCTACTTTCATGTGTCATTCCTACTCCCCTCTCCTGCCCCTCATTCCAGTTATCCAGTATGCCAACGGCTGACCCGACTGCATATCCCTGACCCTCCTTCCCCACCAGGGTCTCATAGGCCTGTGTGAGTTTGACCTTGCAGGTACCCAGACCACGGTGGGGGTGGTTGGTTCGTGCCACTCCTGCGCCTGTAGATGGGAGCTGTGACAGTACACATCCGTTTGTGGTGCATCATTCTATGTTATGTACCACACATGGTTCACATCCTGTTTGACATTGCTTTACTGTGCTACCTTGGTTGTTACATCATTGTGGCAGTACTTGGACTTTGTGAGGTACTGCTACTTCAAGTCATCTAATGGAGGCTGTTCTGGTTTGTTTTTCTGCCTTGGATTTTGTGTCTTTGCAAATGAAGGTGGACTTTGAGGGTGCAGGCAACAAGGTGGGAGATGGTGACGAAGGGGAAGGGTGATCCTGTGGCCAGGTGAAATTGAGGGTTGAAGGCTCCATGACCCAGGTGCAGTTGTTCAGTGGGTCATGGTCATTAGTGAGGGAGGGGGGTGTTTTGTTGTTGATAGTTGCCTTGCCCTGCAGTGTGATGGGAACCCTGACATTGTAATTTTGGTATCCTATATACATGATGTGTTCTGCTGATCAATGCATGTTCATGTGTTGTTTTTACCTGTAAGGTGTGAGGGGATAGTTGTGGTTTGACATGCTGGGGTGTACACATGGTGAGTGTTCACATGTGATGTGTAGAGGACACTGATGGTCACTTGATTGCACATGCATATGTTGAGTGCATGTCCTTGCTGACCCGCACACTCGCACTATGATGCACTACATGTGCAACCACCCTTCGATATCCACATGTTTGCCTTCTGCTGCCCACTGTGTCCCTGCAGCACATGTTCTGTGACCAATTATGGATCCTGTACATGCCTATTTTGCTTTTTGATGTGGTTTGTTGCTTAGATATGATGCTCAGGACACAGCACACAGAAGCTGCAGTGTTGATTTTGCAATGCACAATGTGTATGTAGACAGGCATTCATTGGTATGCTGCGGCTACTACTTTTGTGATGCATTTGGGAATGACTTATTTTGGGTGGGAGGTTGTTGGTCAGTCATTTCATCTGATTCCATGTCAGGCATCATTGTCTGATGCCAATTTACATTTTTCACATGGCAATGTGTACCTTATTGGTACTGTGTTGGTGTATGGCTATTGCTTGCCATGTCATGTTGTGGTTTGGGAGGGTTTCAGTGACATAACAGTGATGGTCATGGCCTGTTTTGCAGGTGTGTGTGATTCACACCTTGCATGTCAGGGTCAGCCACTTCTCGAAGCAACGAGCTGGGGTTAGATCTCTCTCCGCGGCAGGGACCTTCCTCTGGAACAGCCTTCCTGCCTCCCTGAAACTTGAGGAGAACCATCTCCGGTTCAGGAAGCACCTCAACACCTTCCTCTTTGCTTCTGCTTTCTCTCTCCCTCTCCCTTGCTAATTTCTTCACTGAAACTGCACTGAATCTCCAACTGGGCCACTCTCACCGACCTCGGTCCCTGGCCCAGCCACTCTCCACTTGCACTGCCTCCCTGGCAACCCCTGCACTGCGGGACTGTCTCTGTATCCCTACAGCCCCCCCTTCCCAGCACTTGTCTGCACTTACCTTTGCACTTGCCACCAACTGGCCTATTTATTTATTTTTTATTCTACTTACCCTGTACTGCACTCCCCCTCTCCCCTTCCCCTTGCACTTTTCCCTTCCACCTACCCCTGCACTTGCGCGATCTAAATGACACCTGGCCTAGTAGGATCGTTGTCTGTCTTCCCTTGTTCCCCCCTCCCTGCCTCGTCGCGCCTTGCAACACTTGTGTATAGGTGCGTTACAAATGCCATATCATATCATATATCATATGTGTGCCTTTTGGTCACACAGGATAGCTTGTGTTTAAGTAGCTAGGGATGCACACAATGTGGCACTTCCATGGCAACAATCTCAGGGTGGTAAGGTTGTGACAGTTGACTGTCTCTTTGTCATCATCGATTGTCACCTGGTATGTGCCAGGCCTGTGTGCACTCCGCAGGGGTGGGAGTTTAGGTGAAAAATGTGGCCACAAGCTGAGTCCAGGCTTCCTTGCCACATGCCCTATCCCCTCCCATGGGCAGTGCCTGTGGTTGGAGATATGGGGGCACCACCATGCCCGCTGGTACGCTCTGCCGTGTTGCAACATTGTGCAGGACACATGCTGCCACAATGATCCTGCACACTACTGGGGGTGCATAGAGTAGCTGCCCGCCAGAGCGGTCAAGGGAGCGGAAGCGTGACTTGAGCACTCCGAATGTGCGCTCCACTATGGCTCTGGTTGCAATATGGGCCGCGTTGTATCTTACCTGGGGTGGTGTGGTGGGGTTCCGGATTTGCGTCATCATGTGGTTGCTCAGAGGGTAGGCACTGTCCCCTGGGGAGGTGATAATAGTTGAGATTATTAGGGTTTGGGTATTTGACTGTGTGTGACTTGCATGCATGTGCACAGGCATTTGTGCCATGTGTCACCATGCTGCCCAGCTTTCAGGGCCCGGCTCAGGGTGGACATTCTGTATATGAAATTGTCATGGGTGGAGCCAGGGTAGTTTGCATAGACAGAGGTGATAATTCCCTTTGCATCGCATACCACCTGTACGTTGATGGAATGCCAGTGCTTGCGGTTTCGGTAGATGTGCTCAGTGGCCCTAGATGGACATAAGGCCACATGGGTGCAATCTATGCAACCAAGCACTTTGGGGAAGTGTGCCACCCTGTAAAAATCCAGGACAACGGCCTGCCTTTCTGTGGGTGTTCTGGGCATGTATATGTGCCTGCGGACTGAGGGGCGCGCTGTCATGATTGCCAAGACCTGGTCTAGGCAGCATGACTGCATGGCCTGTGAGACCCCCCCCACTATGGCAGTGGTCCGCTTAAATGACCCAGTGGCCAAAACATGCAGGAAATTGAGCACCTTCTCCAAGGGGCTCAATGCTTGGGAGCAAAGGGTGGGGGATGTAAGGTCATCTTCCCACTCCCTGACCAGGTCTAGGATGATATGGGGTGGAAACCTATACCTGCCATAGACCTGGTCATCAGGCATCCCAAAAAGTCTTGTCCAGGGTGAGAAAATGCGTGCCCTGGCTATTCTCCTCCTCCTGCGGTTTCCCATGATCAGTGCTGCGACAAATGGGGCATTCATCGTAGCTGTATATATGTGTTTGTTGTTTGCGCGCACTTTTATACTGTGTACGGGGACGCTTCCACCTGCCTTCTTGTGGCGGACGCATTGACGCCTGTGCGCGTCTTTTGCCGTGCGCGGGTTTCCCGTGTTCGAATCCATGAATACGGGTTGTTCTCGTGCGTGTGGGCGCTCCGTGTAGTTCCCGGCAGTACTTCCCCAGTTACGCCTTCTTTTTCACGCGTTGTTCCCCATTGCGCGTGTTACGCCCACTGTTCCGCCCACTTTTGTTGTGTGCGCCGTGCTATGTGTGCTTTTGCTGTGCGCGTAGCGCACGCCGTTTGATGACGTGTGTGCCCGTGTGCGACATGCATGGATTTGGCGCACGACCAGCGGGAAACTAGCGCAGCGCCTTCCTTGTATCGCACGCGTTCGCTTGATTTCTCACGCTTGCGCAACCATGCGCCTGCTTGCACTGGGATTTTCGGCGCACGTTTGTTCCATGAATCGACCCGCATGTGTCATGAAAATAAAGAAGACCTAACTATACTACAATCAGAAGTAAACAATGAGCAGCGTAGCATTTTTCAACAAGAAATAACAGAAATTGCACAAGGTGTACAACATGAAAACAAAGAATGCACCTGCCAAAATTAAAACCTATACTACTGTACGTCAGTGGTAAAGCTGATTCCTAATCAAAATCATCAGTAAGGTCCTTCAACAATTGACAAACAACAAACTGTCAGCTGTTGTCACTGCCCCCACAGGTTTAGCTGCCTACAACATAGGCGGTGTCACTTTACACCGATTACTACTCCTGCCAGTAGAACACCAAAACAAATTAGACTATTACAAACTTTCTACAGAAGCTGCAATGCATTAAAACAAATGAAAATGCTACTAATTGATGAAGTGAGCATGGTGTCCAACCTAATGTTGGCTTTGATTCGCCTCAATTTACAAGAAGTAATCAAAACAAACTACGAAGAGCTCTTTGCAGGAAAACACATTATTGTTTTTGGAGATCTTCTCCAATTGACACCAGTAAAAGGTGAGCCTATTTTTAAAACCTTAGGACACAAACTCTGGCGTAGAACTGTTGGCAGCATTGCCAGCGAACAATATGGACAGCGTCCTCAGGACACCCCCATTTTGTTTATTTACAAAATTTCAGGCCACCGCGAGTGTTCTTAGAACACTTTCAACTTTCCAGCGAACAATACGGACAGCGTCCCCAGTACACCCCCATTTTGTTTATTTACGAACATTTCAGGACACCGCGAGTGTTCTTAGAACACTTTCATCTTGCCAGTGAACAATACGGACAGCGTCCTCAGGACATCCCCATTTTGTTTATCTACAAACATTTCAGGACACCGCGAGTGTTCTTAGAACACTTTCAACTTGCCAGCGAACAATACGGACAGCGTCCTCAGGACACCCCCATTTTGTTTATTGACAAACATCCCAGAACACATGATATATTCTTAGAACAGTTTCAACTTATCTGCAAACAAAACGGACAGGCATACCGTTCTCAGGACACCCCCATTTTATTTATTTACCAACATTTCAGGACACCGCATGTTTTCTTCGAACACTTTCAATTTACCAGTGAACAATAGGGACAGCGTCCTCAGGACACCACTGTTTAGGCTGAATTTCCTCACCTAGTGAGTCCCCCAGCAGCTTTGCTGGATTTCTGGATTTTGTTTTTTTTCATCCTGCCAAGAGTGAGACTCTTTATCTCCCACTCTTGGACATGATTTGTGGTATTTCTTTGTTAATGTGTTCTATGGGCTATGGGGTCTTTTACTCCGTAGGGTCTCATGTGTTTTGCTATGTGTGTTACACAGCACCCTCCGTGCCGTAACACTGGGGTGTCCTAGGTGACCCCCACCATAGACTCCATACCCTGGGACTGACTACTGTCTCCCAGGGCATGTAAAGTCGCCATTGGCTTTGCTAGACCTAAATTTACTAACAGAACCAGTACACACCATCCTATTGTGGACGTACTGGTAGGGGTAATTCGATTATCCCTGGGTCTGTTATTCGATGGGGCACTGTCTCGTCCCCCCTCGTCGAGTTTTGGCTGGTGGCAGTGGATACTACTTTTTATATTCGACCGCAAATATATTCCTATGGGATTTTCCCATTGTTCGAGGCTAATACTTTTTTCACATTAGTCTCTAACATACCGTCGGTTTATTTAATTAAAATGAATTCACCGGTTGGTATTTTCTGCCAGAACTCTGTGTTCACCTCTGTAACTCCAAACCAAATGTTGAGCCCTTTGTTTCACTTTTGGCGGGCCTCTGCACAGAAGCCCTCCAGAGTGGTGCCATTCTGTCTGAGTACCACAAGGGGTGTGGGAGGGGGTTTAGGCACCCTGGACTGAGTTGCCTTGCCAACTCAAGTCGCACTCTGGTGTGATTGGCCCAAGTGGTGAGCCGCCCCGCTCACCATTTAGCATGTTTGATTGATAGCTAGGCTGAATGAATGGGGGTTTTCTGCATAGAAACAGGGCTTTTGGGACTGGAACTTCAGAAGTCGCCACAGGACCTAAGAATCCGACGAGGGTAAAGCTGAGCCGACCTGCAACGACGGCACCTCCGGGGGAGCCCTGCTGAACCGACTCACCACTTCCCAACGACAGAGGAGAGTCTTCTTCCCTTTGACTAGTGGGAACAACCAGTCCCTTGCTTTTGCTTCACTTCCAGGACGTCTAGTGGTTGAATTGGCCGTGCTGAGCACCCCGGCAACCGGATAGCCACTAACCACTGTACCGCGACCAAAAGGTGGTGCCTTGTGACTGAGCACTCCGCGGCTGGTCTCTTCCCTGGTGGTGCAACGATCTTCAACTTTCCTCTACGACGAGATCATCTCTTCTTCTGGCAAAGCCCCGACTTGCATCCACCACCAGGAACAACTGCACCCGTCGGAGTTGACTCTTCACTTTCAAAGTACTGTGTCCGCCTGGCTTCCCTTGCGACGGTTAGCGTGACGTGTCTTAAATCCTTACCTTTCCACTGGGTCGCCTCCAGACCTTCTTAACTTTTGTTCTAAAACTGGTCCAACATTTCTGTGACATTTTGCTACAAAGACTTGAAGTGCATTTCCACTGTGATACTTTTGGGACATACCGCCTTGCCTCTCTCTGAGTGGGCCTGGCCTCTGAACTTTGTGATGTACAGTAGACCTTGCCTTGCTTGCCTTGTTGGTTTCATACCCTGCCTTTTTCTCTCCCTCTCTAACAAATACTAGAGTGCCATCTAGGTGAAGCACTCACCTCTGTCTGCAAATAAGTGGTGTCTTTGAACCTAGACTTGTCGAAATATTGTTATGGGATTGATATATACTTATAGTAACTGTGATTGAAGTTGTTTGCCATATTAGTGCCAGTGTGTTTTTCATAGATGTGTTTTTAAATAAATAATTATATATCTTTACACCCAAGCTCTGATCCGTGTCTGCTTGTTCTACTGTGTAAATTGCCCTATCTTGTATACTCTATATACTGCCTAACTCGTCTTGAGAGAAGTCTGACTGCTCAGCCACAGCTACCAGGTAAATCTGGGTGGTGCAGGCTGCTACCAATTGGGTTTACTGCGAACTCCTGTAGTCTTAAACTTTTTGCAGTGGTCCCAGAGGGAACTGCACAGGTTTCTGCCTAACAACCACTATCTTGTTTATTTAAGGACATTTCAGGATACCGTGAGTGTTCTTAGAACAGTTTCAGCTTGCTTGCGAACAACACAGACACATATTGCGTCCTCAGAACACCCCCATTTAGTTTATTTAGAACATTTCAGAACAGCCATGCTGTCCGCAGATAAATCGAACACAACAGGAGGGTCTACCCCATAAATAAATACAACATTTAACCCATCTCATACTCTCCCACCCTCCCCAAACACTCTTACACACCAACACACCCTACTAAATACAATTTTTCAACCAAGTTTCATTGCGCTGTCCGCGGACATCCGCGAATCCAAGATGGAGGGCGCTACCGAAAATCTGATGCGTTCCACACTCTGCGCCGTCCGATCAGCGAACACATTGCATGTACGCGGACAAGACGCAGGCCGGTTGGCCAATCAGGACACTGTCCGCGGAGCGAACAGGGAAGTGTGTCCGCGGACAGAACACAGATATCACTAATTTTTTGTGACCTACTGGACGGATTTTCACAAATGGGGACCACGCCGCTACTCCTGGTCCAAATTTGGTGAAAATCCTTCCAGCGCTTTGGGCTGTAGGCGTGAGCAATTCTTTCCCCATTCAGTCTATGGGAAAAAAAAATGTTTTGGGACCCCCTTATAACTTTGCACCCTTTGGACGAATCCTCACCAAACTTTGCAAAAAAATTCAGAGTGAGCCATATACTCTTTTTGCAAGGTTTGGTGAGGATTCGTCCAGGGAGAGCAAAGTTATAAGCCGCCCAAAAAGTGCTCTTCCTATGGAAACAGCAACTTAACCATAACTACATGGCCACCACCGTGGCCATGTAAAACATGATTTTTAAAAAATAACACTGAGTAAAATATGTTCTTTAAATTAGCGCATTTTTGTTTATTCAGTCAAATAATCCATTAGGCCTTTGATTCTCTGAAACCTTTGGCAATGAGATTTGGTTTAGCCCTTTAAGCAGCATATTGTTATTAAAGGACCAAGAAGGTGTCAATCTTGTGCTCTAGAAGAGATCAGTAAAGCAGAGTGATCTTTCTGTTTTTGGCAGATCTCAGTTGGTCCTAAGAGAAATGTGCATTTTAGAGAACTTTTTATACTACAACATGTCGATGTATACCAAGATTTATAGTTTCAGGCAACCTCCAAACTAGACAAACTTTGTTATGATTCTAAGTTTGAGAAACACATTTCAGAATGTTTTGCATAACATTTGGATCACAGCTGGAGATGGACTGTCCATGTATGTAAACATGTCAAGGAAGCTACGCCGTTCTACACCAGTGCACATTGCAGGGATTGGTGCACGGTTATTTGTAAGGTGGGGTTATTTAATTTTTAATTCCATGGAAGTGATTCAGAAAGAATCTGGCATTTAACAGACATGCAGGGTCCCCAACAATGGGGAGCTAGATTGCTGATGGAGTCTGTGTCCAAGGCAAACTGATGCACTGGCCACCCCTCTTACATGCACTAATCACTGTGGATGTCATAGCCCTAAATGGGCTGATATAGTGTCTTACAAACAGCACTAAATAAAGAATATACAATACTAAATGACTCTACAATGCTTGCCCCCATGTAATGCAATGCTCCGGTAGAGAACAGTGAGCAATCTGGCCCCCTAAGAGATTGATGCCCACTACATTGTTTTAAGGTTTTCCCAATCATAATCCTGTTGCCAAAAAACTCAGGATAATATTAAATGGTTCCACTGAAAATGGCTCTATACGGAAAATAGGGAACCCCATTATGAAAAGGGGCTGGGGCCAATCAAACTTAACACAACAAAATGCTACTATCATAATAAAATAACTATACAATGTATACAATTATAAGCACAAGTTAATGTGTAGCTTATTGAACATCTTAAAGCAAATGTATTTCCGATTGTCTCTACTTGAATTCATGTTGCTGCCACATACAAAACAAGCATTGGCAATGCCGATAGTTTTGGCATTTACTGTTGTCCTTTGCATTTTGCATTTATAGGCCGCAGAGTGTAATGAAGAGAGTGCAAAGTTTTAACAGAGGCACGAGTGTGCTAGAGAATGAGAAGGAAGGAGAATAGAGCAATAGCCCAATATGAAATAACTGTAGCTGGGAAATGGAAAGCCAAGCGCCTGACTTGCTTCTTGCAAAGCTGCCGACTGGAGAAAATATTGTTAGGGAACTGTACATAGCACATATTCACATTCAATTATCATCCCAACTGTAGCTGGTACTCATTTATCGTCCACAGAAAATTGAAAGGCTCAGTTGTCCTGGCCAGGATCTGAACCTGTGACTTGCAGAATCACACACATTGATTGATTGATTGATTGATTGATATTTTATTTCTATTGCGCTTTACACAAGTGTTTCAGAGCGCGACAAGGCAAGGGAGGGGAACAGGGGAGAACAAAACAGCAATCTTACTAGGCCCATTGACATTGAGAACGCGCAAGTGCATGGGAGAGGGGGAGGGGAAAAGTGCATGGAAGGGGGAGAGGGGGAAAGTGCGAAGCAGAAGAGAAACAGATAAATAACAATAAATAAATAATAAAGGCAACAAACAGTGGTAATGCAGCCAGCAATTTGCAAGTGCTAGGTTTAAAGCAGCAGACAGGGTAGGTCTGATAAGGGCAGGAAGAAAAAGGGGGGGCTGTATGGGTACAGATACAGACTCCAGTGCAAGGGGTGGCCCGGAGGCAGTGCGGGAGGGTGGCAGGATGAGCAGCTACCTGGGCCCAAAAGACAGAGGGTGGCCAGGTGCACGGTGCCAGAGGGAAGAGATGGGGAGAGAGGGAGTGAAGGCAGAAGAAAAGAGGAAGGTCTTGAGGTGCTTCCGGAACCGGAGATGGTTCTCCTCAAGTTTTAGAGTGGCAGGGAGGCTGTTCCAGAGGGAGGCCCCTGCCGAAGACAGAGATCTACTCCCAGCTCGTTTCTTAGAAAAACAACTGACCCTGAGTGAGTTGGAGGTAGAGGAGTGAAGAGCTTGAGAGGGGAGGTATTTGCGAAGGGATAGCTGAAGGTATTTTGGACCCAGGCCCCAGAAAGCCTTGTGGACAATGCAGAGGGTTTTGAATTTAATCCTTACATCCACTGGGAGCCAGTGGAGAGATTTCAGAGCTGGAGAGATACGATCCCAGGGCTTGAGGCCAAGGACAAGTCTCACAGTCCTGTTCTGGATTAGTTGCATAGGGCAAAGAGTAGAGGCAGGTAGATTTAGTAAGAGGCTGTTACAATAGTCCAAGATAGAGAGAACCAGAGCTTGAGATACCATGAGCTTCTGGGGGAAAGAGAGGAAAGGCAGAGTACCTCTGAGGAGGTTCAGTCGGAAATTTGACTTTTTATAGACCTCAGATATGTGGGCGGAGAAGGAAAGGGTGGCGTCAAAGATGACCCAGAGGTTCTTAGCCTCGCAGGTGGGGGTAGGAGGAAGGCCAAGGGAGGCCGGCCGGAGAGTGTGGGGAAAGGATGGTGATGGTGTGCCGATAAGGAGGATCTCCGTCTTGCTGGCATTCAGACAAAGATCATTGGCGGCACACCAATCTTGAATGGCAGTTAGGCAATCAGAGATGAGAGAGGGAGAGGAGGTGGCAGAGGGCAGCTTGAAAATGAGTTGAGTGTTGTCAGCGTATAACTGGACATTTGAGCAGAAAATGGCAATGTAGTGGGCAAGAGTTGCCAGGTATTGGTTGAAAAGCCAGGGCGAGAGGTTAGACCCCTGGGGAACACCACAGGTAGAGAGGAAGATAGATGAAAGGAAGGACCCAAGTTGGACCTGGGAGGGTCGATCTGAGAGGAAAGGGGTCAGCCAGGCCAGAGCCTGATCAGTGATACCCAGATTTTCACGGAGACGGTTGAGCAGGATGGTATGGTTGACCGTGTCGAAGGCAGAAGAGAGATCGAGGAGGATGAGGATAGATGGAATGTTAGAGTCAAGGTTGGTGAGCAGATCTTCACGGATGTTTAGGAGAGCAGTTTACGTGCTTCTGGCAGCTCTGAAGCCAGACTGGTGGTCATGGAGACAGCCAACAGAATTGGAATGAAGGTTAAGCTGAGAGATGGACAACTTTTCCAGGAGTTTGCCAAGAAAGGGAGTAATGGAAATTGGGCGATAGTTAGCTGGACAAGAAGGATCAGCTGTGGGTTTCTTGAGAAGAGGATGCACAAAGGAGTGCGTCAGAGGGGAGGGGAAGGATCCAGAGGCAAAGGAGTGGTTGTAAAAATCAGCAAGGGCCGGAGTGAGGGTGTCAATGTGGTCCTTGATGGTTTTAGAGGAACAGGGATGAACTTGTTTTGAAGAGGCTTTTATAGATCGGACTTGTCTAGCAACCTCGTCAGGGGTGAAAAGAGGAAAGGACGAGAAGGATGGTGGAGGGTGGCTAAAGGAGGGTCAGCAAGCACAGATGGAGAGGGAAGAGGAGGAGTGTGGGTGGAGAGGGTGGACAGGATGTCCTGGGTTTTTGAAATGAAGTGAGAGGCAAGGGCATTGCAAAGAGCCTGGGAGTCAACAGGAGGGGTAGAGACTGCAGCAGGGTTGGCCAGCTCCTTGCTTCGGCCGAGTTGTTAGATGCCGCAGAGACACAAGCTTGAATGTGGACTCTCTTCTTGGTGAGGACAGAGAGTCGGTATTGCCTTTGTAGCAGGCAACAGGCCAGTTTGTCAGAGGATGAACAGGAAGTCCTCCATTTCCTCTCAGCTGCCCTACACTTATGTTTAAGTGTAGCTAGGTCAGAGTCATACCAGGAATTGCACTTGGCTTTGGACTTCAAACGGATCCTCATAACAGGGGCAAGAGCATCAAGCGTATCAGAAATTGAAGAGTAGAGCAGAGACAGGGCTGTAGCAGGATGAGAGACAGCCAAAGGTGGGGTAGAAAGTGGCGGCAAAAGCCTCAACTGACACACACTTCATGGGCCGGATGTCTGAGAAGGTAGGTGGCAGTGTTGGGGTAGGCTTGGCTTGGGGGGAAGAGAGGGAGAGATGAGATGAGAGGAGGGAGTGATCGCTCCAGGAGAGAGGAGTGGTCAGAGGGATGGAGAGGGGGAGGTCAGAGGAGATCAAGACATCGAGTGTGTGCCCTGCAGAGTGAGTCGGGCCAGAGTGGACGATAGACAGGGAGAGGGAGTCGCAGAGGTCACGGAAGAGTACAGAGGAGGCGCAAGGAGAGTCTAAATTTATATTTAGGTCACCGAGGAGGAGGAGTTGAGTGGTAGAGGCCAGGAGAGGTCTGCCCACTCAGATAGAAATTAGGTGATTTGACCAGAAGGCCGGTAGATGGTAGTCACAGTAAGAGAATGGGTAGGCGAGAGACAAAGCCTACAGACAAGGCATTCAAAAGAGAAGTAGGTCTGAGTGGGAATGATAGAGGCAGGAATCCACTCAGGAAAGATCAGGGCTACCCCCCACCAGACCGGGAGGATCTAGCTGCTGAGAGGATCTTGTAGCCATCAGGGAGGAGAGTGTCAAAGCTCTTGACTGAGCTGGCCGTGAACCACGTCTCAGTAAGACCAAGGACATGAAGGTCTAGTTCTTCAAGGAGGTGGCAGATGTCAGAGGAGTGTCTGACGGCAGAGCGAGAATTGAGAGTGGCAATATGAAGAAGGTTGCCAGCCTTAAAGACCTTCCGGGGAGGGGTACAGATCAGAGGTACGCCCTGCGGAGGAGAAAGAGCCCTCGGAGGGGCAGAGGAGGAGGGGGAGGAGGAGAGCGGGGGCAAGGTAGCCAAGGGGGGAGAGGAGGGGTCATCTGGAGATGAAAGGAAATTGATGAGGCGAGGGAAGCGCCTATCAAAGAGGAGGAGATTGGCCTGAGCGCCTAGGACCATGACAGTGCCATTTAGGTAGACATTAATGATGACTTTAGATGAGTCGAAGGAAGACATGAGAACTTCCCAGCGAGTGCCAGCATTAATGGGAGAGGAGGAGATAGGGCAGAGCACAGAGACCATATGAGGAGTCCATAGATATGGCGAAGGAACGACAAAGAGGATGTCGGTAAGGGTCTGTCTGGCGGAAGCATTGGAGTAGGTGTCGGCGATAGGAAGACCAGGATTAGAGGCCAAGATATCCTTTTTGAACTTCTTCCTACCAGACTTATTGAGAACGGAAGGATAGTCAATGGAGAAGCAGTTGGAGAAGATGGAAGAAACAAAGTGCCATTGGGGTGGAATTAAGGAGAGGATGGAGATGCTGGGGGGGCTAAGGCAGGTAGGTGTGAGACAAAAGCGAGTGGTGAGGTCACTGGGCTGGCAAGTTACAGAGAAGAAACAGTATACAAGCAAAATACAGAGAATTTTGCAATGGAAAGCAAGATTTGACTATTTAGCACAAAGCAAAAACAGCAAGATTTGACTTTTTAGCACAAAGCAAAAACAGCAAGATTTGACTTTTTCAATCTTGGAATCGGATGTTAGCAAAGGGTTTTAGGAAGCACTGCGCAGCAGCATGACAACATGGGAGCAGCAAGCAGAAAGAACAGTGATAGTCAAAGGCAGTAGAAGTGAGTCCATAAGGAGGGAACTAACCCATAGTTCTGGAGGTGGCAAAGTCAAGGCAGTCCGGATTTCTTAGAGAAGTGAATTGGCAGCATCATTGTGCTTAAGGTGCAGGGAGGACCCCAATTAGTGTTGAGGAAGCGGACAGGGAGCATACAGGGGCCTTGGAAGTGGGCCTTTGCTGAGAGGGCCGGCTGAAGCCTTCTGGTCCCTGATTGAATGGAAGAAAACACTCAGCAACCAATGAGAGTGCAGCACAGGGAGAGGTGATTCAGCACAGCCTGCCTACACAACAAAGAAAACCACGGCAGCCATCTTGGAAGGGCCAAAAACAGTCAAATAAGCAGCAATAGTAGGAAAAAACTAGTGCTTTCAAAATAGCAACGCAGCTCCAGGTATTAAAAAGCTCAAAAAATGGATGCACGATGAAAATGCCAAATAAAACAGTCCTTTACAACAAAATTATGCACATTTCCTCTATTTTTCTTTTTCTTCTTTTTTTTCAAAATTTCGATTTTTCAGGTTCAATAATTCCCCATTGGTGCAGTAATGCACAGAAAGTGCACCTACCTAATGGAATGTTCAGAAGCCAGGCGCAAACTCCACATGTCCAGGAGAACAACAGATGGCCAGGAGGGTGGAAACAGGACCTAACTCCCAGTGAGAAGCAGATGAAAGAAACCAGTTCCAGCCAGTGGGCCTTGCTGAGAGGGCCGGCTGAATCCTGACAGTCCCTGATTAGATGGAAGAAAATACTCAGCAACCAATGGGAGTGCGGCACAGGGAGAGGTGATTCAGCACAGCCTGCCTACAACAAAGAAAACCATGGCGGCCATCTTGGAAGGGCCAAAAACAGTCAAATAAGCAGCAATAGAAGGAAAGAACTAGTGCTTTCAAAATAGCAACACAGCTCCAGGTATTAAAAAGCTCAAAAAATGGCTGCACGATGAAAATGCCAAATAAAACAGTCCTTTCCAACAATATTATGCATATTTCCTCTTTTTTTCTTTTTCTTCTTTTTTTTAAAATTTCGATTTTTCAGGTTCAATAATTCCCCAGGTGGTGCAGTAATGCACAGAAAGTGCACCTACCTAATGGAAGGGTCAGTAGCAGGCACAAACTCCACGTGTGCAGGAGAACAACAGATGGCCAGGAGGGTGGAAACAGGACCTCACTCCCAGTGAGAAGCAGATGAAAGAGCAGATGAATTGCCACAACAGGTGCTGAAACCACTGAGCTACCTTACCTCTGTAACACAACCCTGCAGTCTTCAAACCCCAACACATAACCTGCAGGCACCAACCCTGTTAAGGCCTTTCACACACATCACCACAGCAAGTGCTTAACCCATTGAGCTATCTTATCACTTTCTTGTGCCTCACAGCTGTGAAAATGTGCTGCTGGCTTACAGCAGTCCACAACACTGCGTCTGCATGGGGTGGGTGCCTGTCATGCTGGTGTCATACTGTGCCCCGGAAGTTAAACCAGCACCATCGGGACATGCTGGAGAACACAGTTTATGTGACACAAGAGCCATGTTGCAGTGCACCGACACCTCGTGTGGCACACGTTAGCAGAGAGACGTGGCACACTACACATCAGCATGCAGGATTCATGTGAACAAGAAGCACATCACAACTGGACACAAGAAGCGTGCGTAGAACCCCTAATTCCCTGGCCATGAGTAGGCAAAGTCCAAGGCTCACTCACCATAACAGAAAGTGCTCCCACCTTCTCCCCACCGGTGTCTGGGTTGATCTGAGGCAAACCTGCCACCAGGCATAGAGCCTCACATAGCTTAGTTAGAAAAAATGGATCCATTGTATCACCCTATCCCGGCTCTCGTAGTACTGTTCGCACAGGCATTTGCCAGACTATATGGGTGGGTACTGTAAAGAAGTATTTCTCATGTTGGGATCTTTTGGGGTAGGAGGCCTTGCTTTCTGTGTCACGGGATGGTACTGCTCCCTTCTCATGAACTTCCAGGGCACATTCTTCCCTTTGTGCGAACGCCTGTAATTCTTTGGAACAACAGAAGGATTCATGGGCTCTGTGCTACCTGGCCAGGGTGGGGGTGTTGTTCACGCTCATGCGAGAGACCTAATATTCAAGCACCTAATATTATTTGCTGCGCTTGGGCCTACATTGTAGGATGTCTGCCGTTTGTCCAAGATGGCGTTTGCATTTATCTTTCTTCTATAACTCCTAATACATGCATTACAAAGATCGTTCATCCCCTTTGTGTGAACACTCCTCCCCACGCTCCCCAAATGTGTCCTCTAACAGCCTATTCAGTATCACGTAGGGGATGGGAAGACCCTGTCTCCTCCCCAACATCCGCCCCTTTTGTAACTTCTACAGTAATACATACCCAAATAGGTTTCCCCATGGCCTGTGAGTTTTTCTATATTCTTCAGTATTACTTCTTGATTTCTCTTCATCTAGTATTTTAGCTTCTACGTACGGCAGTGAATCTTTAATTGTGACCCATGCTCTACGTACATTTCCCAAGCTTTCCCCACCATGGGTGTATTTCTCTTGTGTACACGCCATGTAAAGGCAACCCCAATCCCCATCTAGGTCACGTGGTCTGCTTGGGTTGTCTGTCTGGGTACCACTCTCTGTGATACCCCAAGGTGCCCTGGGTGTTATCCCAACCAAGACCATCATCACAAGACTTGTCTCCTCCCTCCTCCCACTCCCCTTACTTGTTTTTTCCCTCCCCCACTCCAGCACTTTCTGAAATGTCATCAGTCCTAGTACGATAGTTGCTTGGTTTGTTTCTCCCCTTCCTTTCTGCACCCCTCTCCCTCACCTTTTGTTTTTCTCAGGCTCTACCAGAAATGTTGTCAGGCCTTGTACGCTAGTCACCTGTCTATCTCCATTTCCTTCCCACTCTCCCCATTCCTTCCTTATCAATGTTGTAGCTCTTGCACTATCTGAAATGTCCTCAGGCTCAGGAGTACGATAGTTAATTTCACATCCTGAATGTTCATTGCCTGTAAGAATGTCATTGTATTTACCTTTGTTCCCTCCCTTTCCTTGAAGTGCTTTGAAACACATTGGGCCTCATTACGACCCTCTTGGTACAGTGAAAGTGGTGCTGGTAAGGCACCAGCACCGTTCACACCATACCGCCTAATTACGGGTTTTGCTCGCGGGTGCCTGACAGCCTGCCAGTTCTGACCTGGCGGGCTGAGCGGCACCCACGAGCAAAACCTGCGGATGCACCAGCACTGTTATTAACGGAGCCGGTGCATTCATGCTTGTGGTACCGGTGCATCCATGTTTTACAGGCACGGCTAACGTCAAACTCGTAATGAGGCCCATTGTGTATAAGCGCTATATAAATAAACTATCATACAACCCAGTAACCAATATAAACTCAAACTCTGCATACTTATCTCACTCAAAAAACTCACACAACCATCTCTCGCACAACAAGCCGCAAGCACTTCACAACACTGCAACAACACATAAGCTGGAGCAACAGCACACGCAGACTGACACCGATCCAATACCTGCACCAAAGCTCAGCTCCCGGTGTATACTGAGTTGAAGCTGCCAACAGAACACCACTCCTCTCACCATCCTACTCCCTCTTCACCTTACTAACCCATCCCACCTTATCGTTTACAGATCCGCCAGAGCGCCTGGGGACCAATTCCGTTGGTGACGGTGCGCGGTAAAAATACCTTTAACATTTAACATTTAACATATCATTGCGCTGTTTGGCACTGCTTTGGCACAACATCAAATTCCATCTGGCACATACAGAAAATGACCAAAATAAAAATGATGACAGGCACTAACATCTTCACTATCGCCCTCAGCCAGAATGGAGTACAAGAAAATGCCACGTTGCACCAGTCGTCATCCTATATGACAGCTTCTATCTTCATGCATACCTCCAAGTTGTGCACAGCCTTGATGATGTGTGACAGTGAGCCATTCTCAGCATCTTCCGGAGGTACAAATGTGCTGCAAGAATCGCATATCTTTTTGCACACCCATCCTTCCAATTGCAGTAATTATGTCCATGAGGTACCTATTCTGCATTGTCATTAGTCTTAGGGTCCGGAGTTCCACTTTTATGATCTTGAACTCTTGTTTAGTGTCGTTTGCCAGCTGTATTAGTTTGCAGCTGACAATTTGCAGCCATTTGCCATTGGCCTCTGCTTGTACCCAGGGCAGTTTCAATGAGGCTAAAATTGTTTCTGCTTTGCTAAAGAGCCGGTATTCATCTAGTATTTTGCTCTGCCTGGTTGCTGAATCTTGGGACAGGTAATTCGACCTATTCTCTCTTTTTAGATCTTCACGCTTTTTGTGGGAGGATGCGGAACTGGAGTGCTGGCAAGTTTTTTCTTGTTTCTTCTTCAGGTGTTGGCAGGGGGGTAGCGGAAAAGGTTTGTTGCCCTACCCCCCAGAGGTGTGCTTCTGGGATTACCAGTAGTGCTGAGTGCAGTTAGGCCAGCAAACAATAGTCCCTTCATGATGGTGGGAGGTGCAAATTTGATTGTCGGCCACACATTCAGTAGTAATCAATCACTGCAGCCGTGCCTTTCTGGATATCAGAAAAGAGTAGAGTTGGGTTGCAGTGTTCATTAGACCCTACAGGTATTGTTCCAGCACTGTTAAAGCAAAGGTCATATTTTTCTTCTCTGTGCACCTTTACTGGTTTTCTATTGCTTCAATCCATGTTAGTTTAGTGACATGTTCAGTTCAGAATTGTGTGCATACCACTTCCACCCTTGCCAGGACTCCTTATTCGTATCCCACAAGGTCCTCTGCCATGCAGCTCACTGTTGCTTCTTGCCATTTATTATTCAAGTCTTTATGTCCTTCTATTACCAAATAAGGTCTCTTTAGGCATTGTTTTCTTTTTGGATTGTTGTTTTTCAGACTATCAAGCACATACCACTTTGAGTCTTACATTGTGTGCCTGGAACATGCCTCTGAGCCTACACTGCGCAATGTGTACTAGGCATTGTGCATCTATAATTGGTACTTCCTATGGTACTAGGAACGTCAGTGCTCCTAACACATTGTCAAGCTCAGTAGGTCTCACCTGTGTCTCACCGTTGCTGTCATTGGTGGTTCCATCGGAATCAGACAGGGCAGTTGTGAGTTCCTCTGGAGATCCCTACTTCTTGAAGAGATAGGGTGTATTCCGGGTGCTCGCCACTTTTGTTGGACCATGAAACAGTACCAACATGAAGGGCGTACTCCCTGTGCAACCCTGAAAAGGGAAAAAGCCAATAGGCACAAAAAAATCCAGTTTGGTGTTTTGAAGTGGAATAAGGTTCAGTCCAGAATCCAGTTAAGAGTATGAGAAAGTAGCCCCTGGAAAAGGGATGAATCAGTTCAGTAATCCAAACAATATGTCTGAAGAAGTTGGCACTGGATGTGGGATGATCTTATTCTGGAATCCAGTGTATGATTCCGAAGCCTTAGGCACCGGTTGATGGGCTGCAGACAGGAGCCAATGCAGCATGTAGTGGAACACAAACTGAAAAGGAGTTTCAGATTGGAAGAAAAGCACCTTAGGAAGTGTTCCCAAAAAGATATTTTAAGAGAGAGGAAAGAACCATGGCAGTATGCACTATTGCAATAAAGGGAACAGAAAACAAGAAATCAAGCAAGCCAGGAGCGCAAGAAGGAAAGCTGCGCACCAGTAGAGCAAGGAGGAATCGTCCAAAATCAGCTCCAGCCGGTACGTGAACCAGCACTGAAAATGAAAGTAAGCCAAAGAGACAACGATCCAAGGTAATAAGCAGAAGCACCCCGATCCCGCACAGAAGGGAAAAACAGCAACGGAATCGGGGGCAGTCCAAGGGAGGACAAAAAGAGAAAACCCCCGAAAGGAGAGAGAATGAAAAGGGATAGCACAGAAGAAATAGAGGAACAGAAAAGGAGAGAGAGCCGGTAGAAAGGGGGGGAGCGAGACGAGGCTCACGACTGGCGGGAAACAATGACTGAAGAAAAATATAAAAACACAGTAAGGCAGCAGGATCGTGAAAGTATCACAAGGAGGCACAAAAAGCAGGGATGTTTCACGAAAGGCAAAACAGAGCGAGCAGGAATGGAGTGAGGATTCACCTAAAGTTGCAACACACTGAGGGGCGGGGCCAGAGGGCCTAAATAGAATATCATGTGGACCAGCACCCAGAAAGCTGATGGCACGTTAATGATGGATCTTCCACCTTGTCCAGTGCTTCCATGATCTGGTCCTCATGACACGCATGCAGTATTAATGAACACAAGTGGCAGCTACCATTAACTCTTTCTTCCCACCACACTCATATCAGTATACAAACTGTTAGACAGTGTAGGGTGATGTACATACTGTATAGCATCTAAACCAAGTCCATCATAGGTATCATATTTTTGCCTTCAAGCTTGTCTCTTAGTACATGTGGCTACTCCTTTATCTCCATTTATTGCTGCAGTTGAATTATTTACATCAGTGTGGTTGATACATTTGGAAGCAGTGGTGGCCTAGCAATGTATTCTAATATTCCAGCTGGAGGACGTGGGGTGTTATCATGTGTCAGTGTCATGATGTCGCTTCGAGGTGGGGTAAAATTACATCACTTCCTGTTATATCATCAGAGGTCAAGGGTTGTGTGATGTCACTTCTGCTACCGTAGGCATTTTGGTGAAATGACGTCCCTGAGGGGCCGGTTGATAAAAAGACTGTTGCAGTAGTCGCCTAGTCAGGACCACGGCTCTAGAGATGTTGAGCTTGTGGGAGAAGGTGAGGAAAGGTAGAATGCCTTTTAGGAGGTAAAGCTGAAAGTGGGCCTTCTTGACAGGGTCAAACAATGAAGGAGTGAAGGTGAGAGAGGAGTCAAAGATGACCCCAATGTTTTTGGCCTCACTAAATGATGACGGTAGAGGGACCAAGGAAAGTGGTCAGAGTGTAGGAGGGGAAAAGTGCACAGGTGTCCCAATTAGAATGATCTCCATTTTACTGTCATTGACACAGAGCTTGTTAGCCTCATACAATCCCTGGATGGCGGTTACACCATCAGGGATGAATAACAGAGAGGAGAAAGTAGTAGAGGGAAGTTTCAAGGTAATCTGTGTGTCATCAGCACAACATTTGAATTGAGGAGAGAAGAAGGAGATCAGGTGAGCCAGAGTGACGAGATACATATTGAAGAGCCAGTGATAGGATACAACCCTAGAGGATGCTGTAGGTAGACACTGAGGTGGTGGAGGAGAAACGGCCCAGTTGCCGCTGGATAGGGTGGTTAGTGAGGTAAACAAGTCAGCTGGTCAAGTGCCCAGTCCATGATGTCGAAGGTATTATGTAGCCATTTAATGAGGAAACAATGGTTGACTGTGTCAAAGGTGGCGCCAAAATCGGGCAACGCTATCTTAAAGTGGCTACAATCATGAATACCATATACACTTCAATTATATCATTCCACAATATTACACATGGTGTGGCCACTGGCTACAACCCCTACAATAGAATATAACTATATAATAAGTATGTACAATGCACCTTCACAATAAAAAAAAACTTGCCCTAAACCTCCTACCATCCAAATGTTGTCTGCGGAAACCAAAATTGTTTGCAGATTCAGCAATATCTGCTCACCCTTTTTTCACCTATAAAAGCAGATCCATATTCTCTAATTTCCACTCCCCACCATTTCCACTCCATCTTTCGGCCACCAAATAATCGCAAATGTTTTTTCCAACCGGTTTGTTCACAGCATTGTCTGGACTACTGGGTCACCTGAATGCCTTTTCCCCTATCAAAACGGCTCTATATCATCTTTATACCACACCCCATCTTTATGAGGCCCGCTTTTGGTCATGAAATAACCACAAATGTGTTTTCCAAACTGTTCAAAGTGTTGTCCCGGGACTACTGCTGTGTCAGCGGACTCAACAGCACCAGCACACCCTTTTATCATCCATCAAAACAGCTCCATATCATCTTTATTTCACTCCGCAAACTTTTCAGGAGTTCTTTCGGCCACCAAATAACCCCAAATGTGTTTTCCAGTCGTTTTCCCCACTGCACTATCTGCGGACACAGGAAATCTTGAAGATTTAATTTATAAGGATGTTTTTGGTTTCCAGTACTTGTTCCAAGCACATTAGGAATTCTTGTGTATATTGCTGTGTTTATTTGGTACATTTTATCATTTCCTGCACAGTAGTCCAATTATTGCTTTATAACGATGAAGGACGAGCATTTGCAAACACAACTGGTCCGAGCCGTTTAAGTTAATGTCATCAACAATTGGTGGCTATTGGAAGAGAAGATTGATTGTTACATTTGCATACTCCAGTTGTGTTGCTGAATTTAAATGGACCAGAACGTTGTGTCTCTGCATCCTTTGATGGGCCTGCAGTTCTATTTTCAGATGAGATAGGTGTCTCTTTGTCTTCTGATAATCGTGTAGTTGAGTTTGCACCATGTATTATTTGATGAAGAAGCAGTTGGTCATTGTGTCTTTAGCGGTATTGTTGGGAGATCTGTCATAGGTTTTGTTTGCATTTTTTTTTTTTTTACTTTATTGGGTTTACAGTGCACATAGCCTCTTGTTTTCTAGGATGCAAGGAATGTCAGCATTGACTTTATTTGTAACAAAGTTAACTAGGAATAGACCACTGAATGTACGCAGACATGAACGTGCTATATAACTAATACATTCTTTAAAGACTGTGCTGCCAATGTCAATCATTGCATGATCCAGGGTTAGAGCTTGCCATTTGTGAATAGTGACTGCATATGCAATAGAAGGAGAGAATTGTTCTCTGCATAATAGCATGTCTTTGAAAAGAAGGAAATGTGCTATTGTGCAGCTATTTCTAACTTCTGCAAGTTTGTCAAAGTGGTTGATGACAAACTGAATGTTGTTGTCATGTGGATATGCGTGGAAGCCAACAAAAGTACCAATTGCTCCATTCAGTAAACCTTGTTCTACATCATGGTTACGTTTTAGAATTACTCTGCAGTTTAGACACAGAGTTAATACTTTTTCTAATCCAGCTGTGTTGGAGATACATTTTTATATTTAGTCATGTGTTTGCTTGTTGATACATAGTCAGTGTCATGCCATGCACTTCTAGTTTGTCTGTGAAGCTGATATGCATTATGGGTTGCATTTCTTTTTTAACATTGGCTCGTTGAATTGACTACAGCTTGCAAGCGTTGGCATTAAGGACATGGATTTAATATTTTGTTGAGTTAATTGTTGCATGACATCAGGATCAGATGTGTTTTGCCCATATAGTTCATGGATTAGTCAACTGTTTTTATCTTTAGTAAGCAGACCAGTTCTAATGCTTTTTAAACCCTTAGCATAGGTGAGGGCTGCAGACAGACGGATGTTTTGATTTCTCTGTAGCGAAAATGTTGCCAGAGATTTACAATTCCAATTCTGCCGAGTGTGTTACAGCATTGTTTGTATCCTAATGTTTTGAAAATAGATTGAACTTTTACTGGTTTGAACTGTAGGCGGTCTCCAAAACCAATAATGTGTTTTCCTCCAAACAGTTCTTCATAGTCGATTTTTTGGACTTCTTGCATTCTGAGGTAAATTAAAGCCAACATGAGGTTGGCAACCATGCTTGCTTCATCAGGAGCACTTTCTATTGTTTCAGAATTCTGCATATTTCAGTAGCAGCTTCTACTGATAATATATAGTATTCTCATTTGTTATGGTGTTCTATCTGGGAGTAGCAGTAGTTGGTGTAACGTTATGCCTCCTATGTTGTAGGCAGCTAAACTTGTGGGGGCTGTTACAACAGCCATAAGGTTGTTGTTTATAGAGTTTTCTAGAAATGTGCTGATTATTCTAATTAAGAATGTTTTACCAGAACCAGCTTCACCACTTACATACAGGAACAGAGGGTTATAATTTTTACAGCTGCAAGTTTTAGTTTCATGTTTAAAACCATGCTCAATTTGTTCAGTGACTTCCAGATAAAGGGTGAGTTGTTCATCATTTAACTCTGACTTTAGCACTGACAAGTCTTCCCCAGAGTCTTTAGATTGATAAATGGTATTTTCGACCTCAGTCATGGCTATTTCTGCTTCATTTAGAATGAGTGGTTCCCCAAGTGGTTCTTGGCTTTCCATAAGGCCTTCAGGAGTCAATTATCTAGTTGGGCTTCAATTTCTTCCTCTTGTTGGTGTTCATTGTTCAACATTTCTTTATATTTTTTTACATTGATATTTGTTATACTGCTTTCAGTTGCTTTGGATTCAGCTTCAAATGAGTCTTAGCTACCTATTAATTCTTCTTCTTTTCTCCAAGGTTTAAAATGTTGCAGTAGGGCCATGCAATGCAGTTCTCTATGTTTCAGAGATTAAAATGATAACTTTATATGATTGAGTAGGCTGTGTTTGGTAAGTTTAACTATGCTTCCTTCACAAGATGAGACTGAATATTTGCCAGTGATATGAGATGATATGATATGATATTTTACTTGTATCGTGTTCGTACACATGTTTTTCCGAGTGCAACTAGACAAGGGAGGGGAACAGGGGGAACACAGCACAACATAAACACAATCTTGTTAGGCTCAGTGACATTGAGAACGCGCAAGTGCATGAGAAAAGGGAAAAGTGAATGGGAGGGGGAGAGTGGAAAGTGCAGAACAGAGGAGTGCAGATACATAATAATAAATAAAAATGAATAGAAAATGGAGGCATTAAAAAGTGGTAGTGCTGCCAGCAAGTGGCAAGTGCTGTGTTTAAGGCAGCAGACTGGGTAAGTCTGATAAGTGCAGAAAAAGAAGAAAAATGGGGGGGCTGTATGGGTACAGATATAGTCCCCAGTGCAAGGGGTGGCCAGGTGGCAGTGCAGGAAGTTGGATGAGCAGGTACCTAGGCCCAGGGGACAGAGGGTGGCCAGATACACTTTGCAAAGAGAGAGCAGATCAGCAGGGGAGAAGGGGAGTGAAGGCAGAAGCAAAGAGGAAGGTCTTGAGGTGCTTCCAGAACCAGAGATGGTTCTCCTCAGGTTTTAGAGTGGCTGGGAGGCTGTTCCAGAGGGAGACCCCAGCCAAAGATAGAGATCTACCCCCACCTCATTTCTTTGAAAAATGATTGACCTGGAGGGAGTTAGAGGTAGAGGAGCGAAGAGCTCGAGAGGGGAGGTATTTGAGGAGGGATATCTGACGGTATTTTTGTCCCAGGCCCCAGAAAGCCTTGTGGACAATGCAGAGGGTTTTGAATGTTATCCTTGCATCCACTGGGAGCCAATGGAGAGATTTCAGAGCTGGAGAGATGGTCTCATTTGGTGTGATATTGTCTTTTTTGGGAGGGGTAAATTTGGGCTATGTCATACAGGCACATATTTTCCAAAGCAGTTCTTCTGTTTGGGTACTATGTCTCAATTACATTGTTGTTCAAATGTCGTGGCTGTTGGGATCATGATGTTCTTGGATGCTTTGTGTCTTTTAATTTTGTATGTGTTTTTAGGGAATATGACTTTTACACTATGTCTAACAGAAGACATCAAGCTATTTACTTGTCCTCTTTTGCAAACTGGTCTAGCGAAGCCAAAAATACATTTGCTATAGTATTTACCTTTGTTTTTGCATCTGCATCGGCAGTATTTGCCAAACGTATGCTTTTGCAAGGGTAACACTTGTGTATGTAGGTCACTTTGTCTGGTTTCTGAAGGGATGTTGCAGGTAATGTATTTTTGCCATGAACTCTAAAACAGTAGCATCACTGTCATGGCCAAATCTGGGAGCATCTTTTATCCACTAAAGCATGTGGATGTGTGTTGCTCCTCTGGATTGATATTCATTTCCCCAAAACAAGTGTTTCACTTCTCTGAGCGGAGGGGTAGATTTATTGCAGATGAACTGCAGCATGGCAATGCAGCTACAGTGAAAAAGAGGCAAGAGTTCTCCTGGGGACAGATCGCAGAAACATTGCCATGGTGCAGCAGCTAAATTGCATGGTATTAGCACTAGGGCAAACTATTAGAAAACTATTGCACCTTGACAAGTGCAGTTTGGCATGGTATAGGCACCTTGGCAAACATTGCCCTAGAGCAAAAAAGATACATTGTCGCTGCATTATTGCCACAGGGCAGAGTTACCCCTAGTGCTAATACGGAATGGTACCATGCCAAACTGCACTTGTCGTGGTGAAATAGTTGTCTGATATGTCCCAGTGTTTTTAAAAATATGGCAAACATTGCCCTAGTGCTAATACTCTGCAATTTTGCACCAGTGCAAAGCATCTGTAATCTGGCACCTAGTGTTTTCACATATATTTAATCTTCAATTCGGTTTGCAAAGCGCAGGAAGTCTTGCAAGTCATCCAATGCATATTCTGCACAACTTAAAGTAACAAATCATGTGGGTAGTTCTGTGTTCCTTAGCATACAACATACATCAGTGTGACATCTGAACCAGTTTTCTTTTGTACAACACATGTTTGCCAAGAGGTTTGTAATACTTCACTACAAAACTTAATCTTTATCTTTTATCTTTTGAAGCAGTTGGGTAGCGGACATGTTTAAATTATTAGAGCCTGTTTTTAATGTGTGTGCAACTCCATAACATAGTGATGATAGTTCACTTTCGAAAAGGAGGTGGAAAATGTATTCTACATTTTGTCTGAAGCTGGAGTCTTTAGACTACATTTTGAAAGTGTGATATTCTGATGCACTAATTTGTGTGGAGCTTTCATCATAACTTCCTCCTTGTTTAACGTTTTTTAAGTCGACTAGTTGTTGCAAAATAGTTTTGTCTTTTCTTGGTACACCATTAACTAGTACAATCACTGATTGATCTATTGGATGCTGTATTCCAGAGTTTCTACATTTTCTTTAAGATCTAATGGCAAATGTACTACTTTGCCATGGATGCCTTTTAGTAAGTCAGATGGAAGCAATTTTGAAGTTCTTGGTTGATGGCGTTTTATAGCTTGAAATGGGTGTATTGTTTGGATTATGATTCTCTCATACATGTTAAGTTGGTGAAGAGCCTGGAAGTGGTAACAAGTTAGTAGTGATAGCATGTGATGGCATTTGGTTTTTGTCAAGCTATGTGTTGCAGTATGTGCAGACTACTGATGGGTCAGTCATTTTGTATTTAGCCTCTGCTATTCTATAGAAAGCTAATTTGAATCATTGGGATTCCTCATTGTTCTTTATTATGTAGGCCACATCTACTAAAAAAAGTTCTGCAACAATAAACACATACTTGGTCTGGTATTTCAGCAGATGTGTTTTGAAAATTAACTATTTCTATTTGTATGTGTTTGTTACAAGGTTGGTGTTCGTGAGGTTGTAGTTAATGCTCTCTGAAGTTAATGAATTCAACTTCAGTTTTAAAAGTATTTACTTTGGATGTTATCTATTTCTTGAAGGAGTTCTTTGACTGTTCCATGTAGAAGAATGTTATTTAAATGTTGCACTTCTAGAGGAGAACCTTTGCATAGAAATGTCTATGCACAAGATTCCCAATAGCGGAATGGTGTGTTGCTAACATTTTGATGTGGTGGAAGGTGCTTTTGTAAGCTGTTCCTGAAATGCAGGTTAATGAATGTCCTCGAAGTCCAGGTATTTATATTGACATTTATATTGATATTGTACATGTTTAGAAGTAAGTTTTGTAATTTATTGATTAATTTAGTTAGTGGTTTCATTCTGTTAAAGATCAATATAAAGAACTTTCTCTTTTGAAGAAATCAGCTGTCAATTATAGCTTCAAGGATTAGTCTTCTGCAGTAGTTTTTAAGGTTAGATCATGACTTTTTAGCTGTATTTATAAGATTGTGAAGGAATCTACGGTGGAACAAGTTTTGTAAACATTTTTTTTAATGCTTTACTGTGGCTATGTTAACATTGGTAGGAATAGTGTTCGGTTCATTACTAGGTCTGCTTTTGTTTGTGAATCTTTTTATACTTTTAGTTTTTGAAGAGGGCCATACTTTCTTTAGTGGTTGCTGGTTTAGTTTTGTTGAGTGAGGTTACTAGCTGTTTTGTTTTAATGTTTTCTATAAATTGATCTAGAGTTGGATGACTATATGACTTGCTTGTATTCTCATCTGCTCTATTTCTCTTTGTTTTCCAGAGAGTTGCTTTTTAGTAGGCATTCTGTCCTATCGGTTAGAAAGAAAGAAAGTTTGGGTTTCAAGTTGTGCAATGTATGTGCATACATTGTGGATGGGTGTGTGTTGGTGTGATTGTAGAGATGAAGAGTGTGCTGTGTAATTGTGGAGAGGGATGATAGGCATTGTTGAGAAGGCTGTAAGAACAAGAGTGGGTGCAGATGTGATGGGCTTGGGCTAGTGAGTAACTGAGTGGTGGTGTTACTGAATAAGAAAGGACATTATAATGTTTTCAGGTGTGGTTTTAAATAGTGATAGAAATAATGTGAATGTTAAAATGTATTTAGCATGAGTGAAATAATAGTTGTTGATTTGGAAAGAAGAATAATCTAGGCTAATACATAGTGAAAGTACATTGTTAAAATTAGAAAACTATGCATGCTAAATTGATGTACTTACTTTGCAGGATATGAAGATATTCTTTTTTCAGTAGCTGTCTTTGGCAATCTTCCTTTTTCCTGTAAGTGTAAAAGAAAGTTAGTAGCCATATGTGGCAATGGCAAAGTATGTTTAGCAAGCAAGTTTGTTATTTTAGAAGGCAGGAGGAGTTGTTGGGAAAACGAGTTAATACATTTGTGTTATGGGTCATGTACGGAAGTACGTTAACTATGTTTTTAAAACAATTGGAGTATGAGTAGTGCTGTTTGGCACATTAGAAGGAACATTGTAAACATGGGTATGCGAAAAATGTGCATATCTTTCTAGTTTATTTTTGTGCTGCTGATTTTAATTGAAAAAGCTCTGTGTTTGTGGTCTAATGTATTTGTAATATGTTGCAGTGTTTTTAAAGAATATGAAACTGTGTCCTAGAGTTATGCTATGTCAGTTTGTTGTTGCAGCCGTGTTTGGTGTATTATAATAGAGGTTCAGAAAGAAGAATACTTTATATGTAAAGAAAAGTGTTGTATAGAGATACTTTGGTGGTATACACAGATGTGTGAGCTGGTGGAGAATGCTGACCATTTAAACATGTTTTCTTTTTAGGAGCATTTTCATGAAAGTTAAAAAATGCAGATGTGCATTTAAAGCAGCACTGTGAGTAAAAGAAAAAGCAGATGTAAAAGATGTGTAGCACATTTTTAAGTGGCAGTTGGTGTCTGGCGGTTTAACATGTTGCCAGTAAATGCATACTTGCCAACATGATCAATTGCAATATGTAGGTGCTTATGTAGTCTAGTTTTTTCTTTGCATTTTGTGAGTTCTAGTTGTACTTTTTACTTTAGAAAACTTGGGCTACAAGTCCCAGACGCATAGGAGAAACTAGGACTGGATAAGCACTTACAGATTGGAATGGGTTATGTTAGCAAGTATGCATGTGCTTCCAAAATAATTAACTTCCACAAATTAAGTGGCACTTAGAAATATTGCACAAAGATATTGCATCTGCTTTTTCTTTGTTTTACAAAGAAGTTACACACAGTGCTGCTGCAAATGTATATATGCATTTCTTAACTTTCGTGAAAATGCCCCATAAAATGAAATATTTGTAAACACATAGCATTTTCAATTTTTCATTTAATATAAATGTGACACTTTTGAATCTTGCAGTGTAGGCCTGGTTATTTCTTTTTGCATTCCAGGACTTGTAGTCCGAGTTATGTAATGGGAGAAGTGGTATTAAAAGTCACAGAATGCACAGAAAGAAACCAAGACTTGATAAACAGGTATAGTTTGGAATGGGCCATGTTGGCAAATCTGCATGTACTGCCAAGGTTTTAATCTGGCACACGCCAAGTGCCACTAAATCTTTCTTTTGTAAAAAAGTTGCACACTGTGCTGCTATAAATGCACATATGCATTTTTTACATTTAATGAAAAGGCTGCTAAAAAGAAACATTTCTAAACGCACAGCATTGTAAGTAACTGCGAGCAGGTGCTGACTGCTGCAATAAATCACATTTGCGAGAGTGGTTAAAAAGAGAATATGTTTATTGAGAAGCTTATTACAGGGAGCGCAGGAACCATGTATGTATACATTTGTAAAAGAGTTGAAGAAAATACTTAAAAAAAATATAAGCATACCTTCACTATGGGCCTCATTACACGGAAGGCGGTGATCCAGGGTGCTATTAGCACCCTGGACCATGCCGGTAAATTACCGGCACCGCCTTGGCGGAAAGGGGATTTACCGCCCCATTCCAAGGTCGGTGGGGCGGTAAATCCCCCTTCCGCCATTGCCTTTCCCCATTCCCATTTCTGCCCCATAGGGCTCTATGGGAATGGGGAAGGCGCTAATTACGGCACGCTAAATTTTGCGGTGCCGTAATTAGCTCCGAGGTCCCTTAGCGGGTTGGTTTTTAACGCCTGCAAAAAGCAGGCGTTAGAGCACCAACCCGCTAAGGGACCTCGTAGTAAGGCGGTAAGGGTTAACGGTCACTGTTGCCATTAACGGTGACCGTTAACCCTTACCGCCGTCCGTGTAATGAGGCCCTATGTCTTGTTAGATGCAGGTGTTGTTGAATCTGCAAATAGAAATACTGGAGAGTTTTACAGTAGTTGTTGATGCAGGTAGCTGTGACTAACAGGGGACTTGTACTCTGAGAGTTCAAGAATACATATGAAGTGTGGAACTGAGACAACAGGGTTACTTGTAGAGTTTTTGCATGTGATTGGTGAATGGACGTATGACTGTTTAAAAGCATCCAATGAGGGAGTGTTAAAAACATTAAAACAGAAAGGGTAAAAGGGCTGCCCTTTAGCCCTCTGGGTCTTTTACGGATGCCCGGTATGGAAAGGGGAATGCAGAGACTACGAACAGTTGTGGATGTTCACGGACATCAGCGTGCAGCCAATTAGGTATCCTGGGAGTGGGACGCTGTTGCACGGCGAGCCAAGATGGCGGACCGTGCTTGAGCTTTGCACCGAGTTGGGGAGGCAATATTGTTATACAGCAGATTGCGTGCATAATACATTATACAAATCGAGTCATCTGCTAGCGGGAGTGTGCTCACCAGGTATCGTTTTCCGGGACTTTGGAAGAGTAAACTTACATACCGAAGCCCGTGATCCTGGCCCACGTAGAAAACTGCGGGACGACAAGAGAGCTCATCAGGGGAGCCCCTCCCGGGTGCTCCTCGCAGTGCTGGAGCGAGGGAAAACCGACGCGTGACCAAACACCTCTATAACAGCAAGGAAGTATATGCGGCCTCCCCAGGGCATACAGAGACACTGCTTATCCCTGTGGATGACTTTAAATGATGTGAATAGCCCATTGAACGTGTATGCGGCACGACAACAGGTACACATGTTCCCCTGAATCACCACACGGTCCTGCCATGATAGGCTAGGGGCCCACATGAATGGGCCACAACATGATCATTACTCTGCCAATCACTAGCTGCAATACACCCTGCACTCCTGCACTTCCAAAAGTGAATATACGCTTTCTGGCCTGCCAACCCACAACGGCAGTAAAACCTCTTGACAATCACTTGCAATGTGTGCATCTGCCACAGTGGGGGCGAATGGGCTGGACCCCTCCAATGGATGCACTAGCTATAAGGGGTTGATCCATCTACTGCCACGACATGTCTGGGAAGACCTGGACCCCTCGGAAACCACTAAGAGCAAAGGAAATCATGACAAAAGCATCAGGGATTAAGAAGGGAGGCATCATCGATCGCTTCACAAAACCCACTTCTAAACCTTTGGAGATACAGAAAGAACGCCTAGCGACCATATGCCCATTGAGGACCCTCAAGCTTCGGCACCCATTGATCGACAAAGTGTAATGGACTCCATGCAGAGGGGCTGTGCCACTATAAACGATAAGCTAGATGGTGTAACAGCAAATGTATCCTTGATTTGAACTCAACCAGAAAACTGAGCCGGAACTTATTATCAGCAACACTGAGGACACAGTAACATCGCTGCAGGAGAAGGTAACCACACAAACTAAAGATATGAGGCATGTGAAGGCCAAATGTGAAGACCTAGAATCAAGATCAGTTAGAAACAATGCACGTATTGTTGGGGTCCCAGAGGATGCACACAAAGGCAATATGAAGAGAGCAGTGGAAGAATTGCTCCAAGACCTGTTGGGAGATCCTTGGTGGTGACCTCTTTTCACAATTGAGTGAGCCCACAAAGCATTGTCAGCGAAACCCAAGCCAGGCGATTATCCAAAACCGATAATTGCTTGCCTGATGAACTATCGTCATAGGGATTTGGTACTGCGTGCTGCCCGAGAAAAACAGGAGCTCAAAATGGGCTCGAATACAATGCGCATTTTCCCAAATTATACGATAGCTGTACAACAGGAGAGGCACACTTTCTTAGACGCCAAGAAATTGCTCAGAGAATGCAACACTGCACATGCCATGCTTTTCCCTGCACTAGCGGAAGAAGCTGTGGTGTTTACAGAAGGACACATCCCGATACCTTCAGGACGAGGACCCACAGAGACTGTACTAAATGGAAATTCCTGCCAACTCAGATCTGGCGATGACTGGCCCATGGAATCGTAATAGTCGATATCACGCAACAGTTAAGTGTAGCCCTAACTGGCAATTGGTTAGTTCCCCACTTGCTGCAGTAACTGCCGTCCACGATGCGAGTGCTATCATTGTGTAGGGTGGTTCTGTTTAAGGTATGGGGGAGGGAATTAACACAGTCTGACTTTAGGGGGCTATGAGGGTGGAGGGGGTCAGGATGGGTGAGTGTGTAGGGAGAAAAAGTTATTAAATACACATGGTAAAGGGCATGGGAAAATACACTAGCAATTATGTGCATGGCAATAGATATGGGATAATGCATAGTGAGAAGGGAGGCTCAACTATTAAAGTGCTGAGCTGGAATGTTAGAGGGCTAGGTTCTCGAATAAAAACACAGAAGTTATTCACGTACGCAAAACAGACTGGGTGCAAAGATGCTGTATCTACAAGAAACTTATGTGCTTAGCCACTGGCCAGTCGAGTAGCTCCGGGATGGGGGTAACATAGATATTACCCTTCATACTCCTCTGGGGCATGCAGAGTGATGAGATTGATACATCTCTCTCTTCCATTCAGGCACTACGAAACAGCAAGGGATGTACAAGGTTGTTTTTTCTTTTTGTGCATGGTAATTTATGTGGTTACGAGGTTCTGTTGATTAATGTGTATGGCCCAAATACAGAGGACCCTGAATTTTACAATGAAATGTTCAACACAATACTAGACTTACAATTAGACCGAACCTCTGTAACGGCCAGATCCCCCACCAATGCAACTCGCTCCATACTAACACACATTGAACACCTAGGGCACGAGGATGTATGGCGAGCATTGTACACTTTCTGCAGGTACACATTTTATTCATCAGTGCATGATATGCATTCATGAATAGAAATGTGGCTCACCTCTCGCATCCTGCTGAACTTGGTTCTGAGTTGCCAGATACTTCCCCAAACACTATCAGACCATTCATCGACCTTACTAACTATACAAATGTCACGACACACTGGGAGGGAAACACAGTGGCATTTTAAACCAGCAGCTCTAGAGGACTAGGTATTCTGGCTAAATATGAGGGAACACATTACACAATACCTTGAAAACAATGAAGGCTCTGTAACATTACAGACAACATTGTGGCAGGCATTTAAGGCCTACATCAGATGCATAGCTATCTCATCTGAATATGGGGTATTGCGGGACATCAGGAGGGATCTGGCATGACTACAGCACGGGTATGCCACTGACCCTTTCCCCGAGAAGAGACTGGACATTAAGACTGCTCTCGACAAATACAGCGAAATAGCAGACAGGGAATTTAAGTACTTTGATAAACCTGCTTCTGGCCAGAGGTATGGAAGGTGGACAGACTAGGCAAACAGACAGCTAACCCATACCAGGATACAATACCCTCAGGCACCCGCCACTTTGCGCCCAAACTTGCCCAACCCGTCCAAACCAAGTGACAAATACACACAAGAACCCATTTGCCACCACCACTAATGGTGCACCTACACCTTATGAGGGCACGTGTGTGTTGAGCGAAAATGTTTTCTCTTTCGCTGGAACGAAAACCCACCCAGATTAGGACAGCCCAACGAGAGCACTTGCATGTCCAGTCCTATCAACTACCTTCTGTCTAGACGAGGAACAGCTGGTGGGGGCAGAGATAGGAAACAAACAGTTAATCTTTATGGTGCACTTGGGAGCGAAGAAATCATGTCTGTGTGAAGGTGATTTCCCGCTATCTGGCAAAAATCTCAAGGCGCTGGGATTCTCTGGGGCTGTGGTCACGATTTCTTGTACAGAAGATTTGGACGTTAAGATAGGGGGAAAAACAGTGCCAGCACCCCTCATCTACCACTAAACCTCCTGAGTAAACCTATCGGAATGAGACTTGCTCATCAAGCTGAACATGACCATATCATTCACCGACCGGGGTATAGTGTGCTCAACACCCGGTATGTGCTCCATTTGAGTCATGCTGCTGAAATAAACAATAGCCAATGAAAGCACCATATGTAGAATACCTACCAATGCAGGCCTGTTTATCTATGGCATACAGGTGTTAGCGAGAGTAGTGCCAGACTTTACGTGAAGGGATTGGAGAATACCTTCAATTTCATTTTCTGCCCAGTGGCTGCCCCTGAGATATTGCCTGCCACTGTGCTCTCTCTCGATCTGCAAGGAGAACAAGTGTCAGCGAAACGTATTGTAGTGATTGGCCTGGACACACATGAGTGCGAGTGGCGAACAGTGCTATGTCTTGATCCAAACACATTATTGTGTGAAATAACAGACGAAGAGCTGTTCACTGACAATGAAACTCATGGGGAGATGATACTGGAAATATGCATGCCATGTGATATAATGGTACAAAACAGGCAAGTGGTAAACCCCCTCATGGCCGTTGTCAGTGCACCACCTTCTTTTTGTGACACAGACTTACAGCAAGCGCCGCCATATTTATGGACCACGACTCGACATGATGTCGGGCTGCTACGAGAAGTAACCCCAATAAAGATTAAACTTAAACCAGGAGCAGTATTGCTGATAATGAAGCAATACCCCTTGTCCAGGGAGGTGGTGGAAGGCATACAAACAACGATATGTACATTATTGCAACAAGGCATTATCGTCCCCTCTAACTCCCCATGTAATACAGCGATATATCCAATCAAGAAAACGAAAGGAGGGGCATGGCCTATGGTCCAAGACCTCCGCCCCCTTAATGATATTGTCCAAAAGGAGTTCCCTCTCGTGACAAATCCGGCGTCCATTTTGTGCAGCATACCAAAACAAGCCACGCACTTCACTGTGGTGGATCTGAAAAATGCCTTTTTCTCAGTTCCACTCGACCCAGACTCCCAATATCTTACAGCCTTCACCCTGGGAGGGAAGAGATATGAACATCGCCGGCTGCCCCATGGATATTGTGCAAGTCCAAGTATCTTCAACAGAATATTGCACAAAGACCTCTGCAATATTGATGTTCAAAGTACGATTATCCAGTAAGTTGATGACCTCCTGGTATGTAGTGAAGGGGAAGACATATGCCGAGGAGATTCTGTGGCCTTGCTCCAGTTATTGGGCCAGAAGGGGTACAAAGTAGACAATGATAAATTGCAGTATTGTAAGACTGAAGTACTATAGTTGGGTCCATTTATTTCAAAAGATGGTAAAAGAATAATACCTCAGCTGTGTGGTCTATAGCCAGACCACACACGGTAAAAGATATACAGAAATTCCTTGGCATCTGAAACTATTGTAGGGCATGGATATTAGATTATGCCGCCTATAGAAGTCCCCTGCTGCATGGTTTGAAGGATGCCCAAAAAGACAAAATGCCAATAATTTGGACAACTGAAATACACACAGCATTCGACACATTAAAGGAACTGATATGTACATCCCCTGTCATAGCCACACCAGATAATAAGAGCAAATTCTTCCTATTCTGATATGATATCTTATATGATAAGGCATTTATAAATCACCTATACACAAGTGTTTAAAGGCACGATGAAGCAAGGGAGGGGGAACAGAAGGAGGACAGACAACAATCCTACTAGGCCAGGTTTCATTCAGATCGCGCAAGTGCGTGTGATGGGGGAAGGGACAGTGCAGTACATGGGAATAGATAAATAACAATAAGTAAAAGTAACAGCCAGCAAGTGGTAAGTGCAAGGAAGTGCAGACAGCAGTTGTCAAGTGCTGGTAGGGTGACTGTAGGGATACATAAACAAGTGTGGGGGTTGCCAGGCAGGCATTGCAGGTGTGAGAGACTGGTGGGAAGGGACCTGGGCCCGAGATCAGAGGGTGTCCAGGTAATACAGAGCAGATCCGGTTACAGCAAGGAGGTCAGCAGGAGAGAGGAAGAGAAAAAGCAGAAGCAAAGAGAAAGGTTTTGAGGTGTTTCCAGAACCGGAGGTGGTTCTCCTCAAGTTTAAGGGAGGCAGGGAGTCTGTTCCAGAGGGAGGCCCCAGCCAAAGAAAGAGATCTACCACCAACTCGTTGCTTGTAGAAGAGACTGACCCTGAGGGAGTTGGAGGCGGATGAGTGAAGAACTTGCAAAGGAAGATATTAAGGAAGAGAGAGTTGAAGGTATTGAGTCCCCGTGCCCCAGAACAATGCACAGAGTTTTGCACTTAATCCTCACACCCACCGGGAGCCAGTGCAGAGATTTCAGACCTGGAGAGATACGATCCCTGGACTTGAGACCAAGGACAAGTCTCACAGTCCTGTTCTGGATGAGCTGCAAAGGGCGGAGAGTATAGGCAGGCAGATTTAGAAAGAGGCTGTTGCAGTAATCCAGCCTAGAGAGAAACAGAGCTCTGAAAACAGTGACCATCTGGGGGAAGGAGAGGAAAGGAAGATTACTCTGAGGAGGTGCAGCTGGTAGTGTGACTTCTTAGAGACATCAGAGATGTGAGGAGAGATGGAGAGTGTTGAATCGAAGATGACCCTGAGGGGTTAGCCTTGCAGGTGAGAGCAGGAAGGGGGCCAAGAGAGGCCAGCCAGAGAGCTACAGAAAAGGGGGGAGCGGGTGTGCTGATGAGTAGAATCTCAGTTTTACTGGCATTAAGACAGAGGTCATTGGTGGCACACCACTCCATGATAGCAGACAGACAGTCAGAAATGAGAGAAGGAGAAGAGGTGGATGAAGGAAGCATGAAAATAAGCTTGGTGCAGAGAGCGGCACTGCGGTGGGAATGGAGTGTCAGGTATTGGTTGAACAGCCAGGGAGAGTGGTTAGACCCTGGGGAACACCACAGGTAGAGAAAAAGATAGCAGAGAGGAAGGACCCAAGTTGTACCAGAAGAGAGATCAAGCAGGATGAGGACACAGGGGGTGTTAGAGTCAAGGTTGGAGATAAGGTCTGCACAGATGTTTAGGAGAGCAGTTTTCGTGCTTCTGGCAGCTCTGAAGTTACATTGATGGTTTTGAAGACAACCAACAGATTCAATGTGGAGAATAAGCGAGGAGATGGCAGATTTCTCCAGGTGCTTGCCCAGGAAGGGAGTGATGGAGATTTGGCGATAGTTAGCCAGCCAGGAAGGGTCAGCAGAGGGTTTTTTAAGAAGAGGGTGCACAAGGTAGTGCTTCAGGGGGGATGAGAATACTCCAGTGGTGAAGGAGTGGTTGCAGAAGTCAGCCAGAGCAGGAGCAACAGAGTCAATGTGATTCTTGATGGTTTGAGAGGAACAGGGGTGAACCTGTTTTGACGAGACTTTCATAGATCGGACTTGTATAGAAACCTCATCTGCAGAGAACAGGGGAAAGCCAGAGAAGGAGGGAGGAGATGTGGTTGCAGAAGGACTAGAGGAAAAGAAGGGAGTAGGGGGAGGATATCAAGAGTATCAGATATAGCAGAGTGGAGCGTGGAGAGGGCTGTGTCAGGGTGAGAGGCAGCCAAAGGAGGAGCAGGGGAGAGAAGGTGGCGGCGAAAGCCTCAACTGATACGCGCTTCATGGGTCAGATGACCGAGAAGGTTGGTGGCAGTAATGGATGTTTTTTGGCCTGAGGGGTAGGGAGGGTGAGATGGGAGGAACGGAGAAAGTGATTACTCCAGGAGAGAGTATTGGAGAGAGGAACAGAAAGGGGGAGGTCTGAGGAGATCAGAACATCCACAGTATGCCCTGCAGAGTGAGTCGGGCCAGAGGGGAGAATAGTGAGTGAGAGAGTCACAGAGGTCATGGAAGAGTCAAGAGGGGGGAGAGGAGGCATCCAGGTGGCTGTTGAAGTCTCCCAGAAGGAGGAGTTGAGTGGTTGAGGACAAGAGTGAAGAGGAGAGGTCCGCCCACTTATAGAGGAAGGAGGAGAGCTGACCAGGCGGTCGAAAGATAATAGCCACAGTAAGGGAATGGCTAGGGGAGAGAGAGAGCCTGCATATGAGACATTCAAAAGAGGAGTAGGCCTGCGTTGGAATGACAGAGGCAGGAATCCACTCAGGGAACATCAGGGCTACATCCCCACCGGAGAGGTTGGACCTGGGCGCGGAGAGGATCTTGTAGCCATCAGGGAGAAGCGTGTCAAAGTGTGTGACAGAGCTGGCCGTGAACCATGTCTCTGTGAGTCCGAGGACAACGAGGTCAAGTTCTTCCAGAAGGCGGCAGATGTAGGACGAGTGTTTGACAGCAGAGTGAGAGTTAAGTGTGGCAATGTGGAGAAGGTTGCCATCCTTGAAGGACTTCAGGGACGGGTACAGATCAGAGGTATGCCCTGCCGAGGTGTAGAGGAGCCTGAGAGGGGGCAGAGAGGAAAGGGGAATGCAATGTAGCCAAGGAGGAGGTAGCAGGGGGAGGCCAGGAAGACGCGGAGGGGGGAGAGGGGACAGCAGGGGAAGAAAGGAAATTGATGAGGCGCTGGAAACGTCTATCAAAGAGGTGAAGGATGGCCCATTCGAGTAAACATTAATGATGACCTTAGATGAATGGAAGGAGGCCAGGAGGGCATCCGACCGGGTGCCACCATTAATGGTAGAAGAAGAGAAAGGAGAGAACACATTCTCACATTCCAACTGAACAATAATGACTGCAGTGTTGACACACGTACTTGGGCCATAAGCCACTAGCTCATTATAGCGACACCCTCGATTCAGTAATGCAAGGCAAGGCCACTTCTCTTGCGGACAAGCTCTTGCAGCGGCCACCTTTGCAATAGAGAAGAGCTCAACCATAGTAATGGATGTTCTGTCACCGTGTTCGTTGAACATTCACTGTTTGCCATACTTGAATGGTCCAAATATACACTTACAACACAAAGAGCATTGGCATATGAAATCATTATTTCAAGCCCAAATGTCCACGTAATAAGATGCAAAACAGTAAATCCAGTCATGTTTCATACAGAGCCATGCACAGTTGAAGACATGCAAAATCATGATTGCACTACATACGAGGGGGAGGGAAATGACATCACCAAAGCTAATGGAAATGCCTTAGATTCACCAAGTGTATTTTGTGGACGGTTCGGCATCCATCTGCCCAGAGACGGGGAAAAGCATGTGGGCGCAGCAGCGGTGAGATTAGAGGAGGGGAATATGAAATACTCATTCAGAAATGTTTACCCATGCATTATTTGACGCAAGCAGCAGAGTTAGCAGCACTCATTGAGGCCTTACATGCAGCAAAAGAATGTACAGTGACAATATAATCTGATTCACCATACGTCACCACCACAGTGCACGCTGGATTATCTCGCTGGAGGAGGTGGGGGTTCAGAAGGGCTGATGGGTTGCCAGTACAGCATGCAGAATTACTGAATGAACTAATAAAAGCCCTAGCAGATCAATCAGTGGTAGCACTTGTAAATTGCCTATCCCATACAAAAAATAGTGACAAAAGAACATTACGTTGGGCCTTTCTGAGAACTGTACATTGATTATGCAGACATGGGGGAGAGGTGCAATGGAGCACGGTACTTGATTGTGGTGGTCTGTCCTTTTCGCATTGGGTAGAGTCAGTGCCCTGTGCTTACCCGACATGAAATGTGCAGCCAAATTCCTAGTGAAAGAAGTATTTCCACGTTGGGGAATTTGTGATGTCATGTGGTCAGACAATGGCACTCATTTTGTAATGTACCTTTTCAAAGATGTGACAAACATATTAGGAATAGAACAGAAAATGTGTTCAATTTACAACCGGCAAGCAAACAGGGAGGTCAAGAAAATAAACAGTCTTCTTAAAACCAGATTGTCCAAATTATGCCACAGCCTCAAAAAGAATTGGGTGTACTCTCTGCCATTAGCCCTGGTCCAATTGTGCATGCAACCTAGCAAAGACCACAACTTTTCCCCCCTATTGACCGGTAGACAAATGCAAACACCACTGTCGCCAGTAAGAAGGTCATCTGATGCACATAGAACAGCCGATGTATTGGCGGATGAGTTCAAAGAATATCTCACTCAGCTCGCACGCGCATTGCAGTGCATCACAAAACAAATTGCGCCCCCATTCACAAGGCAAAATGAGATAGACACCACAACACCCACGTCAGATAGCCCAGCCCAACCTCTGCTGCTTAGAGAGCTTGTTTATCTGCTAAGCTTTGTTTGTTTTTTAATTTTTTTTTATTTGTGCACAACATCCGCAGGCATCTTGGCACTGAACTTAAGAATATGGTTACAGTAAGTGCAGTACAGTGATTACTTATATTAGTCCAGGTAAGTGCAGGACAAGAGCTTCTTGTGCAGGAGCAGCATTAACATACATATGAGGTCATAGTAGGTACTATCTCTCCATATTGTATGGAGGCAATGAAAACAGGTAAAAGAGTCAAATAGGCGGTTTACCAGCATGGCGCCTGCCCCATGTTGCAGGGAGGCGGCACAAGCAGGTACAAGAGTCATGCTTCGTTAAGAAGTGGCACTCGCCACAGTTCCATGGCCCTTATGGAGTGATTTATTGCACCCCCCTACTATTTTTGTTTTTTCTCCTTTCATTTGTGTTTGTTTAAATTTACTTTGGTAATGAGGGGGGGACTTCTGCTGAAGTCCTCCTTACACTGCATCCCTTTTTAAAAAAAAATTAAGATGTATGGAATTTGATGCGGATAAGAAGGCTCGTCCGAGGGGTGCCTCTGAGGCATGAATGTTTACACCTCTTTACACGCACTATTCCAAAGGCAGAATAATTGACACACCACAGAGGGAATGATACCAAGAGATGGATTGCAAGTGAAACAAGGTTTATATAAGTAAATTGTGCATGCAGAGAACTTTTCTGCCTGAGAGCGCTCTGCCAAATAATACATGGGCAGCACAGTTTAAGGAGAAAAATCATCACGGATGACGCAAACTATAGGTGAAAAATTCCGGGATACAATGGGTGTGTAGAGTGATACATTATAGGTCTATATTCTCCAACCATTCTGGGTTGGCTTCTTCTCAGTCGTTGCCCCGGTGGCACGTGGGTCAGCTGGACTCATCCTTGCAGTGAAGGGCAGTTCACGAGTGACATAATCCTAGCTAACTAAGCAAACAAAACAGGAATTGATCATACGAGAATAATGGCACACATAAAACAGTCGCATGAATAGGGGTGTTCAGGCCACAGAAACTAGACATATGGATATTGTAACCCTTCACCCTCCAGCGTGCTTTTTATGCTGCACGTCTTACACCTGGGTGCCCACTTCAAGACTTAATCCTTACATTTGTCTTATTGGTATTTGTATAGAGAGGTTGATTAGAGTAGATATCCTGCCATGTGGAATATTGGATAGATGGGGGTTGTTCTTCAGCTGACTGTGGTGCATGTGGTTCATTTTGCTGCACCACTTCCCCCCTTACATGCTCTTCAGGAATCACCAGTAGGCCAGAATGCAGCATCGGCCAGAGTACAGTAGCCTCTCCAAGAAGGCGGGACATGCATGTACGCCTGATTGCCACACACCCAATAAAAGTCCATTAAAGCCGCTGTTCCCTTTCTCATGTCAGGGATGGCGAGTGTCTTATTACAATGTCTGTTGGACCCCATTGAAGTATTTCCATCCCCATAGAAACACAGTTCGTAGGTATCCTCTTGTCGCACTTTGATGGGTTTATCGAATGCGGTGACCCATGTCAGCTTGGATACATGTTTGGGCCAGGTTTGTGCACACTTTTTTGGTCCTTCCGCGTCAGTTTCTCATCCGTCCATCCTCGTAATGCTTCCGCCTGGCACATGTAGGTTGATTGCAGCTTCTTGTTATCAGCAAAACTTGTACCTTCTATTGCCCGGACTGGTTCTTTCAAACAGTTTGGACCTTTTCAGGTTTTTTCATCGGGTGACTGGAGTTATAATTTTACTGTGTGTGCCTGGAACAAACTCTTAATGCAATGATGTGCCAGATGAAAGAGACATTGGGCTTCCACTATTGGTACCTCTTGGGGCTCTAACATATTCACTTTGCCAGAGGTGTGGGGGTTCAATTAACAAACATAACAACTTCCATTAGGGGCTCTTTTACCATTCATACCTTTGTCAGAATAGCAACTATAAGTTTGACCAGGGTGTCCGAGATCATTGAGAGTGTCTACCCCAACCCATGGTAGGCATCATACCGGTGTCCGTTAGCTTCTCTTTTGCACCTTCGATAATGTAAAAGGGATTGCCTCTCCTTAGTGAAAATCTTGCATATTTAATTAATACTACAAAGTGACCCTTGAACATTTGCAGGCATTTCACTATACTTAGGGAATATACTAACAGTTGCATCGTCATCATTTCTGATTACATGTTGCTGATATACTTCAGGGGCCCTGTAGTAAGAGAGCCTAGTTCTCACCACTGGAGTTTGGGGTATATGTTCAAGTTCTCTAGAGAATGAGACAGTATTGATAGCAGGTTGTTGGAAATCTAGTGAAGTGGTAAACAAAGAGTTGGTTGTAGATCCTGTGCTTCCCCTTTGCTATTGGCTAGAGTTGTTATTGTTTGTGGGCATTGCGGGAGAGCAGGTTACTATATTGACATTTTTATAGAGTGTTATCAAATGATGGGTTATTTTATTTCCATTTCTCCATGTCACCCCACCCCCCTTCTTTTATATGGGCCCCCCAGATAAAATATCCCACCCAATATGCAAATAATATTACCAACCTCAGAGTGAACAACAACGACATACATTTTAGTGTGCAATAAAAACTGTATGAAGGCATTCTGTTATTTCTAACACTACCACTTGCTAACTGATTATTTACAGTCGCTGGTTGCTTCATTATCAATGCACCTCTAAGTGATAGAAAAAATAAAAAAACAGGGTGGGGATTAATACATACGCAGATGGGAAAGGGTGTGAGTGAAAGAAAAAACGTGTGAGCTGAGGAAGATCAGTAGTGCAGATATGAGAGGCAAATGACAGAGGTGGCAATAATACACTACAATGACACCTACTATCCATTTATGACGATACCCGAAGATGAAATGGAGAGAGAGAAATAGAGAAATAGAGAGGTAGAGAGAGAGAGAGAGAGAGAGAGAGAGAGAGAGAGAGAGAGAGAGAAAGGACAGTGTCAAAGGAAGACAGTATAAAACGTGAGATAAACAAAAGTTATTTTACACATTTTTAATTCTTCATTACATTCAATTTACTCTTCTATGTACATACTCATGTCATCACGAGTTTGGTGATAACCCTTAAATGCGGCAGTAGTGCTATCACTGCCTCATTTCAGGGTCTAACAAAACACGGGTTTGACAGGATTTACCCCATAGCTTTCAGCTGGAGGTAAATCCGCCTATTTTTGGCGCAATTACCGTGCTTTAATATCGCCGACGATAGTCGCACCGAAAATTCCCCATTGGGCCCAATGGGGAATGGGGCATTCCCGTTCTGCCAAACCTGTGATCCGTCACTAATAGCGCCAGGGGGGTTGCCAGTAACGCTATTAGCCCGGCGAAATCACCACCCAACTCATGATGAGGCCCACTGTCTGTTACCTTTTTGTTATTTCATTTATTAGGGTGTTGCAACATTTGTTGATCTTCAATCACCTGTTCCGTCCCTACACTGTCCTGGGCCTCTCTTATGTTAGTTAAATGCACCCAATACCTTAATCCCTTAACTTTTACTGCTGTAGGGGTGCAATACATCACTTCATAAACCGTGGTGAGTGCCACTTCCTAACGAAGCTAGAATCTTGTACCTGCTTGTGCCGCCTCCCTGCAACATGGGGCAGACGCCATGCTGTTAAACCACCTAATTGACTCTTCTACCTGTTTGTGCCACCTCCCTCTAACATGCTAAGGCAGCATTCAATTTTTGGGGTTGTGCAGTCTCATTTTCTAGGACCACAACTATTTTTGTTTATTCTGCTTTAATTTGTGTTTGTTTAAATTTACTTTGGTGATGAGAGGGGAACTTCTGCTGAAGTCCTCCTGCCACTGCATCCCTTTTTAAAAAAAATTAAGATGTATGGAATTTGATGCGGATAAGAAGGCTCGTCCGAGGGGTGCCTCTGAGGCATGAAGGTTTATTCCTCTTTACACGCACTATTCCAAAGGCAGAATAATTGACACACCCCAGAGGGAATGATACCAAGAGATGGATTGCAAGTGAAACAAGGTTTATATAAGTAAATTGTGCATGCAGAGAACTTTGCTGCCCTGAGAGCGCTCTGCCAAACAATACATGGGCAGCACAGTTTAAGGAGTAAAATCATCACGGATGAATCAAACTATATGGGCAAAATTCCGGGATACAATTGGTGGGTAGAGTGATACATTATAGGTCTATATTCTCCAACCATGTGTTATGGAAAGTATGGAGGCCCAGATATATATATATATATATATATATATATATATAAGTATAAATGTAGTTTATTCATTAAGCCCCTGGAGCCTAACGCTGCTGGTCAATCATCGCATTCAAAGACTGGTTCAGGAATGGCTACATTCCAGAACCATATTAAGTATACATATGCACAATGCATGAACCCATCCTAACATCCCCCTTCCTTATATTGAGAAAAGAAAACTGATTAATTAATTGAACAGGATAAGTAACGGAAATGAAACAAAGACAGGAGGATGAACAGGAAAAAGAATAGCTGGGATGAACAAAAAGGATACATGCAAGTTCCAGTGTATTTAACATCACTAGTAATAAATGTAGTCATTGCTGAAATTCTGAATCATCTTGCAGTTACTCTTGGATAACACACCTCTTGGAACCTCACTCCCACTTCCTACCACATTGTCTCTTTTGTCATGAACTCCGTCTTGCATTCCATAGTACATGTGGTCAGTTGCCCCTTGGATGTTACACTTTCTGGTGCTTGGTCTATTGAAAACTGTTTCCACCATCACAATATCATCACAGGACCACATCTTCCCATCCTCCAATATAACTGATCTGCTGGAACTACTGTGTACTCTGTGTGGTGATCTGAATCTGGATTCACCCTTCAATGTTTTCTTAGGTTCCTTGATGCAAATCCAATCCCCTTCCTTGATATTATTTTCTTTCACTCCATTCCTGCAATCATAATATTATTTGTACTTTGCCTGTTTCTCTTACTCTTCTTATAATGTGTTCTATGTCTAACTCTGCTTTGCCTGTATCCGTGAACATCCATGCAGGTCTCACTACGCATCCAGATTCATGGCTATAGCCTCTCTGAGATTCACCTGTTCCTTGTCGATATCAGTCATCTCCTTCCATTCTTGTTTCGTGATGCCAGGGTTTATGGTAGCGATAATATCATCACGTACAGGCTCTTTCTCTAGTTCATCTTTCACTTCTCCACAATCCCATAGCAACCTGGAGAAACAGTCAGCCACTAAATTTAGTTCTTAAGTACATCTGATGTATCGATGGGGGTTTTACCATACCCTGTTGCTCTCACTCGAGTGCATTGTATCTTCTGCAAGTCGCCATACATTACCTCGAGAAAAGGTTTGACACCGACCATGGTATATGGAGACCCTGTGTCTACCATAATGGGTAAGGATATCTCATTAATTTGCATGTTTACCCATGGTCCTCTATTTTCTTCTATCGAAGTGTCTGTGAGTATCTGTACACGCTGTGTGTTCTTGCTGCTGATGGTTAACATGTTGACAGGTCCAGGGTGTTAGGCAGAATCCTATGCAGTTCCCTTAGGGAGCACTACAGACGATTAGGACTACCGATATATGCACTAAATCCCCTTTGGTATCAGTCTGTACCACACAGATTTAGTTGGTAGCTGTGGCTGAGCAGTCAGACTTATCTCAAGAGGGAGATGAGCAATATTCAGGGTTTACACAATAGGACTACAGTACTTTGGGACAAGGAAACACTGACCAAAGCTTTGTATCAAAAAGAATATATTTATTTATATTACACACTCTTAATTCTACAAGCAAATCACTATTACTAAAGCAAGTTAAAACAGTCAAGAAAAGTATACACAACTCCCCATTTAAATTGTAGACAAGTTCGAGCAAGAGTGAAAACTGAGCAAAATGGCACAGTGTAAACCAAGCAGAAATGGCACTCTAACAATTTCTTCAGAGGGAGGGAAAGGTCATAACATAAAAAATGTATTCTGGAGAAACAATTTGACATTCTCTGTGCGACTGACACCTGGCTAAAGGACCCTGTAGGGCCAATTAGGTTCAATACTTGGGCTCCTGGTAGGGATCCTATTCTGCACAGGAGGGTTACTTATGAAACAAAATTACAATTGAATAGGTCCAGAAAGGTTTTTGCTCAAATACTCATACTCCTTATCACCCTCTGCATTAAAGGAAGAAAAAAATCACCTTCTACATATATGAAAAAATATATAGATTTTTTATATAAGGTAGTTTGAATTAACATGAAATGGACGTTTTTTAGAAATATAACATCACACGGTCATTGACCGAAAATACAGACAAAATTGTATATTTACATCACACATGGCCACAGCATTTCTGTGGCAGCTAATTTGTGTGTGTAAGACAAACTCAATCACAGTCTTTGTTTGTCAGAACAATTCACAAAGTAAAATGCATAACAAAACCATTTAACATAGTGACAACAAGACAAAGTTGTGAATGACAATAGTTCTTTTTTTGCGGTGGGCAGTGGGAATACACTGTGGTTGGGGGTAGTATGTCTACACCGAGGTGTTTCAGCCATTTAGGTGGGCCTGTTATGCCTCACCTTGTACACGGCCTTCATCAGGACGGGATGCTGTACGGTGTGAAGAATGTGCTGCAGGGGAAGGGAGAATCTTATCAGGGGAGTATGTGAGCACATATAATTACAAGCTGACTTAATCATGTACTGAGGTCTCTATGTGAATTAGTCATAGAACACAGCTTAACCATGGGTAATTATTTCCACAAGCACTAATTATTGAGTATGGGGATCTCGGTGAGGTCCTATCACAAAAAAGCAGAGGAAAAGGCACTAAGTACTAAGTTGTAGCATCCTTACAAATCAGTTTTAACTAAATGACAACAAACACACACACGCACGGTGTGTGGTGGCAAAATCTTACCTCTTGGTAGAGGATTGAGTCTCTGTAATCTCAGTTTGCTGGGTGATATTAACTTGTGGGCCCCACAAGGAAGAAAACCTAAAAAATGGAAGGGCCAATAAGTGTTTCTGCAGAACGTATGGATCGTGTGCACCCCCACAGAAGAACGAGCGGTTAGCGCGAACGTTGCTGTGCGACTGATTCACACATGGCGGGACAATCGAGCGGGCTGCTTGATCGCGAAGTGCTGAGTCACTGTGTGGCTCGGACGGGCCTGGCAGCAGAGCATGAGTAACGCTGTTGCTAGGCGCCCTTGTTATTTATATCAGGTATATATAGGTAAGCTGTGTTCCATGACTAATTCACATAGAGAACTTAGTACATGATTAAGTCAGCTTGTAATTATATGTGCTCACATACTCCCCTATAGGGCCTACATGTAAAATAGCTGTAACAGAGGGATATACAATCTACAATGTCAATATAGAGGTAGATCAGGGTGGTGGGGTGGCAATTATAGCCAAAGAAAAGTTGAAACTGTTTAAGGTTGACTTTACGTGTAATGGTTGTGAATCCATCCAGTTGAAGTTGGTATTCACCCTTAACAATTCTTTTAACCTTATAGTACTATATAGGCCACCGTCATTGGTCTCAGATTTCCCTAATGAACTGTGTTCACAACTAGTTAGTTTGAGATCCACCAATGTGTCCACACTGGTGGTTGGGAATTTCAACTACTGGCGTGGGAACAAAAAAGACAAGGAAGCAATTATGCTAGAAACATCACTAAAAAATCTAGATTTCCATGTTATAAATGATGAGCCCCCTACCCCACAAGGGAACCAACTGGACTGGTTGCTCTCTCACAATCTTCTTACTCAGGACTGCCATACGGAACCATGTATTTGGAGTGACCACCACTTGGTCTCCCTGAATATAGAATTACACTCACCTCCCATACAACACAACCCCCACGTCCAGGTGGTTAGCAGAAATGTAAAAAATTTAAATATTGATCAACTTCAGCCATGCTTAGATAAAATACTACTCTCCTCTCAGGAGCAAGATGGCTGCAAGGCACTGCAAGAGAAATATACCACACACATTCAAGAGCTAGTCGAGAAAGTGGAGCCACTTAAAACCAAGCTAACCAGGAAAGACAATGAAAACCAGAAATGGTTTACTGCGGAGCGTGATTCAACCAAAATTGAAAAAATGGCCCTTGAAAGAAAGTGGAGACAAGGGGAGTCCACTGAAAACAAGGCGAAATGGAAGTTAGTGAATAAGAAGTATAAAGATATGATAAGAACAGCTAAGGCTAACTTTTTCAATGCGGAAATTGAAACAGCTGCTAATAAGACCAGTAAACTCTTTGATATCCTAAAGAGTATAGAGAAAACCAAAAATCTTACCCCGCCATTTTCTCCTTCTAAGGCAGACTGCGACATTGTGCAAAACGCTTTCATAGCTAAAATAGACGAAGCCAGACAAAATATAATTACAGCCAGACTTACATTGAACCAGATAACTGTGCTCGAGGAGGACAACATCAGACCTGGACAGGAGACTTTCAATTTTGACACTATTACTGAAGCTGAGCTAATAGAAGTTCTAGGTCATATGAAACCAACGTCCTGTGCAGAAATGTGCTGCCTCGCAACATCATTCTTCAACATAAGGAACCTTTTGCTCCCATTTTACTAAAACTAGTTAATGCTTCCTTTAAGGAGGGCATAGTTCCTAAAGAGTTAAAGAAGGTCACCATCACCCCGCTGGTTAAGAAAATAGGACTAGACCCCAAGGACATGGGTAATCTCTGTCCTATTACCAACTCCAACTTCATTCTCAAAATTTTAGACAGAATAGCGACACAGCAGTTGCAGAATTATGTGGAAAAACATGTCACCCTACACCAACAACATTCAGGATTCAGAGCCTCACATAGCACGGAGACGGCTATGTTGGACCTTCAGAATCACATGTAGAGTTTGGTAGATAAGGGTAAAATAGGGATGCTAATGCTGTTGGACCTAAGTGCGGCATTTGAATTGGTTGATCATCAACTCTTGGTCAAAGCGCTGAGAGACAACGTGGGCTGCTCCGAAAGGGCTTTAAAGTGGCTGGTTTCTTTTCTTTCAGACCGCCAAGCCAGAGCACATTGGGGTAAAAGCTTCTCTGACCCTAGCTCCATCATTTTCGGAGTACCCCAGGGTGCCAGTCTATCACCCATGCTCTTCAACATCTACATGCTCACTCTGTGTAACATCCTGGTTGAAACAGGAGGGTTTTTCACAAATTAAGCAGATGACGCGCAGCTTATACTAGAGCTAGAGAGCAGTCACAGTGCAGATAGCGCCAAGATTGGAAAAGAATACAGCGCAATAAATGAATGGATGCAGTCAAACTGGATGTGTCTCAATGACACTAAAACCAAACTTATGTTGTTTGGGTCCAGCCGCCTGCTAGCTAAACTTGGGGGAGAGTATGAGCCTTTCAGATTATGTAGACCGCAATCCAAGTATCTACTCAGGTTAAAACCCTTGGCATGATGGTGAACTCTGCCATTAACTCTGAAGCACAGATTAATTACCTGCTAAAAAACACAGCATATTACCTACGGCTCATGAAGGCTATTAGACCTTTTCTGAATTAATGCAATATGTCCATAATCGCTAGAGCCATTGTGTTATCGAGCTTGATTACGGCAATGCCCTTCTGATCGGGGCCTCTGTCAAAGATCTAGCTAGATGCAAAGCCATACAGAATTACGCTTTGAGGCTTATAAAACATCTTGGGAGAAGAGACCACATCACCCTGGCCAGAAGATCTCTACACTGGCTCAGGGTTGAGGAGAGAATAAAATTCAAATTTCTGACTCTTGTGCATAAATGCCTTTATGGTAAAGCCCCCAGTTACCTCAAGAATAGCTTGACACTATATAACCCATAAAGACAGCTTTGTTCCGAAGGCAAGAGCCTATTGATTGTACCCAAGTACAAGCTCAAGTCTGGTATGGGCAGATCCTTCGTGGTGCTGGCAGCCCAGTTGTGGAACACATTACCATTGACATTAAGAATGGAAGGCAGTCACGCTAAGTTTAGAAAACTCCTGAAGACCCATCTTTTTAGATAATTAAGATGCTCTCAGCCATACTCTCATCTACCTTCTTAGCATTAGACTTAGGAGGTCTATCCGTCACTTAGTTTGTGTTTGTCTTGTCCAAGCGCCCTGATGCCCGCGGGCTGCCGGCGCTCTATAAGAGGAAATACCTACATAAATACATACAAGTTATACCGGGTTAGACTCCTAAACACACCAGAAACACTTCCCAATTGGATTGTGAACAAGTTAGGCAAGGTAGCACTTTAGCACAAGCAATACTTAGGTGAAAACCAAGCAAAATGGCACTTCAACGATATATAAAGGGGAAGGAAAGGAGGTTATAAGAGTTTAGGTGCACCAACACATTTCTTGATGAAAAGTAATCTAGAGAAGGCAGTTGTAACAGAATTAGCCAGAGTTAATGGGCCTGTGCCAGAGTCGGTGACACAAGGAAAAGTGCCCAGGTTCAAACTGTTCTAGTAGCTGCAGTCATGTCTTTATTTAAAGGTTGAAAAGGAGGGTGCAGAAGGTAAAAAATACAATGTTAGACAATAGGGACGGCCAGCCCAGAAGGTAAGTAAATGATTTAAAACACCTTTAACAGTTCCCATCAAAATGGGAGGCCTGGCGGAATAATGCACCTTAAAAGGGGAAGGGCTCCTGCGGTGGCGGTAGTTCCTGGCAGTTCCTGCAGTTCGGGAGATCCAGCAGAGGAAGAGAGGCTCTCGTTGTGGAGGAATGTTCGAGTTACTGCACTGCCCAGGGATGAAGCCAGCCACGGTGATGCCAAAACGGAATAACAGGTACAATCCTTTAAATCGTGGTCATGGTGGACGGGTGCCTGACTATCCAGTCTCCTAGTGCTTTGCACTGGGGATTTGACCAAGGCAGGTCCTAGAAGGCGATTGGCGAACTGGTTGGCCCCACCAGCTCAAGAGAAGAAGGCTCTTGCAGGTGAAGATCTTCTCTTGTCGTTGAATAAAAGTGGTGAGGATCTGCAGCACGGCTTCACCGGTGGTTCTGTCATTGCAGATGTCTTCGGCTTCTCTCCTTTTCAGATTTCTCAGGTCCATTGGCAACGACTTATCTTCCAGTCCTCAGGTCCCCGTTTTCATGATGAAAAAACCCCATTCATACAGCCTAGCTGTCACTCACACAGCAGGGTGGTTATCCTGGTGGCATAACCCCCGGACTATCATGGCAGAGTGCGACTTGGGTTGCTTAGACGACCCTGTCCAGGGTGCCTTCTCCCTCTCCCACACACCCTGTCTACCCCAGACTCACTGGCGCCTGAAGGAGGGCTTCTGTCCAGAAGCCCGCCAAAAGGACGAACAAAGGGCCCGACCTAGGGTTGGATTACAGAGTGCGACACGAGAAAGAAATATTATCAAATATCTGGCAACAAAAGTTAATATTATGACCCAGCGGTATGTTAGAGGCTGTCATAAAAAGTGGTACAATGAGAAAATCCCATAGAGACATATTTGCGGTCGAATATTTCTGGTAGTAACCACTGCCACCAGCCAGAATCTTTGGAGAGAGGGGCTGGACAGTGCCCTCTCGAAAATTGACACCAGGGAAAAACTATTAACCCATCCCAGTACCTCCATTGTAAGATGGTTTGTACTGATTTTGTTCATAACTATTGACTAGCAAAGTCAATGGTAACTTTGCATGCCCTGGGAGACAGTAGTCAGTCCCAGGGTATGGAGTCTGTGTTGTGGGTCACTATGACACCACTGTGTTACTGCACTGAGGGTACTGTGTAACACACATGTAAAAAGATGACACCTATGGAGTGAGAAAACTCCATAGCCCATAAGCACAAAATAGCTTCAAACACACATCAAAACTATATCTAAGAGTGGGAAAAAGAGTCACACTCTTAGCATGAGTGAAAAATAAACCCTAGAAATCCAGCAAAGCTGCTGGGGGCTCTATAGGTAAGGGAAATTAGCCTTTTAAGAGAATTCTCCCTAACACAGGGTTTTCCTCAACTGCTCTCACCATAGTTCTTGGTGGTCTGTTGAATGAGTAACTATTGAATCTGCCCGCTCTTCTTACTCAAATATTCCTGCACACCTCGGCAAATGACCTATGCGACCACATTTGTAGTGTTCCACAGCTGTGGCAGGGCATTCCTTCTCAGTATTGTTGTGTTTGTACCAGCCACATTTTTGACAATGGTTCTGGCTCTGGTTTCTGTACCCAGTATCTCTACTACTCTTGGAGTTAGCTCTGGAATTGCTAGTGGTCACCCTCCTCACCATTGCCACCTGTCATGATGCCTACCCCCGGGCATCGGATCAAGCCCATCAGCCCCGGGAGCAGGCATCCAGACATTTACAAAAACCCCAGCAGCCCCAGCTAGGGGCTGTCTGGGTTCAGTCCTGGCGCCGTAGGCACCAGGCTCATAATAAAAATCAGTCGTGGCGCCATAGGCGCCAGGCACATAGACATTACTTACCTCATGCAGACCATGCTGCAAATAAATCCAAGCCAACGTGAGGCCTGGATGGAACTATCTTACTACAGGGACTATTTTTTACTCGGGTGTGGTCCTGGGGAACTTCTTTCCTGGGACTACTTTGGAGGCTATTTAAACCACGCCCGAACAGCAGCACATGCTTCATGTTATTCTGCATCCAGCAGCGTGACTCTCACCGTGCCTGCAGCCAGCATCCAGTCTTCTGTCACGCCCGCCTCGAATCCGGAGCTCCTAGAATAAAGAGGAAGAAAAGGACATGGTTAGAAAACTAACTTATTGCAAATTCCTCACCTGATTCCGGATCCATTTCATCTCCCGACCTGGAAAGTACAACAGTCCTGCACGCGTCGCTTCGCCAGTTCCAGCACAGCGCCATACTCACCAGTTCTCACAGCATCTTTCGATCCGGCACTGTCTCCATCATTTCTTCGCCGTACTCCGGCACCTAGGGGCACAAGAATAACAAGGTGAGCCAAGGGAATCAACAAATAACTCTTACCACCATAGACTTACCTGATTTACCACCGGCAGTATTATTCTCCATATCTTCATATGCTGCATCTGTAAAGAGGGAGAAAAACAACACGTTAACGCATGCAATAGTTACCAGACAGCGTTGGGTAACACAGACTCTTACCTGAACGCCAGCAGCAGCTATGAGACCTTCTTCTCACAAACTCAGTTGCAACTTAAGGAAGCAAGGGGACAAGAGTGAACATCGGGCACATTGAACACTTTGAACTTGATAGTCCGACAGTCATCTCTGCACTACGCATCACGTTGACGGAGACCGCAGCTGTCCGTGTCCGATCGACATCCCTGTGGGGTCCAGGTGAGCGTAACACCACCAAAGATTCTTCAGTGTCTACCCTTACTTCCTCTTTGACGATTTTGATTTCTTTATCGTCAACCCTGTCAAACCTCTCTCTCATGCAGCGATCACCAAGTTCCATACTCCTGGCTATCTCTACCGCCTGTTCTAGCGAAAGATCTTTGGTTTGCCACAGTCTTTGTTGTATGCGAGAGTCAGCCACATTTATCACTAGTTGATCCCTTAGGTATTTTTCACCAACGCCAGAGAATTTGCACAAAGACGTGAGTCCCCTTAGAGCTGCGATGTAAGCATCTGTTGATTCTCCTTTTAACTGATGTCTCCAAAAAGAATTTGTACCTTTCCAGCACAACATTGGTTTTGTTGCCAAAATGTCTTGCTAATTTTTTAGTGCACTCTCAAACTTGCAATTGTTGTCAACAGAGCCACTCTCTGCAGCGTCCAGATCAGAAAGTGCTCTGAAAATTCTTAAGGCCTCTGCTCCAATATATTTTAGTAAGGTGGCTTCTTTGAGATTGTCATTGTATTTGTTGCCACTGACAGTTCTCAAGTATACCTGGAATCCGTCAACCCATTGCTCCCATGGGCATGTAGGATTTCCAGGAAGTGGCAGAAACTGTATTGGCACTGTAACATGCTACATGGTGAGAGGTGGTAAAGCTTATGCCATGAAATGGATAGCTTTGCGCTGCTTGGCTCTTTTGTTGTTTCTCTTTTCTTTATTTTGTGATATATAATGTCCCTGCTTTGATTGGTTCTTTTTAATAGTTTTTTTTTTTTTTTTTTTGCTTAATGGCTGGTGTAGATGCAACATTTTATTTTGTCTTAGGTTTCTTTATAATATGTCACTTAGTGTCAGCAATTTTCTTTGTATGATTCAAAGTTCACACACTTTTTTTTAAAAGGAACAGTGCACAGTTTGTGCGTATTTCTGTCTGGTTTGTCGACCTTTTCATTCCTCTCTGTTCTGTGATGTGGTTGCCACAGTTACATACACAGAAATAACGTTGTTCATAAGATGGCCTCCACGTTTTGGCACGCCTTTAGTTCCTTTTCTCTAACACGGCATTGCCGAGTGTGTATTCTTATATTCATAAAATGCCAATCACTCGTGTGGCTCGGGATTCGTTGCTGTGGCTTATTCAGTAAATATTTGAAGTGGCTCACCCTGTGTGCACTTGTTGAAGGTCCTACTTCTGTCCCGACAGCGGTTTCCTTCTCTCAGTGCTGCAGTTTGTGAATCTGCATCCACGCTCGGCAGTTTGCACTGTTCTTCCGGCCCTGCAGTGGTGCTGACCAAGACTGCGGGGGCTATAAAAGGTACCTCGTCGCCAATGGTATGGAAAGTATGGAGGCACAGACATATGTATACGTATAAATGTAGTTTATTCATTAAGCCCCCGGAGCCTAACGCCGCGGGCAATCATCGCGTACAAAGACTGGTTCTGGAATGGCTACATTCCAGAACTATATTACGTATACATATGCACAATGCATGAACTCACCCTAAAACCATGCTGGGTTGGCTCTCGCTCAGGTGATGCTGCGGTGGCATGTGTGTCAGCTGGGTTCATCCTTGTGGTGAAGGTCAGTTCACGAGTGACATAATCCTAGCAAAGTAAGCTAACAAAACATGAATTGATCATACGAGAATAATGACACACATAAAACTGTCACATGAATAGGGGTGTTCAGGCCACAGAAACTAGACTTATGGATATTCTAATCCTTCACCCTCCAACGTGCTTTTTATGCTGCACGTCTTACACCTGGGTGCCCACTTCAAGACGTAATCCTTCCATTTGTTTTATTGGTATTTGTATAGACAGGTTGATTGGAGTAGATATCCTGCCATGTGGAATATTGGATAAATGGGGGTTGTTCTTCAGCTGGCCGTGGTGCATGAAGTTCATTTTGCTGCACCACTTCCCCCCTTACATGCTCTTCAGGAATCACCAGTAGGGCAGAATGCAGCGTCGGCCAGAGAACAATAGCCTCTCCAAGAAGGCGGTAGATGCATGTACGCCTGATTGACACACACCCAATAAAAGTCCATTAAAGCTGCTGTTCCCTTTCTCATGTCAGGGATGGCGAGTGTCTTATTACAATGTCTGTTGGACCCCATTGAAGTCTTTCCTTCCCCATAGAAACACAGTTCGTAGGTATCCTCTTGTCACCCTTTGATGGGTTTATCGAATGCGGTGACCCATGCCAGCTTGGATATATATTTGGTCCAGGTTTGTGCCCACATTTTTGGTCTATCCGCGTCAGTTGCTCTTCCGTCCATCCTCGTAATGCTTCCACCTGGCACATGTAAGTTGATTGCAGCTTTATGTTATCAGCAAAACTTGTACCTTCTATTGCCAGGACTGGTTCTTTCAAACAGTTTGGATCTTTTCAGGTTTTTTCATCGGGTGACTGGAGTTGCAATTTTACTGTGTGTGCCTGGAATGGACTCTTAATGCAATGATGTGACAGATGAAAGAGACATTGGGCTTCCACTATTGGTAACTTTTGGGGCTCTGCAATATTCACTGAGCCAGAGGCGTGGGGGTTCAATGAACAAACATAACAACTTTCATTAGTGGCTCTTTTACCATTGACACCTTTGTCAGAATACCAACTATTAAATTGACCAGGGTGTCAGAGATCATTGAGAGTGTCTAACCCCAACCCATGGTAGGCATCATACTGGTGTCTGTTAGCTTCTCTTTTACGCCTTCGATAATGTAAAAGGGATTGGGCCTCATTACGACCCTGGTGGAACGCGTTAACGGGTGCCGCAAAAGGAGGCGGACCCGTTAAACCCGTTCCGCCACATTACGAACCAGACGTTGTTACCGGGTCCCGCGAGGGGGAGAGGGAGCAAACAACGGGCCACTCGTAATCTGCCCGTTGTTTGCTCCCTCTCCCATTCCCATTCCGCCTATGGGGGCTCAAATGGGAATGGGAAGGTCCGGGCCTGGGTTCCTAGAGGGATCAATTACTGGGCCCTCCGAACTCGGAACGGCCCGGTAATTCCTCATTCTGGGAACACGGACCCGGACGTGATTTTGGTAGCAGCGATGCCGCCAATAGCGGCATGGCTACCGCCGAGGTCGTAATGAGGACCATTGTCTCTCCTTAGTGAAAATCTTGCATATTTAATTAAAACTACACAGTGACCTTTGAACATTTGCAGGCATTTCACTATACTTGGGGAATATACTAACAGTTGCATCGTCATAATTTCTGATTACATGTTGCTGATATACTTCAGGGGCCCCGTAGTAAGAGAGCCTAGTTCTCACCACTGGAGTTTGGGGTATATGTTCGAGTTCACTAGAGAATGAGGTAGTATTGATAGCAGGTTGTTGGAAATCTAGTGAAGTGGTAAACGAAGAGTTGGTTGGAGGTCCCATGCTTCCCCTTTGCTATTGGCTAGAGTTGTTATTGTTTGTGGGCATTGCGGGAGAGCGGGTTACTATAGTGACATTTTTATATAGTGTTGTCAAATTATGGGTTATTTTATTTCCATTTCTCCAGGTCACCCCTAAACACCTTCTTTTATATGGGCACCCCAGATAAAATATCCCACCCAATATGCAAATAATATTACCAACATCAGTGTGAACTACATTTTAGTGTGCAATAAAAACTGTTTGAAGGCATTCTGTTATTACTACCACTTGCTAACTCATTATTTACAGTCGCTGGTTGCTTCATTATCAATGCACCTCTAAGTGATAGAAAAAATAAAAAGCACGGTGGGGGTTAAAACATTCGCAGATGGGAAACGGTGTGAGTGAAAGAAAAAAACGTGTGAGCTGAGGAAGATCAGTAGTGCAGATATGAGAGGCAAATGACAGAGGTGGCAATAATACACTACAATGACACCTGCTATCCATTTTTGACGATACCCGAAGATGAAATGGAGAGAGAGAAATAGAGAGAGAGAGAGAGAGAGAGAGAGAGAGAGAGAGAGAGAGAGAGATAGAGAGAAAGAGAGAGAGAGATAAAGAGAGAGATGATAGGAAAGTGTCGAAGGAAGACAGTATAAAACGTGAGATAAACAAAAGTTATTTTACACATTTTTAATTCTTCATTACATTCAATTTACTCTTTTATGTACATACTCATGTCATCACGAGTTTGGTTAAATGCGGCGGTAGTGCTATTACTGCTGCATTTAAGGGTCTGCCAAAACACGGGTTTGGCAGGATTTACCCCCAGCTTTCAGCTGGCGGTAAATCCATTGATTTTTGGTGCAATTACCGTGCAGTAATACCGCTGATAGTAGTCGCACCGAAAATGTCCTATTGGGCCCAAAGGAGAATGGGAAATTGGGTTGCCAGTAATGCTATAAGCCCCGGCGGAATCCCGGCGGTAATACCCAAATCGTGATGAGCCCCACTGTCTGTTACCTTTTCGTTATTGAATTTTTTAGGGTGTTGCAACATTGGTTGATCTTCAATCACCTGTTCAGTCTCTACACTGTCCTGGGCCTCTCTTATGTTAGTTAAATTCACCCAATGCCTTAATTCCTTAACTTTTACTGCTGTGGGGGTGCAATATATCACTTCATAAGGGCCATGGAACCGTGGTGAGTGCCACTTCCTAACAAAGCTTAACTCTTGTACCTGCTTGTGCCGCCTCCTTGCAACATGGGGCAGGCGCCATGCTGTTAAACTGCCTAATTGACTCTTGCATCTGTTTGTGCCGCCTCCCTGCAACATGGGGCAGGCGCCATTTCATAAACCTCCTATTTGACTCTTGGACCTGTTGGTGCCGCTTCCCTGCAACATGGGTCAGGCACTTGATCTTAATTATATACACCTGGTACCTATTAGCTCTCTCCACATGGTTAAAAGGTGGAACACTGTGAAACACTCGGAGCAAGGCGATGCGCAAGAAGGAGCAGTTCTTCCAGCATGACGCAGAGCGACAGGCCGAGGGATGGAACCGAGGTACGGAGAAACCTTGGACAGACAGGCCAGAGATCGTTACCTCTGAAGATAACGTGGAGAGAGCTGATAGGTACCCGGTGTATGTAAGTAAGATCAAGTGCTCACTGTAGTGATCCTCGTGCACTTGTCCACCCCCAGGGTATGGATCCAAAGCCTATGGCTGTACAATGGCCAACTGAGTAAGGGATCCATGGGGTTTAGGCAGTGAAACACCCTCTGGTTTTTAATGTGAGCATGACAGAATCGCATAATCATAACGTTGGAAGCGGCTTCTAGGTTTGCGACCCACTATAGTGTGGCTTGACATGTCTTGGCGGCTCTGACATGCCTGAGATGGCCTTTCCTCTAGCCCCTCCCTCGCTGGCTGGCTGGAGTGTAGTTGCCCGGACCGGAGACCAGAGACATTTGGCGGCTGTTTTGGCGGCTGACCAGGATCACAACTTTGGCGGGCTGCCGTATCTGTGTCCGGCATCAGCCCCCTGAGGTTCTGGAAGAAGAGGCTTGGCTAGGCGTGGCGTCCAGGGGAGCAGAGCTGTGTTGGTCCACAGCTATTGTCGTAAACCAGAGGGAGATTGGAGTGTTCATTGGACTATTGGTCCTACTTCCTGGGTCCTGGTGCCCTAAGCGAGTGCAAGCTGCACCCTGAGGAAAGCAGGGTAAACCCCCTCCTCCCAGAAAGAAAGGTAAACCTGCAGCCAGTAGCAAGCTTGTGTCGGGATTGAAAATGGAGGCAGCCAACAAAAAAAAACCCAGTTCTGTTGTCTTTTTTTCCCCTCGTCCCATTACTCATTCTTCAACACTTCCCATCACCTTGCCCTCACCCCATCCCATTTGGAGGCCAGACGTATGCTGTGTTGTGCTGTGTTGGTAGCGGAAAGCTGATAGTTGGCAGGTGTTAGAACCATCAACAGAGATGCAGCATAGTACCAAAACTAAGAGTGCGGAAGACCATCACAAAAAAGGGTGAGGCTCCAATCTCGCGAACTGGGAAACAGGCCAGCCAAGCAACAATTGACTGGGTGGTAAGAAGCAAAAAGATTGTGAGTCTCTTTAAGGACATAAGAGCAAGAACATTGATTCATGTTTTGAGAGACAGACAATTTGCACAATGCCGACTGGCCTTCTTATATCTTCTCTGGGCAGAAAACCTGTTTGTGAGCTGGTCGTTGTTATCTTTCTTGAGACAAGCTATAGCTAGGAGGGCATTTGTGTTATTTCTCAGCGGTAGTTGATGGGTCCCCCAACACCGCCCTAGCTCACAACAACAAATAAGGAAGATTCACGTGTTTGTGCACAAAGTAAGGTAACAGGTCGGAGATGCTAAAGATTTTAGTAAACCTATGTAGTTGTCTCTCCTTATACATTCTTGCATTGACAACAGATGCATTTTTAACCTTGTTGTATTGGCATGTACATACAGAGTTTGCAATTAAGTATCTGCTGAATTTTACATTCTTTTAGTGATTTGAATTAATCTTAATGTTTGTATGCATACGTATATATGTTTTTCATTCTTTTCATTATTCTTTTATTATTTCATGTGAGTGCCAGCCAAGTAGTACTCCTCTTTATTTGGCGTGTTGAGAGTAGATTATATTTTAAAGCGCTGATACATTTTGTAAGATTTGTGAGTATTTGGCATAATTGGTCTTAGTCTATTTCATTGAAGACCAATTACTACACACGTTCCCTTACTTTGAAAAGCAAAGTTAATTGGTTTGGTGTTTCAGTCTGTATCTGTACTGGCTTCACGTCAGATATCTGGTGAGGAGGCTCTCGACTTACTGATGCAGTCTAACTCGGAGCAAGGCACAGAAGCAGAATCTGAAACAGAATCTTCTTCTGAGGGTGAGCATGAAGTAGATTCGGGAAGTGAGTTTTCTGTTGAGGCTAGTTCAACCTCCTCATCTGATGAGGAAGGGAACGGAGGGGTACATGCACCTCATGTGGCACTTCCCACACAAAGTTCACATGCAAGGTTGAGGGGACATGCAAGGGATATACCAGTTCATCACATGGCTGATGAGTCTGACTGGGTGCCTCCAGCAATGGCTCAGCCTGTTGTGCCACCTTTCACTGGAGTACCAGGATGCACAGAAAATACAGATGTTTTTGAGCCTATTGACTTGTTCAACCTTTTTGTGGCTGATGGGTTCATTTCAGATATGGTTGAGTAAACCAATCTGTATGCTGAACAGTTCTTGAGGGAAAGGGGTGCCAATCTGAAACCCCATTCCCGAGCACACCTTTGGGTTCCAACTACGAGTGTTCAGATGAGAACATTTTGGGGTCTCACTGTGCTCTTGGCACAAAGAAGGATGCCGTCTATTTCACTGTACTGGTCTACTGAAGCTGTAATTGCAAGCCCTTTTTTTCCAGCAACAATGAGTAAAGATCACTTCCTAGCACTAGAACGTATGCTGCATTTCAATGACAACTCTTCAGCATTGCCAAGAACTGACCCAAATTGTGATAGGCTATTCAAAATTCTGCCATTACTGAAGCACTTTGCACAGCAATTGTCTGAGGTGTATGTTCCTAGCCAGAACATGTTCATTGATAAACCGTTGGTATTGTTAAAAAACCAGCTACTGTTCAAGCAATATATTTCAAGCAAGAGATCACAATATGGAATCAAGGTTTATATCTTGTGTGAAAGTACCACTGGGTATGCCTACAGCATGAAAGTCTACACTGGAAAAGACTCGAGCATACACCCTCCCGGCTGCCCAGCCCATTTAGGGACCAGTGAGAAGATTGTGTGGGATCTTGCCACATCATTGTTCCACAAGGGTCACCAATTGTATGTGGACAAATTCTACACCGGAATACCACTGTTCAAGGAATTGTACAATGTGGGCACACTGGCATGTGGTAGAATCCGCAGCAACTGCAAAGGCTTCCCCAGACAACTTGTTTGTAAGAAGCTGGACAAGGGAGCATGTATGGCATTGCAGCATGATTAACTGTTGGCAGTAAAATTCTGCCACCGAAGGGATGTGCACATGCTGAGTACTATTCATGATGAAAGTACTTCCCTTGTCACTGTGCACGGGAAGGCTCAGCAAGTGCTAAAACCCAATTGTATTCTGGACTACAAAAGGTACATTGGAGGAGTAGACAAAATAGTCCAATTACTTGAGTTATACCATGTAGAAAGTAAGACTTGCACGTGGTACAAGAAGTTGGCAGTTTACCTTATGCATCTAGCTACATACAATGTATTACAAGTTCATACACCACAGAGTGCACCTCAGGTGCTGTTAGGCTGCAGGAGATTATGGACCGAGGACCCTCTGTTCAAGCTCCTTTCTCGTGAACGTCACGATTTCTGTTACATGTAGCATTTGTGTTGTAATTTCTTATCCCGTGACTTGGCGACCCCACTGGCCACCTAAAGACTTTAAAAATTGTTGGGCGCGTGGACCACACAGTGCTGTTAGGCTGTTGGGCTGTGGCGGTTCCCGTTAGGTTGCTCCATTCATATAAAAAATTTCAGTTCAGCTTGTGTCCATTGCAAATAATAATGGTAAGCCTTAAGTGATTCTAATATAAAGCATTTCTCTATAAATAAGTGATTTGTTGATTAACGTAGCGCAATTACAAAAGTGTGGTACTTGGTGATGGTAAGCTTGGAATAAGCAACACTAACTACCCATCCAGTATTTCTTTTTTTTTTATGAAACCTAGAGAGTGAGTTTCATTCTGTATTTGGTATTAGCAGGTTGCGTATTGGGCTCTGAAAGCAGTGGTTGATAAGTAAATATTAGATTAGCATAGTAAGTAGAGAATGCCTCTGGCACACAAGCAATATCAACTCCTAAGTAACGCCACAACAGCAGCAAGGTGATCTTGTATTGTAAGTGAAAGAAAGAAATTGATCTCTAAGAAGAAAATAAATAACAAATCACATAGTAAGGGGGTGACACTAGGGGCTTTTGAGGCTGTGAGGGAAAAACACAGTGATACCAACAAGGCACTAGACAAAATTACATCTTACTTAAAACCTCTGAGTAAGATGGCTGCTCAATCTATGCTGCTGGAGGTACATCATCCTGGAAGTGACTGTGAGATTGTGGAAACCTCTGATCTCAACCCAATAGATAAACATCACAATGTGTGTCTCAATTAAAAATATTTACCAATTTTAGGGACAGCGAATGCCCTTATAGCACATAGTAATGCTCCTCAAGATAGTGACACCCTTTGACTAACCTGGAAAGAACCCCTGACTTAAATAGAAATTGCAACAAAGGCTTTTGCTTTTTTGCCTATTGAAGATGACTCTTTCTCTTCATATGAGTCCTCGTTGAATGAAGAGCTAGGTGAGCCGGAGCATAAGAACATTCTGAACGCATTATTTGCATTATGTAGCTCGATCCAGAAAGAACAACAAATTATTAAAGTGGTTGTAATTAGATTAGTGGATGTTATCTTTCTCACTACAGATAAGATTATGGATATTCCTCCAACAGAATATAATGGTCTTAGGCAATCGGAAATGCTTGCAACTGTAAAGGATTTAACTGTTGCCAGCCGGAACCCAAAGGACTCCATTCTCACTGTACATGAATATGTATCGAGATCTGCTGACAATGAGAGCGGCTCTCCTGTTGTCAGGCTGGGCGACAAACAATATTTGGTTAAAAATACCATAAAACAATCTAAAAGGAGAAAACCGAAACCCCCAAATACCAAGAAAAAAATCCAAAGGAGAGGGGCATCGGGTTCCGCTCAAATATCACATGATAAAGTATCATGTGTGTAAACAACTGAATATTTCCGGTTAGCAAAGAACACAATGACGGGATTGAAATGGAGGTTATTGAAACAAATTATTGGGAGTGTGAGAAAAATCCTTCCTTGAATATTGTGAATATAAAGGAGATATTTTGTCCCACTGAAAATTAAACACAAAGGATTAAGATCCTGGACACCTTTGCCGCCACTAACAGCTTTCTTAAATACAAAGAATGTCTTAGAACCTATTCATCAGATACCCAATGTAAATATTTATCTAATAATTTCGATAGCAAATTTAGATGGTTCATCATGATGGTTAGACTGGTCTTGCTTCCTACTCTCTCTTGTGTTGGTGCCTGGTAATGTAGGCTATGAAACTGTGAAATTGAGACGTCTAGACATCTATTAAGATGTTGTCAGAAGTTACATGAAATATATGTCAAGGTTTTCCAGAATTTTAGATATACACTTAAGAATACTTTTTCTGATCAATCTTAGGGATTGCTATTTTCAGAGGAATGAACAATTTGAATTTTACCTTATACCTTGTTTGGCTGAAAGTACAGGAGGTGCTAAAATCAATGATGTAGATTGTATTAGGGTGAATTTTAATGTGCTATGAATCTATTTGATTTATGATATGGATTGAATGTTGATATAAATGTTAAGCACATATGTTCTTACTATATACTGTACTGATATGTGTAATATGTTTATATTTGTTGTTTTTTTATCTCTTGTTATGATGAGGTGTTAAAAAGTGTATTTAACCATAACAATACTAATAGAAAAACTACAAGCTCATAGGTGAAGTGAACCTCCAACTGGATCAGTCCATGTTACACTGCAGAATCATCACTCCTTTTTTCTCCGGGAATTTTTTCATTGTATTTTGGCAAAAGCAAGTTCAACCTTTACAATATTAGATACTAAGTCCAAGATAAGCCATTTTAAATAGATAGACCACAAAACAATAGGAATTAAAACTGTGATTTCTTATATAAAAAAATAGATACACAAATACAGTTACAAAAATACACCTATCACAAAATGTGTTCATATAACATCAAGAATATGGAGTGGCGAAGAGTGACAGTCTTGCTGCTCACCTCGCTGATCTCATTTCCTGCATTGCCTGGAGGCGTGTCTCTATTGCTTTCAATGTTCCTTCATAACGCCGTCTCCTCCACAGAGCGGAGGCAGAGTGGCGTTGAGTGGCAGTCTTTCTGCTCACCTCGCTGATCTCGCTTCCTGCGTTGCCTGGAGGCGTGTCTCTTTTGCTTTCAACGTTCCTTCATAACGCCATCTCCTCCGCGGAGTGGACGCGGCGTGGCGAAGAGTGGCAGTCTTGCAGTCCTGACTGTCATGGCTGCAAGGACTGCCGACTCTAAGAAGCCCTTGGAACAAGAAGTTCAGGACCCAGAAGAAGGGCGCATGCTACGTAGTGCCCGTGTTCGTGCAAAATCATCAATAACATCATCCACCCATAAACTAGGAACGCGTCCTCCTGAGGTCTTTCCAAAAAACAAAAAGACATTTGCAGCTTGCTAATGGAAGATAAAATTAATAATCTGGCGTCACCTTCGTCCGATGCCGGCGGCCAGGAGGAGCAGCTGGCCGGGGATCGCAGAGGCTCTGGAGATGACTCGCGGATCCTTGGACGGTCGCCGCAGCCCTCGGTGGTGCTGTCGGTATTTCCATCGGCCCCCGTCACCTCCTCCTCCTTGTTCCTGCTCCCTGGTTCCTCCAGAGGGAGAGGCGGGTGTGGTGAGCAGGAGGGGAGGGGCTCGGGTGTGCCGGAGATGGGAGCCAGTTGCCAGCTCAGTGAGGGAGCCTCAGTGAGTGATGGACTCCAATGTGGAGGGGGCGGTGTCAAGGTCCGAGCAAGTTCATCCTTGCCGGCTCCTCAAGACCATGTGGGGTTGCCTCCCGCACGGAATCCCTCCTCAGTCCCGGAAACAACAGAAAGACTGTTATCTTCCACAACACCTAAAAAAACACTCCAAACAGAATTCAAAGAAGTAAATACAGTGCAAATCACTGCTATGATTCACACACACCCAAAGAAACAAACGTGTGAAAAGTCATTAACAAAGTCCAAAGTGCTACAAAATGTATCACAACTTCAGGAGGCTGACCCCTTCTTCTAACATTTGTAAAAGGTGCAGGAAAAAGACATACCACATACTTCAGTGCTGGAAACTACGAGTAACAAAAAGAAACGACGATGGAGCCAGACGGCATCATCAAAGAGGGGAAAGAAACCCAGACACAAGACAAAAGTAAACACAAAGCCCAATACACAGAACAAGAAACCGTTGATTCAACATTCTTGGAATAATGGAAATCCAGGGGCAAGAACAATAAAGAAATTATGGGCACTAGATTCAGGTAAAACCCCAATAACCAACCTGGTAACAGATTTCTTTAATACCTTTGCTCCGCAGACAAGGGGTGCTCAAAAAGATCTCACAGATGCTGAGATAGTAGAAGCCATAAACTCCTGTCAACCACCCCAGAAATCCGGGAAAACCGACTTCCCTACTAGCACCCCCCTGAAACCTATGACTCCTAGCAAGTCACAAGCACTAGTAACACCTGAGCCCTTGTCATTAGAGTTGGGCGCTCCAACGCAGGACTCCACTCTATTGCTACAAGAACTTATCCTGGGTGGGGATGTGGCCAATCAAGAAACCTCCCCAAAAATCCCAGCAACCCAAATTTAAAAGGCCTCAGGCGTGATACCCCCGGCCTCCAATTGCCCGGTAGGTAACCTTCAACAAAACAAAGAAAACCTTCAGCCCCAGAAGAAGAACCCGAAGAAGAACCCACCTGTCCATTCACCAATTCCCCCAGAGGTCTTACCAAAGCCGACCTCTCTAAGTCCCCTTCCACCACTCGAAAAGGCAGATGAGGCCAAAACCCCCGCAGCCACTTTTTCACCAAACAACACTGAGTCAAACCACAATCATGGTAACAGAAAACGGATGGGTGGACAACTCCAAGGGGTGGATTTGAGAGAAACCCAAAGAGGCAGACCAAGTAGGGATAGGTGGGATTCAACAGACTCCTTTATTAACACCTCTGCAAGAAAGTCAATAACAAATGAGCAAAACCCAAACAAAAACCTATCAGGTGCTCCAAATGACTCTCTGGCAAAAAAGAAACTAGACTTCATATCAATCATGTCCACAGTGTCGATAGCCTTGGCGCCTTTCACAAAGTTATATGAATCCATCAGTGAAAACCTGAAAGATCACACCACCATGCAGGCAATGATGTACACAAAACTGATCTTTCTAGAAGGCTACATTACTGCTCTAGATGAACGCCTAAAAACAAACACCCTATCTTCAAAAGGAAAATCGAAAGCAGAAATCTCATACGATCAAGAGAGGTCCACTATTTCCAAACAGACACAAAGCTTACCAATCCCACCATTGACAACTATACCAGAGACCAGCGAGCCCCACTGCTCAAATAAAAACAGCGCTGTGATTTATGAACAAAGTGAAGTCATTCATATCAGTGAAGAAACACCACCAAGATCAAATAGAATTCAAAGTCAACCTAATGAAAAAGAACCACCATAGAGACCAAAGGGAAATCAAAACCGATACAACGAAAAAGATCAGGCTTACCCGATATTTTGTGTACAAACCGGAACATCGACGGCAAAAATGGCCAAGCCAGAATTAGAGCCCACATTGCAGAAGCCAAAGATGAATCTAACCAAAAAGGGTCGTCCTTCTACACTCCAGGGTTCCTCCCTTGTCTTCCAGATTACAAACGACACAGAAAAAAATCACTCTCCAAAAAGCAGTTGAAGATTTCCTGGCGGATGACCAGTAAATGAACATTAGTGAACACCTCTGGAGGAGGAACCAAGTAGCAGCAAGTCCATCAGAAAAGAAAAAGTTGTCGAAAAGACACCGCCGAGTCTCTTGTCTGACCAACCAAAGAGTCCACCTTTCCGCACCATGGAAGAACAAAGAACCATGATTTACAAGCCCTCAAAAACAAATCAAACCAATGCTGGTTACAGGAAAGTATAATTCTCCGCAAGGATAGAGTCTCTGTCGCCAAATCGGGGGACTCCAAAATCAGAACCCCGGCACAAATTCAGAGAAAGGGGCAGAAATGTTTCCAGGGAGGATCCGCAGCGAATATCAAGTAAAAAGAGTCCAAAAGAACATCTGATCCGGGAAAAAGATCCCCTACGGAGGGCCCACTATAAATCAAAAACAGAATCCCATCATGACCGACGCAACTCCAACAAAAAGACTGTCTGGTCTCTAAAAATAGAACAACGGCCAGAAAACTGTGAAAAAGTAATTCTCAACAGACGAGGAGTTTTAACCCTCTTTGGCTTTATTCCAGCACTTCGTCAGATTAAATCAGAGGATCTGAACTAGTGGACTCTTATAATTCAAATCGTAGAGCAAAAACTTACCTGTACATTCCTTCAAAGAAAATACAGTCCCGAATAATCGAGGAAATAGAGGAACTATCTGAACTCGGTTACACGGTGACTGAGATTTCGCTGTCACCTGTTGAACGCAGAGAAACACAGGAAAATCCCTCAGTAAAGACAGTAAGTACAGGCCCCACAAGAAAAAAGAGCGAGGACCAATCTTATAAAAAGAAACTGCCGCAGGAGCAGGAAAATTCACAAATAAGAAGTGGGAGGACCTTAATAAGTGGGAAATACAGGGATATGAGCCCAAATAAAATCCCACAGAAACCAGTGAATAAAGAATCTTCGAAAAAATGAACGCCCATGGTGCAGCAAACAAACAATTCAGACCGAACGAGAGCGCCAGAAACTTCACCACAAAAAGGGAACTCGCAGGGAATCTGGTCCTGGCTGCCAAAAGCACTGTCAAAAAACTTGAACAAATAGCAATGCGAAGGTCGGCAGAGTCACGTCAACGACATTTTGCAAGCCGACCCGCTTCATACTGTACTAAAACTTTGCTCCTGGAATACTCGCGGGTATACACACATGATGACCTGGAATGATGCTGATTTAGCATCATGTGACGTGATCTGCCTACAAGAAACATGGCTCACTGATAAACCCATCTTGGACGGTTATGACCTAGTTTTGGCTCCTGCAAAAAAAGGCCAACTTGGCCGTCCATCTTCGGGCCTACTTGTGGCCTGCACGAATAGTGTAGGTATGAAAATGAAAGAAACTCTGCTGACAAATCTATCCATACTGGCAGTCCTCATTGAACTTGAAGGACCTGAAAAGAACCAAAGCACAGAAATAGCAATTCTAAATTCTTACTGGAATCCAGCTACCATAGACTCAAAACACTTCATCCGAATGATGTAAGAACTAATGGATGAAATTCAGTCAATACGTCTGGTCTCTCCTTTACCAGCAAGATTCAGAAAAAGTCCTGAAAGCAATTTGTGGAAACAAAGCAAGAGAATTTTCCTCAATCATAAAATCTGCAAACCTGTCGAAAAAAAACTCCCTCATCAACTCAGTGGGGGAGCAGAAATGGATTGATCACTTCACAACTCTTTTTGAATCTCCATCAAAGGAGAAGGACGACTGTCCCGAAAATGACCCCTCTCGACAATCAAGAAGAAAGGACTTGAAAAGAACCAAAGCACAGAAATAGCAATCCAGCTACCATAGACTCAAAACACTTCATCCAATTGATGTAAGAAATAATGGATGAAATTCAGTCAATACGTCTGGTCTCATCTCTCATAATCTGTGGAGACCTCAACATAACATGCACAAAATCATGTGCGAGAGAAGAAAACAATTCCAAAACTACAGCTGCAAGACAGAGAGGAAAGCTTTTGTGCAAGCTGATGTCTTCACAACACATGTTAAATCTTGATACAGTCTTCAAGGAGAAATACCGTCCCTCGACATGGGAACAGGGAATGTCGAGAGCAACAATCGATTACATCTCCTTGGCCCGTCCCTTTCTAGAAACAATAACAACTTTCAAGGTCCGCAAAACAACACCCAGCGACCACAATCAATTAATAACAACTTGGTTGACCAAATTTCAGAGAGCAAAGGACGAACCCTACAGCGTGGAAGTAAACAACCAGGGAAACCGCCTAAAACTCTCAATCTCGGCTGTAAGGTTGCTCACAGAGAGATACTCTGAAGAGGGTCTGTCAGAAGAAAATCCCGAACCAGACTATGTGCCTCTACCCGTGGCTTTTTCAACAAAAAAGAAGACCCCTCAAACCTTCCACACCACACATAAACACAGTTATGATGCCCAGCTGGTCTTAAAAAGACAGGAATTCTGAAGAATTAAGCGACAACTGAAGCAAACTTCTCCCAGTGAACAGGAGAAAAAACTGTCAGAAGCTACAAGAAACTACAGAAACTGGACAAAAAACCACCGCTCTCTCCTTTACCAGCAAGATTCAGAAAAAGTCCTGAAAGCAATTTGTGGAAACAAAGCAAGAGAATTCTGGTCAATCATAAAATCTGCAACCCCATCGAAAAAAAAATTCCCTCATCAACTCAGTGGGGGAGCAGAAATTGATTGATCACTTCACAACTCTTTTTGAATCTCCATCAAAGGAGAAGGACGACTGTCCCGAAAATGACCCCTCGTGTTGGCTATACTTCGACGATCAAGAAGACATTTTCGAGACTCTAAAAAAACTAACATACTCTAGAGCAGTCGGCCCGGATGGGATCTCCAACATGGACCTAAAAAAAAAAACCCTTCAGAGTGGTCAACCCTCCTAAAAAAGATCTTTGTTAGAAGTGAAAAATTGAAATCTATTCCATCCTCGTGGACTAAAGCGACTATCGTCCCAATCTATAAAAAGGGGGACATATGTGACCATTGGAATTTTCGACCAATTGCCCTCTTGGATTGCATCGGAAAGGTCTTTGGGGCCTTATTGCTGAAAAGATTGCAAACCTGGGCCACACTTGCCCCATGCCATGACAGATTCCAAACAGGTTTAAAAAAAAACGTCGGCACATCGGCTAACATCTTTGTCATCAGTACATTAAAGAGCAAGGTGCTTGAAGGAAAACCCAGATGTTTTATGGCCTTCATTGACCTTTCCCAGGCCTTTGACCTGATAGACAGGTCTCGACTTTGGTCAAAACTTGAAGGATGGAAATGTCCTAAGGAAATCCTCCTGCCACTAAAAGCACTGCACACAAATACTTCGCTAAGAGTGCGACTAACCCCTCAAGGACAAGTGTCTGCCGAAATCCCCATGGGTAGGGGGGGTTAAACACGGGTGTCCTCTTGCCCCTGAGTTATTCTTAGCGTACATGGGTGACATTGGAGAAACAGAGGACCTAACGAAATCCTTCCCACCGAAATTGGCCAAGGTACAAATTAGCCGGCTCATGTACGCTGATGATCTGGTCCTATTTGACCAGACCCAGATTGGACTGCAGAGACAACTAACTAACCTTTTACGCTATAGAGTGGAAAATAACCTACAAATTAACAAAGAAAAAACAAAAATACTAATACTGGAATTAGCACCTAAAAAAACCCGTCAAATACAAGTGGTACCTGGAAAACACAGAGATTGAAAGAACAAAAGATTTCAAATACTTGGGTGTGACTCTAGACAGTTCTCGCACCGAAATTGCAATGCAAGAAAGTCTGAAATTAAAAACTAAAAAGTTAGCAGCACAAGGCAAAGCTATCGATCTAAAATTCCGATCATTTTCGACAATCCCTGTAATTGAATTCTACAAGAAAAAGTAGTGCCTTCAATTACATACGGAGCAGAAGCTATACCTCAGATCCCCAAAAAATATTGGACAAAGCTAGAAGGTCTCTTTTGGAAAAAGGCTTTGTGCCTACCAAACTCAACTTGAATGCCGGCAATCCGATGAGAACACAGTCTTCTCTCTATAGCAGGCACGGTAAATATCAGCTTTACCGAAAGTGCATTTCCAAAGACGACCAGAACATCTACACAATGATAGGAAAATAAATTAAAATGGATTCAGGGAAAATGCTGACAAAATGGAGAGAGGAAAACTTAGCCTTGCTGGCCTCAGTCGCATGTTCAGAAGATGTGCGCAAAACTTAAAAATCTCGATTGGTCACACACCTAAGCGGAAGTAACAGCCAACAAACTTTTAGCCCATCTTCCACCCACTCTGTGCAAAGTAAATGAACTTCAGAGGTACATTAAAACATTTCCCAATAGACCATCCAGGAATTACTTGCTCAGGACAAGACTAAACCTAATTGAAACCAATGAGATTTGCTACATCCAAGGTACCTCGGACACATGCGTATGCCGTTTTTGTGGGGCAGAAAAGGAAACCATACGCCACTTACTAATGGCCTGCCCAGGGAACCAAACGATAAGATCAGCTTACTTTGACTCTTTCCGGGCAAACAGACACTTCGACACAAACCAATGGTGGCTCAGACTAATTGGAGGTGACAGAACAACATGGCAAATTGCCCTGGTGAAGATCATCCAAGAAACAGTGAAAATGTTAGGCAGAGGCATTTTTAAGATTTGACAAATACAGGAACAAGAGTTTTGTAAAGTTCCATTTGGAACACACACAAATAAAAAAATATAAAAAATATACATAAACGCATGAGTTGAAAAAAAATGAATTTCAGTTTAATATTCAACCACTTTATCTCCTAAATTTAAGCTGTTATTAAACCAAATAACTGCAAGAACCACAGAGGTAGGTTGACCATCAATGTATTTTAGCCACACATTTTCACTCTCAATACAGCAATTTCTTCAAAATGCACCTAAATTGCCAAGTGCACCTCACTATAAAATTTGGACAATACATTAATAAATGCTTTGGGGCCTTAGATACCATATGACCTTTACAAAACCTACAATAAGAGGACTCCGAATCAATATCTGCACCCTGAATGATCTTCTCTCTTCATACACTTTTGCCAATCACTGGGACAAGAATGCAGGGTCCTTGAGTGATATTCTCTCTTAATATGGCTTTGCCAATTACTGGGATAAAGATGCAGGGTCCTCGAGTGATCTTCACTCTGTATACTGCTTTTTCAATTACTGAGATCCCCGAGTGACCTTAACACTTTATATAGTTCGCCAATTACTTCACTCTTCTTTTAACAATTACCTGGACAAGTATGCAGGTTCCTCAAGTGTTCTTCACTCTTTATGCCTTTGGCCCCGGGTATCCCGCTCTCTGCTGAACCTGTATTGAAGGGATTCCATGCCACTGGGTCAGTGTTCTCTTTTTCTTCTCTGTGGTCGGTCGGGATGATTCTCCGGTATCTCCTGTGTCCCTCTTTCCACATGCTGGCTAATTCAGCGATGGAAGGGTTTCATCCTCTGCTCCGTTCTTTCCTTTGTGTCAAGGCTATATTCGCCATGCCTCCCGTTGGCCTCTTCGTGTCAGTACTTGGCAGACGAGCACTCTTCATTGCTCCCATGTTCTTACTTGTCGCAGTACCAGGTTGATGTTGTTCATCTTGTATTACATTACAATAACAAATGCAAGAGGAATTTAGTGGTCAGTCAGTTAATACTGTTGCGCTGGTTTTGGGGGGTTAGTAATATCAGAGTTCTTTATGGGAAAAGGAGTACCTATCCTCAAGAGGGGAGTCTCTCCCTGTGTGGTCTCGCTTACGCCATCCCTAGGACGAATGTTGGATAGTGGGTTCACCACCCTAGCCTCGCAGGAAGGGGCTCCCCCATTTGGGAGAAGTGACTGAATCCCTCGATAGGTCACGCCATGCAGAAAGTGTAATCTTTTAGTAGGAACACTTCTCGCTGAGCTGTTTTACTTGATTTGACCCGATGGCCTGTCGGCTGCATACAGTTCTTTGTTGCAGGCACACTACCTCCTGGAGTATTTTCCTAGGATTGGAACTTGCAGGAATTTTCTGCAGCACGTACATCACAGTCATTATCGTACTTTGACTGGAAACTGGTAGGAATGGAACCAGTAACCTACATATTTCTCTTACAGTTATTCAGAAAATGAATTAGACCATGAAGAACATAAATGTTTCTTGTTCTGATTGGCTAAACTATTGCCACAGCCCAATGGATTTCAACAGCCAAACACGTGTTAGAGAGAACTCTCTTTTCAGAGACAATACACCAGAGGAAAGCTTTCTGCCCTGCACTTGAAGGGCAGATACTTGGACTCTCACACCTACTCTGGCTTGTTTTAATCGAAGAAGTGACTGCAGACTTTGTTTACTTCCTCTGTATGAATGATTTCAGGCACACAATCAAAGAAGCACTTACAGCTTTAAGTGAAAACCAAAGCTGAAGATCTGTTTTTCAGCTGGAATTCTGGCAAATACTTACTCGAAGCTGAATTTCGGAACACTCCTAACATCTATTATTAAAGATGTGTTTACTGAACGTTATAACATTATCAAAAATGGCCACCAACTCTTCACGATTCCACAATTGCTTCCTATATGGAAAACTGGTAAATGTATGTATTATTTAATTGAATATTTTTAATTCTATATCCCATGGAATCCCATCCTTCATCTTTGCCATAGATGTTACAATTATTTAAATTATGCTTTTACACATGCATATTGGAATAATGTGGCTCTGTTTCATATCCTATAAGGTGTAAGAGATGTTGGAAATAAATGTCTGCAGTTTATGATTCTTCAGGAGTGGTATAAGACACACCACAAAACTATACCGGGGGCACAGCCATTGGCTGAGTAAATGGCCACCTGAACAGGAAGATGTGCCCTCAGATGAAGCAGGCATACTCACCTTGAATGTGGGGACTGGCAGGGGTGACTTCCGAAGAAGCAAGAGTGTCACTGGATACTGTTGAAGTATGACTGTGGCCTCCTAAAGGGGTCAGGAGCACCCTGAGCAGCATATAGAATTCTGGGACGGAGCCACAGGATCTGCTGGAGAATGGAGTGCAGCAGTAAGCTTCTGTGGCAGGACCTGGTAGTGAGTGTACCTTTGCAGCCATTTCAGAGGATCATGAGGATCAGTGAGGTCATAGAGTGGCAACAGAGGTGATGGGAATCCCTAATTATGGAGTCAGAGATTGTTTGGGCCTGGTGAGAGATTGGTTGTGGACCCCAGAGGATGAAATGGGTGTACAGGGATCCCTGTAGTCTTCTTGGAAGGTAGCCCAATCCAATGGGTGTGCGCTAATAGAGGAGTGTAAAAGGCACAGACGGAATGTGAGTCGTTATCATCCGATCCCACAAATGCATGCCCTGTGTAAGTCTTTGCCTTGGTTCTGCACAAAGACCTGCGAGGAAGATCACATGTGTTCCATGGAGAAGACCTCAGAACAGGGTAAGGAGCAGGGTAGACATGGATTACAGATGGCCGGAGACTCATCTGAAAGCAGTACACCAAAACAACTAGAAAAAAGGGTTGCAAGTGGAGTGTTTGTTGCTGGATGATCAAAGTAAGACGACCATGTGGGGATCAGCCCTGAACGCATTAAATGAGAGAGCAGATGAGGAGGGGAATGAGAGTCTCTAAAAAGCATAGCACGCATATGTGGAGATCACAGCCAGATGAACCCCGGAAGGAAGGTATTGTTCCCCCTTACAAAAAAATAACTATCTATTGTTATGCCTAATTGAAAGAGGGCACAGGAAACAGATTACAGAAAAATATGCTCATCCACACATTCTATCAATACTACCTATGAGGATATAAGGAGGCATCTAGTAGACCAGAGTGGATGAAACAGAAAGGGTCATAAAGGAGGTGCACAGTGACCTAGCCAGGTTAAATGTGAAGCTGGCTGAATGCCATGAAAATGTCATGGCTGCTTCATTCCACTCTCGAAGACTTTCAAAACGCTGTAGGTCGGCTACCCTACAATTAATCAATCTAGTTGAGGGAATGTAGGGGAAAAATATCAGGAAGTGGGTGCTTAAGTTCTCAGCTCATCTAGATCAGATCCATCCTGGACCAGGGCACAGAGCTGGACACCGCAGAGACGCCTGAGAGGTCAATTAGCCAAAGTTCAACTCCTTCAATGTTAAAGAATGTAAACTTAAGAAGCCAGATATTGCTAAGAATGGTTGAGGCTCAAGGGAGGATTTCTGGACCACACTGGGTGCCTATCTTGAGGGCACACAGGAGTTCAAGTTCTTGCTTTGGTCAAAATGGTGCTTTTGGGGAGGTCACCATCAAGAGGTGGATACAAACTGGAATAGTTTTGCTAATGGAAGGGCAGAGACCTTTGGAAGAGGGCACACCATGGGGATGACCTCTTGTGTTTAAAGTGATGGGGTTGATCATTGTTCTGGTATGCTATGCTATTTGAAATCTGTATAGCGCCTTCTGCTCGAAAGTGTTGTGGTGGATGAATGCCCATTGGAAGGCCCTAGTCTGATCAGACATGTAATGGAAAGAAACAAAATGATCATGTGGGGTAAGGCACGTTCTAATATGGACTATAATTGTAAAGGGAGATTTTAGTGATAGCCCTGTTGGGCTTGGGCTGCCTCTGAATTTTGAGAAGGTGATGGGATTGGTTGGGTGGCAATGTGCTGGATTATCTTGCTAGCTCCCTAGTCCCTGACTTAACTCAAGTCTATTGAAAATACCCTAGGGGTCCTCTCAGTGATGGGAATAGAGGACCGGGGATGGTATACACATGTTTGCTCTACGTGAATTATTTCTCATCTCAAGTTCTCAGCTATTCAGATGTTCAGCAGGTTCTCTAGGTTCTAACTACCTATTTGGTAATACCAATTGAGGGTTCTGTTATTAAATGTTAGGGGGTTGTACAACCCCCCATAAGGATAACCCCATCAAGGCATCTAGAAAAGCAAATAGTGGATATAGAGTGCATTCTTAGAAAGATGGACACTAGGAGACCAACCATCAAACGCTTTCCTCAGCAGTGCTTTTCCTCAGGCATTAGAGGGACAGCACACGTGTGAATTCCTTGTGTTTCTGACTCCCATGGACTAAACAGACCATCATACTGTGACTTTTGATTATCGAGCGCAAGACTCATTCTCATCAGCTTTAAACCTCGGTTCCTCCGCTCCCTCCACTACCTCCATGGTACTCACACCATCTCTGTCACATGCCAGGTTCTGACTCCTGGGAGTAAACAGGCCTTTTTATTATTGAGCGCAAGATGCACTCTCATCAACTTTAAACCTCTGTCCTTCCTCTCTCTCCACTACCTCCACTACCTCTATGGGGATCACACCACCTCTCTCGCGTTCTGCAGGAAACCTCACCATTATTTTTGAGATCACAACAAATCACACTTCCTACTCTGCATCCTCATGTGCATACTTCTTCTAAACACACCACAGTTAGTCTGGGCCACGATATCAATGATCACATAGTGTTTGGGTTAGTGCAACAACCTTGACTTGGACAGTAATTCATTGGCAAGATATAAATGTTTGCTCTGAAGCTGTTTACCTTTACCTATTTACCTTCCATGGCCTGTGCTCCTGACTTGGTCTCTCAGCAGCACTCTCAGATCCAGGTCTAGGGTCAGAAAGATACATGTCATGTAAGGAGTGTGCCATTGCATAGACAGCCATGTAAACCCTGTGTGTGAATCGAAAGTTGAATACATCATAGATGGACGAGTCAAGACTTTGTAAGGTCTCATTTCCAGAGCAATAGGGAAGGTGTGATATATATTCAGCGGTATCTTGGTGTTCTCTATCCATCCATTTACACTTGAAAGCAGACCGCCATAGATTGTCGAAGACATCATTGTCTCGAAACATGGATAGATTCATATCATAGAGAAACTCCTTAAATCCAATTATTGTTCCAGTCTTGATTGAAAATGACAAGGTACCATTAAATATTTGCAGTTTTTTTTCAAAAAAATACTCTTTAAATGACGACACAGTCACTGATGCAATCCAAATTTTACGAGGCACAACATTCCAATGATGATATAGGAAATACTGCATCATTGATGTCCCTGTGCCAGACAAAATGATCACCTGCGCTGTGGCCTTCCGAATGGCATTGACAATAATTTCTGTTCTATCCGTACCAGCGTTACTCATCTCACTGTTAAACCTATAGGTAAACTCGACACAGCCTTCAGTCTGGGTGATCACATTCCTTAGTTCTTGCACTGCTCTCTCCCCGCTGTCATCTTCAGAGGCCAGGATCCCAACCCAGGTCCAGCCAAAATGTTTTAACACCTGGGCTATTCCAGCGTAATGTGAGCGCTCATTGGGGACAGTCCGGTAAAAGGATGGAAACTCATTGTTCTCAGTAAGGAGAGGATCTAGCGCCCCATAACTGATCTGCTGGAAATAGGAAATAGTTAAAGAAACAAGGGCCTGAGATCTGTGGGCACATTAAAATAGAACAGCCGTCCTCTGCAGATTGACTATTATAAAATGATATCCAGAGTTTCAGCAAACCTGAGTCATGGCAAAGAGGAAACACAACATCTAAGCTTGTAGAGCAGGGCATGCAAATATTATTTAATACATTAGACTTAACATTAAACATCCATGAAAGTTGTGTGTCACACATAGGCTGCTGCCTCTTTCCAGCAGTGGTGCAACACCATTGAGTTGACCGGACTTCAGATGCCCCACATCCCCAAAATGTGGGACTGTGTTGACCCAACCTGGCTGACCTAGAGAGCCGGACAGAACAGGACACAGACCATAAATGGCACAGACAGTAAAGCATTTCATTGTTAGAACCTACATTCACATGCATACATTTTTAGGCAATTGAAATTGTGATGTGGAGTTAGTGCTTGCATGCCATGGAAGTGGAAGGGTAGAGAGGGGACAGGAGACCGCTCATTCTCACAGCAGCCCTAAAGTGGGTGCTTTCTGACTTAAAGAAGAGAGTTAAGTGCTTGTAACATTGGCTTCTATTCTCTTTCCCAAGTTCGAGCATGTGGGTGGGACAGTGACATCACTGTTTCATCATCCCCCAGTCCCTAGCATCTGAGCATTGACCCTCCTCCTTGGAGGAGGGTCAATGCTCAGAGGCAGTTAGAAACTGACACCTGGTCCTCCATCAGGTCTCCACCTCCTGTACTATCTCTTGCACAGAATGTGGTGGTGTCTGCAAAGTCTGACTCCACCCTAGTCTGTTTGAGGGTCAGGACAGAGGGCTTGGTGTTAAGAAAAGGATGCCTGTGGGTGTTTCTTTCTTAATGCCGCCAGGCATCCTTTTCAGCTGCATTTGTCGGCTTTAAAGTGCCAACATGGGGCGGCCTGCACTCCGCATGTCCAGCTGGGATGGCTCCATAGGAACGCTCCCTGCTGCACATTGACTGCAGCCCCACTATGTCCATCAGTGACAGGAGTCTCCTGTTACTCATGGACATGGTGGGAAGTGTCATTGTTGGTCGGGCCCTGCCCCTCCCGCCGCCATGGATGAGCCACACTTGTTCAATTTTTGAAGAAAGCGCAGCGTCTAATAACTAAATGTATATGCTCTGAGCTTTGGTGCGCTAAACTGTTAAGAAATTGCGTGTTTTACAATTGCGTTTCTAAAATGTGATGCTGCTGAATGGAAGTTGGTAAATTCTACATTATTGTGTAGACTTGGCACTGATTCTGTATCTGGCCCTGTGATGAATTCTCTGTTTTATGTCACTCTGTCAATGTTATGCTTTGTATACCAAATTATTTTTTTTACTTCTACTGCTACACTATATTTCACCATCTTAATGGTGCACAACTAGAACCCTTCTCTGTGAAGGATCTTGAAATAGTTGTAGGTCTACAGAAACCATGCAAGGCTCTGGGGGCTGGTGGGGTCTCAAACAATCTCTTTCGATCCTGTGTTGCGCAATGGGTTCCTTTTCTTACACATGTTTTAATGCCATTTTGGCCTCACATTTTATCCCTGCAAGCTGGAAGATTGGGGCCATTGTACCCATTTATAAAAAAGGTTCCACATCTCTACCATCATCCTTTCGCTCCATCACAGTGCTGGATGGGACATCAAAGATGTTCTCTGTGGTTCTTTGTTGAAAGGTCTCTGAGAATAATCTCCTGCCACACAGGTAAATATTAATAAATGCTATGTTGTGTGTTTCCCGACCCAATGACTTCATGACCCCCTGAGTCTACTGGATGGACAAAGGTTAAAAGTAACACTGAGTTTTCAATACTTAGGAATAACCTTTAATAGTCGCCTGACCCAGAAGGATGATTTAGCCTTGCGTAGGCATAAAATGAAACCGTCAAAAGGCAGTGGGCCTCATTACGAGTTTGGAGGTAGCCATGCCGTTTTTAGTGGCATGGCTACCATCAAACTCAGGTCTGGGTCCTGCAAAATGGGAATTACCGGGCCATTTGCGGGCCCAGTAATTCCCATTCGCGGACCCGGACCCGGTATGTCCCCATTCCCATTTGAGCCCCAATAGGGCTCAATGGGAAGGGGGAGGATGCTAACAACGGACCCGTTAATGATGGGTCCTTTGGTAGCATCCTGTTCTGCTTGCGGGTGCCGCTCTGCACGTCTGGTCTGATCATACACGCAGGGACGTAATTTCCCCAAAATGCCAGGGGTAGAGGAAGTGACATCACATGACCCTTGACCTCAGAAGACATCAGAGGAAGTAATGTCATTTCACCCCACCCCGAAGTGAAATCATGGGAAGTGATGGAAAATGACCTTTCACCCATTGATAAAACAGGAAGTGGCATCACTTAGCATTGTTCCTATGTACACTACGAAAAATATTGTTACAATATCACTGTAATGTGATATACATTTCATACATGAACGTATCGTCATATGTATCGTTAATATCAGTGTGTACAGCCCCATATTACCAAATTACTGTGAATGCAAACAGATGCCCAAGGCCAAATGGTAATGGTGTGCTATTATATAGCACTTATGCGTAAGCAACTTATGTAGAACAAATATACATACATTATCACTCAGCCTGTGTTGGTGCTCATTTATAAACCTCTGAAGGCTGAAAGGCTGAGTTGGCTTTGCGGTGATTCGACCCTGCAACCTGCATATCACACACACATTGCAGCAGCAAGCGCTCAACCCCCTGAGCTATCTTACCGGCTTTAGCTAGCTTAACGTCTATAGTAAAATGAGCGAGTCAGAAAGCAAATTACACTCTGTAGTGGATACCATTAAACTCGTAACTGGGATTTAACAGCAGGCCCGTTCAAGTTGCCCTAATGTCAAGCTTCAGATGATCTACATTTCAGGCTTCAGAAGTTGGAAAAATACATACCATTGGGAGGGTTCATAACTGTGTATTAGATAATTTAGTGTAGCACAAGAAAAGAAGTGGACTCACACGGCATATCGTACTCTGGGCACTCGTTACCGCCAACATGCAAACACACATCCTGAACAGCATGACATGGAGATAGGAAAGAATGATACATTACGACAAAGCATTAAATAATGATAAGGAAATCAAGGGTGTTACACGGTACTCACTCATGCTCTCAGTAATCCCACAGGACACCAGCTCTTACGTCTTATCATCTTTATGACCATCACCAAACTACTCCTCGTCCCTTGTCCCGACCACTTCCCTTTTCCTCCCCAGCTCTGCCCTTCCCTTCCCCTCCCTCTTAAAGGGGCTGTGTTCATTAGATCTATAACACCCCCCTTTGCTTATCATGGGAGTTTGTGGCCTACTGTACGATGAGGTGTGGGGGCCTGCATATAATCCATTGATCCCAGACCGGGGGTTCGTGGGCCTCCAAATCTTGTGCCCTCAGCGGGGGGTCCTCAGTCGGTTCCATCCTGGGTTCTTCCTCATCTTCTTCTTCCATCGTGTGTGTCTCTTTGTCAGACTCTTCTTGGAACAGCTTGCAGACAAATGAGGTGTTTTCAAGCCCTAGTGGAGCCAAGGGCTGTGAAGTGACTTTCTGCTGCCGTCTCCTGCCGTGACCGCGTTACCGCCTTTGCCTGCTGTGCAAGCCCTGGAGTTCAGAGCGGTCCCCTTAAGGTTGCGGCCACGCCCCCCATAGGAAGAAGGAGCATAAAACTCTCATACCGTCGCCCTTGTGGCGTTAAGCCCTAGTGGAGTCTAGGGCTAGTGAAGTAACTGTTTGCTACTGTTTTGCTGGCGGTTGTGGCAGGAGACGTTCTGCAATCCATTCAAAAACAGGATTAATACAGCAGTATTGAATGTCCTGAAGGAAAAACGTATGGGTAAGCTAATACTTCTACACATTTTGTTTTTGTGACCAGTAGACTGCGGAGGTTAACCTCTTTGATCCTGGTCCCTTATCTCTGTAATTCTGCTTAAAAATGGCTAAATCCAGAACCACAAAATCAAATCTCGCTACAATTTAAGGAGGGGCAATAACAATAAGGAAGACTCTATACCCATTGCAAAAGATAACAAGTCTACCCTTGAGGGTGGAAAACCCAATGAAGGTACTATCCCTGCACTTTTCCAAAAAAAATGTCCTTCTGAAAAATAATAAACTCACTATAGAATCCACTGTAGAAATTCGAGAAATCAATTCTAATGGGAGTCAAGCAATGGATGTTTCTAATTACGAGGATATTGACAATAACTCATTACTGAACCTTTGCCTGTCCATCCAAAAATGTATGTCCTCACTTCCAGGAGATTGTGGCCGGATAATCGAAGCACAGGTGCTGTGTGCTGCTGACACCTTGGCAGCATCATTTGTGGAGTCTCAAGACCCAGTAACAACAGAAGGTACTGTACTTCCTGTACTTCCTGTACTTCCTGTATCTGGTGAACCAGTAGCATCCCTCCCTGATATTTCTCCATCTACCTCGGAAAGGGACCGGCTTTCTGCCTCACCCAATTTGTACATTGATTTGGAAGTATCAGTTGCGGTAGATGAAATCAGGGCAAATGACTTATCCCATTCCCATGCAGCATCAATTGCTGAACTTCAGGCTTCTATGGGAACTATGCAATTTGCATTAAAAATCTTACTCAAATTATGTGGCAGAATTCATGTGGATACGGTCCTCCACCTGGGTTTGTTTACCTGATCCCAGAATCTTGCAAGACACTCTGCAACCGGAACATTTAGTCCCCAGCAAGAATCCTATAACTAAGGCTCTCGCTACAAATGAAAAAATGTAACCTGCTTCAAAAGATGATGTTGCGGTCCCTATATCTAGGAAGCAACGGAGACTGACTAGATGCTTGGCAATCCAAAAAGTCCCAGTGATCATAGCTTCCCCTCTTCCAGCAACAGCTCCTGTGCCAATTAAATCCAGGAAAGCATGGGAAAGAGAGCCTAGATCAAAGAAGTGCTTGAGTACTCAACCAGGTAACCTTACCATCTGGATACTGCCTGATAAATCTAATGAGATATTGTATATCTGCAGCAATGATCAAGATTCTGGAACGTCAATCTATTCAGATAAAGAAACTAACGCATATTCTACTCCCCGAAGGGAAAATAAACATCCTCAGAAATCCTCTTCAGCTATGAAACACAATGACAAACCTAATCCTACCCATCAGAAAATATGCCTCATTAAAAATTGGAACCAAAAATATGCAGATAAATGGTTGACTCGCAGGTGATGGCTAAACTTCACTTAATATCACAATTGTGGGTTATACGGTCTGAAGATTTTTCTTTTGTGCAACCATTGAAAATATCTAACCCCAACGTTACTGCGCTACATTGTGAGGCCCTGCACACTATTCAGTTGATCCGTGCTCACAAATCTAGCCTAATTCAAGTGGGTCTGGGGGTGGGTGTCAACAAAGAAGAGGAAGTTCCCCTTATCACAGGGACAGATAAGGAAGAATAGTCAGATCACAACTTCCAACCTCCCTACCTGCAAGAAGGTACAGTTGAGCGACATTTAGAACACTCTGAAATGGTTGACTGACTCACTCCCCATGGTCCTTCAGAAACAGTGAACTTGTTCTCTCTTGTCTTGGGATACTCAAGGCTTTAACCATCTTCTTACTTCCCAGGGTTCTCTCTCGCTCATTGACACTCAAACCTTTTTTCTACTTCAGGAAACTTGGCTTATGTCACCACTACTGATGGACGGATACTCTTTATTCCATTGTCTGGCCAAGAAAGGACCAGGGGCTGCCCTTTTGGTGGACCTTTGATAGGAGTGAAGAACTCTATCCCTAGTAGAAGGATAATTTCCAACTATGAGGATTACATCTGTGCAATTGAAGCTACTATTGGGATAGGAGTTTCATGGGGAAAAAGTAGTCTATAATCCCCCTGGTGCTAAACATCAATAATTAATACAAGAGGCACTGCATGATCTAATTGGCAAATGGAGAATGACCTCTGATTCCAACTTCATTATTCTTGCTGGTGACTAGAATTGCAATATTGCTGGGGCCGGAGGGACAGCTCATAACAAGTATCTACATCAATATAGCAGAATAGAGAATGTTACAGAGGATGCTGAGGGGGAATGCTGGCGATTATTCTTTAAGTGCTGGGACCTTGAAATAATGAACGGTGGAACTCAGAGCGATAGACCAGGAATGAGTATATGGCATAAGAGTTTACACCAGAGTACGATTGATTATATGTATACTAGCGGTGAAGTAGCGTCCTGGGTTCTTGATATGACAATTACCCTGAGCCCATGGAGCGATCACAATCCACTTACCCTGACCATGGATGTTATTTCTTCCATCCCAGAGGTTATCTCGAGTGGAGAGATAAAAGTAAACAATCCAGCTAATCGTATTATCTGGTCTGATAACAATATTCTTAAGGCTAGTAGGGTATCTGGCCTGAGGAATATAGGCTTTGAAGTTAAGTTAGGTGCCATGACGCCTGAAGAAATTGAAAAATCGATCCTCAGCTTTTCGGGTGAGCACGCTATGGGCAAACGCCCCCTGATGCTGAAGGAAACTGCCTCTAGTTTCTCTTTTGATAAAGAAATGTGTGATGCAAAATGTAAGCTTAGGGGTGATATACGAAATCTTAGAGCAACTAACCACTCCATGAATTCAATTGTTCCTAACATCAGAAAACTAAAAAATAAATACCACTCTTTCCTGAAATTGCACACAAAAAATCTTAAATTGAGCAATTGGCGTAAAACAATGAGCGTACTCTGTTCTAGAAATTCCCAGAACATTTGGGCAGTATTAGGGGGTGTAAAGGGCAAAGGGAGAATTCCAATGCTGAATCCGATAGGTGCCCAGGAATGGGTTTCCTTTCTTGAAAATCGAAATGGTAGTGTTATTGAACTACAAGAGTCATTTGATTGTATCTCTCTTATACCCTCTCCCTTTATAGTCTCCATCAATGAGCTAGTTAGTAAGATCAAGAATTTAAAAGCGTCTTGTGCGCCGTGCCCCAATGGCTTTCCAATGCAGTCATAAAAAGTAATTTGTTATTCTGGGCGAATCTAATGAAGGTATTGCTTGAAAAAGTAATAGCAGATGGTTGAATACCGACAACATGGCAAAGGGCCATTCTGATACCAGTTTTTAAAAAGGGTAACAGACTGGACCCTTCCAACTACCGTCTTCTCTCAATGCTAGATAGTACTGGGAAAATGTTTGCCTCCTTGTTGTTATAAACTCTGCAAGCATGGGTAGAAAAAAACTTTAATTTGAGATCACTTTCAGAGTGGTTTTAGACCTGGCTATTCAACGTCACATAATTTACTATTCATGGATTTGCTTAGGAGTAAGGCTCTGCAGCCCAATAATCCACCTCTTTATGCCCTTTACGTTGACTTTAGATCAGCTTTTGATACTGTTAACAGAGCTCTCCTCTGGCGTAAGCTTAAAGCTGGTCTTGCCCTCCTGCACTTATTTATTATCTAGAGCTACTTCACACCAACACCGCGGTCCAGCTTCGTTTGGACAATGCTGGTAATCTAACACGGTCAGTTTTACAGCTAAGGGGTGTTAAGCAGGCATGAGTTACGGCTCCACTGCTCTATAAACTCTTTGTTTCAGATGTACCCAAATACCTTTGGGACACTTGGAACTGCCCCCCGAAAGTTGGTTAGACCCAGTGCTTGATCCTGGCATACGCTGATGATGTTGTGATCTTTGATCACACTTTCAGCGGACAGCTGCAAGACGGTGGCAGTATGCAGAGGCAAACAAATTGACCATCAACCATAGTAAAACTGAAGTACTACTATGCATGTAGGCACTCTCGAAATTAATTATACCCATTCCTATAAATACATAGGAGTAGCGTTTTATAACAGGGGGGAACTATAAGCTCTGTATCCAGACAAGAAAAGTCAAAGCAGCCCAACTTACAGCTTTGATATGCAGGTTCACGCAGGACCAGAGTGGCTACTCAATATGGGGCGCACAACAACTTTATGTACAGTGTTTCATACCTATGGTCACTTATGGCCTAGAATCTCTGATGGATATGAATCTAGATTGGGTACAGCTTCTGGAGGGGAAATTCCTCAATGTATACCGGTGGCAATACTGCGACTTGAATTAGGAATCCTCTCCCTCAAATCTGTGGTATTACGTAAGAGAGCTGAGTTATATATCAAGATCAAGAACAACTCAACTAACCATCTACTGAGGTGTGTTAATGATGCTATGGGTTCCACTAAGCAGTCTAAATTGGAGAAAGACATGGCAATGCTGAGTGAGTCTAGTGGGTGGACCCCATTGTTGGGGAGAAGCTAGACCCCCACCAGGGCAGTGGGGGGCCAGCAGCCATACCCTCACCATCTATGGGAGACCCCAACACCTCCCATATGGCCCCCAGAAATGCAACAGAGTCCCAAGCAGGCAACAGCATGTTCCAAACTGCGTTTATTTCTGGGCAGCAAAAAAAAGAAAAAAAACCATGCAGAGCATCGTGCACATCGAGAGTTCAGGCGCCTTCTCCCCCGGGGCTGGCTTGCAAGCCAGCTTTATAATCACACTGCAGGCTGACCTCACAGAATTGGATCAGTTCCCAGAAACCTATCTCCTCCTGCTATTGGCTGCTAAGTGATAGGTAACCTATGTAGCCCTTATAGAGAGCCTGACAATTGGTTGTTAGCCTTTTTGCGTCGGTGGGTTGGTTTAGCTGTGCCAGCCCCCATTACCTAATTCTAACTTGTTACATTATGACCTTGTTCCCATAACTTTTTAGCTGAAGTAAGCAGTTTGCACTTGAGCTCTGAGCGCGGATTGGCTGGGCTGAGCCATTCTTGTTACAATTATGTTACAAATCTTATGCGAGTCCTTGAGAAAATGTCTTTCTGTCCAAGAAAGAAAAAAAAACACACTGGGTTGCCGTGGTTTATTCGCATTTGTGGAGAATTAAAAATGTTTGTCTGCAGAAAGCAATCTTATCTTGAATGTGCGACCTTGGCAGCTCGGGGGCTTTGCGAGGAACATTGCTGAAGGCTTCTGCAGCCAGTGTTCAGTGAGAGAAATGAACTTGGCTGTAATTTTCCTGAAACATGGCTTTACACTGTGCAATTAGACCATGTTAATTCATATAGGCATTTGCAAGCCTTTAAACAGGGATTTTTGTGTTTGTAGGTTCTGATATTGCAAAATTGATTCTAATGTAGCATGGAAGTTGCACTGTTGGTGAAGTGGGTGTGTTTCAGCATATTTGTCACCCATGGGTGCGCTGGGGCCTGGTTCAAAGGATAGGTGCGCTCCTTGTGTTTCCTGCTGTTCTTCTGTATATGCGCCTGGGGTGAGGGGCATGGGTTTGATCTTGATTTTCCCTCTTCAGTCCCCCCTCTGGTCGACTTTGTCAACCACACCACCAAGCAACATTCACCTCCTTCCGGTCTGCATATCTTTGTCAATTCCTTGAAGTGTCCATAATTATTTGCATTGTTGTTGATGAACAGTACATATAGGAGTGTTCTCCTTCTGTGTTCCACCACACTCACTTCCCTTCGTACTTCTTCTGATCACAGGGAGTGGCCACCTTTATTACTGCTGGAACCATGTCGCACACCGCTATCTTCTCCCTTAGTCCGGCTCTTCCTTTCATCATGTCTCTTATTTGCATTCCGATGTCTTCTTCTGTTGTTCTCTTACATCTTGCAATGTATCTCTATCTTGCACAATGATGCTGTGCTCGGTACTAGTCCTTCCGTTATCACCTTCAATCAACCAGGCAGTCATGATGTCATCCATTACCATGCAAGCACTGCCTAGTTCTTTGCTTTCTCTTTTCAGATGCATTTTTTGCTGATCATTCTTTAGTATGCTGGTACTTCACCCAATTATTCTTCTGTCTCGCTCGAGAAGTAATTCCCCCCTCTTTTTACTCCTCTGTCTGTTTCTCTTCTTCCGTTGTTTTCCATCTTGGTGAATGTGTCATTCTTCACATCTTCCTTGGTCATCACCAACAAGGGCATGCTGATGTGCACCAATGAACACTCTCCTCCCCAATTCAGTGGTAGTTTCTCTTGATCTTTGGATGCATGTGCTCAATAGTAGTCCATAAGCAGTGATGTTCCTGCTCTCATCTCGCAATTTCTCTCTACCTTCTTGCATCCAGCATGATTGTCCACTTCTTGTCATTGTTGTGCTGGTAACATAACGCTGGTACCTTAACACTATACGTCCTTCTTCATTCTCCACCCAAGTGACTATCTTCGCTCTTTTGTCTCACTCCGTTAGGCACTTATCATATTTTTGTCTCCTTTATTTTTTTGATTTTTTTTCTTCTCTCTTTTTGTTTTTCTTTCTTCTTTTATTATTTATTTATTTATTTTTTCTTTTGTTTTTTTTTTTCTCTTGCAGCTTGCTCACTGGTGCATTTGCTCCTTGCTTCTTCTCTCTCTGGTCACTTTCCACATACAGTTGTTCTCCAATTAGCTGCTTTATGTAATCATCTTCCATAGGGGATTACCCCCCCTCTTTTTTCAATCTCAATGTTGCTGTCTTCCCTTGCAATCTTCTTCGCACCTTGGCATACATGGGCGTCGTGCTCTGCTGTAGTGATTTCTGTTGTAATCAATTCTCTTCCGGCATATGTTAAAGAACAGTCAGGACAGCTCTCTCCAGTGGTGTCCCTACCAATTTTGTACATGTGTGCATGTTGTTGGTCACTTCTGCTATTTGTGTTATGTGTATGTTTTACTCCCTTTGTGTCTGCCCTTAACTCTCCTTACTTTAGCAGCAGCTTTTCCTCACCCACTGACGCCGTAACTCTTCCTGCTTAGGTTAGGGAATGTTAGCAGGGCATACAGTGGTAATGCTCACTATTACATATCATTTTCAAATTACCACCCCCATTATTTCGTTCATCATTAATAGTCCCATTGTGAAGGTAAAAGTCCTTATTTGCTTGCCCATAACCACTTATGCTGCTGGGTCCTTGCAGCTGATGAGATGATAAAGTTGCCCGCCTGAAAATCACAAGAAAGGCGTTAATACGTTAGTACTTGTTAGTAACCTCAAGCTCCGCGAACTAAACAATCACTAAGGGCAAAAATCAAACCTCCCCCTGGACATTTCGTGTTTTCAAAACTTCTCAATATGTGTAGGGAAAATCTTGGGCTGTTTATTCAATGGAAGCAAGGAAATATAGTTCAGGGAAACATGCTCTAAGGGGTCTGAGGTTCTTGATAGGGTGGGCAATTGAGTGGGGAATGCTTCACGATGTTTTAATCAGTAGGCCTCACAGTTTCTAATTGAAGATAACATTAAGGAAATTTCCTACACATTTCTAACAGCATACATACGCAACAACCTGCATGTGCGGGGAAAAGAGAAGGAACAAAACAGTGCTACAGCTGTAGGTGCACAAAATGTAATATGAAACTCAATTAAACTTTGGACATGGGTGTGTCGGTCCCTATTCTAGTTGCTAGTGTGCGTTGGACCATAGGATGGCCATGTTTCCCTAACTCGGGAGTGTTCGTGCTATTTTGCAGTTCATGAAAATCTCTTGCGTTGGCCCTGTTGATCGTTGCTCCCTCGTTGCCAGGGTGGCCACCGCTTTGTAGGGCTTTCCGCCTCACACATCTAACAAAGTCTGTCAGGAGGGGAAAATGTCCCACTGTAGTCCATAGCCATTGGGTGTTGGTTGTCCGTTGTCTTCAGGCCTGCCCTGGGTCCTTTATATCTGGCGAGAAATGAAATGGAAGCGCTTGAGACCTGAGAATTTACATATTCTTCAATTAGTTGACCTAACCTCTCTGCACTACTCTCACACTATTCAGTGTCCTAGTGGGAGGAGCCAATGGTACACCTATGCACCACCCTGTCACCACCTGGTGGCGTTCAGTGGCGGTCTGACTGTAAATTGTTACACAATTCGAAATGTACCCAGAAAATGGGTAGGCACTTAATTTATGTGAAGATACTCATTACACACTTGGATCATATATACGCAATTTAGGTGCTAGTGTACAAATGGGCCTTTGGATCTTTATATTTACTGTGCTTTTATTGTAAGCTATTTATAGTGCGTGCCTTTGTCCCGTGGGGCATCAGGCACTGACAAGCTAAACAGGGAAACATCAGGGTGGTAAATTTGTCATATAGGGTGGCTGTGTTCCTACATTAAGTGGACCATGTTACTTAGTTAAGATAATCGCAGGGTTTTTAAATCTTTTTTTTTTTCTATGGCTCCTCTCTCAACTTCTCAGGGCGTGTCTCACAGTGAACTGCAGGCACTTTAAGCTGGTACTAATGAAATTCACTACCAATTTTTCGCTACCTGTCCCTCCCCCCTCTTCGTATTTTATTTATTTATTTATTTATTTATTTATTTATTTACTTCCTCTTTTCTTTCAAACCCAACCGTCACAATTTACTCCCATTCTCTCTATCCCACCCCATGTCCACTTTTTAAACCCTACCTACTCTGTTAATTACTCATTTAGTCTAGTATTTTATTACTCCACTACTGTAATTACTGTTACAATTAAACAATATATTTATCCCCCCATTATCTGCTCTCAAATTTTAATACAACCATCATTCTCCAGGTCGTGCAGCAATGACCTCTTTCCCTATGTGTGTTGGCTAATGCATTTGTGCCAGTGCTATTTTCAAAAGCGCTAGTGGCATTACCACTTGCACTGTTATTTTGTCGCCAAATTCATTCTGTTGGGAACATGGATCATCCACCCTTTACCCCTATTTCTCTCCTCCTGTGGTGAACTGTCAATGAAATGTAGGCCTCCCGCCTCAAATGCACCTTCTTCCACCTTGTGTGTCTCATTTAATCATGAGCCCAGACTCCTCGCTGAAAGATGTGTGCTCAAAATGTAGCTAAATGTACTCTCTTGTGATGCGCTATTATTATGCACCCCCCTCTGTACCGTGCACCCCCATTATGCTTAAACAATCTTCCTTACTTTCAACATGTGTATGCCTGGTGTTTAACAAGTTATGGATTTCTCTGTTAATAAGGTGGTCATATCCACATTGCTCATGATGTCACAAATGTCTCTTCCCTAATGCATGGCCTGGTCGCCCCACTGTCACCCAGAAAAGAAAATGTTTTGATACCTATCACTACCCCTATGCAATTTTTCTCTGCATTATTGAGTGTGCGTGAGTGTGTGTGTCGGCGTGCGTTTCGCCCGCTCCGTCGGGGAGGGGGAGCATGAGTGTGTGTGGCAGAGTAAGTCAAATCAAGTTTGTCTTGGGCTGTCCTATTAGCGGTATAATGTCAATCTATGTCCTTTGAAAGGTTTGTTCCCCATCAGGAAGACCCCTCCCAGTCATGTAACCAGTACCATTGCTATTGTGTCAGTGTTCTGTATGGGTGCTGGCTGCTGTGCAGTGCCCCTGTGTTGTGATTCTTGTCAGTCCTGGGGTAGTGGTGCTGTCATTTGTTGTGTCTGTACATGTAGTGGTGACAGTACCTGCGTTGGTGCTTGTGGTGTCTGCTGAAATGATCCCGTCCTGCCCCATGTATCCTCCCCACATGGGCAGTGCATATTGTGGTGGTTGTTGACACTGCTGTTGTGATTCTTGTGCGTGTGTGTTGAGGCTGTTTTTAACTGCCCCTCCCATTGCATACTTTAATAATTTATTTTGTGCCTACTTGTCCTCATCTGCCTTTCTCTGCCCCTGCCGTTTTCTTGCCACAATCTACAATGCACACAGTCAATGTCTAGCGCGCTATCCTTCCTTCCTCCCTTCCATAACCCCATGCATGCTGCACCACCCCTTACTAATCCTATATCATGTTTGGCTGTGCTGTCTCGTTCAGTCCTTCTGTCCTCCTCCAATCCCTTTCTTCCCTTTCCAGTTCCCCCTCTCTGTTGCTATTGTTACTCCTTGCACCTCCCCCGCTATCTTCCCTTTAAATTTAATTCCTATGTACCTGTGCCTTCAAATCTGCTTCCATGCACTGCAGCCCTCCCTTGCTCACTCCTGTGCTGCTAGTGGGTTGTGCTGCACCTTCCTGTTTGTTCGCTTTAGTGTATTGTTATTGTGTGTGTGTCTGGTGTTTAAATGTCCTTCTGCTGTTTTCAGTTCTCTCATGGAATACATTCCTTGCTTACCATCTGTGTCATCAAATATTGCACTCACAGAGGTTCAGAAGGGTGAGTCCCCTCTTCCCTCTGCTCGTGCTGGTTCAGCATCAGCTGACCCCTCACATATTCCCTTTCCTTCGTGCACACAGTTCAACTGTAGCCATGTGCTTTTAAAGCTATTCACGTGTAAGTGCTGTGTATGTGTGTCCTTAGCGATTGCTGCACGCTTCTGGAGAAGCCGCCTATGAGCAGCCATGGTCTTTTTTAATTTACCTTCAGTACTTTTGAATCTTTGCACACTATGTTTTACTGACTTATTTCGGCATGGAAGCTGTGTGCTACACAACAGGTGAAGGGGAGTCATTTCTGTATTGTGTGATACATTTTACCTCTATTCAATTTGAAAATTTCGATAGTCCGCTGTTCAGGGAGCAAAAGTTAGAAGATAATTGAACATTTTTCAACTTCTGTGAGCCTTCTTGGCTCCGCACCTTAGCCAGTGCACTCCACGTGCAGCCCATCTTCACCAAACCATTGCCTTCTCCGGCACACCCCCACAATCTTGCGCATGTGTCTTCCACACACCGCCTCTGGGTCACCTATTCTCCAAATCCAAAACCACACCACTATCTCCTCACCATCAAAACTCTGTGTCCTATGCATCAATCTGAAGGGGACGTCACCAAACTAAAAACACAGTGCAAATGAACAGACAGTGCATATACAGAACAATAACCCATTTCTCCCAACCCCACAAAAATCCCAAAATAAAACCCCACAATCCCCACAGCTGTCTTCCTGTCTCAACTGGAACAAGGTAAACTACAATAAAAACTCTTATAATTGGACTGCATACGCTGCGTCGCCTCACGTGTGATATGCTCCTCACCAGGACACCTTAACCAGCCAACTATCTTCCGCACTCAGGAACAATCTAGCTACCTCCTGCGGGGAAACATCATCCACTCACTGAACTAAAACCCTCAATTAGCAGGGAACCCCATCTACTCATTGATCTACAACGTCAATTCATAGGAAATCCACACCCCTGTACATGAAATCGCCATCCGGACCAACCAGCGCGGCACTCCTTTCTATATGTGGGGAGTCACTACCCCACCCAATATCCTCATAAACACAAGAAGGGACCACTGCCACCGCTCCAGTCCCAACTACAATTCACGTGCCGATCACCACCAATGCGCCAAATTTTGCGACAATGTACAATCTCCCACCACCCAATTTACAATGCCTCCCCCTGTTTCTACCCAAACAAAATAACTTAACATTTCTGCAACATACTGATCAACAATGCATCATAATACTTTAAACATTTCCCCCCCTCAAAGCCCATGTTGCTGGTTGACTTACATTTCCTATGCTGCACTGGCACTTGCTCTGCTGCTGGACACCCCCTCAAGGCGCTTCACCGGACCCCTTCTCCTGCAGGGCTCTCACCTGCTCTCAAGCGGGGCATTTCCAAGTGGCCCCCGATGCCTTTAGCCGGTTATGCATTTTCCGGTAGTCTTCAGGTGCAGGCGAGGGTCCCACAGCTTCCCTGAGTCGGCGGCAGGGAGTGCAGTTCAATGCAGGGCTTGTGCAGGCAGTGCTCATTCACCCATGTTACAATGAGCAATGAGCCTCACAGAGGGCACCAACTTGTTGGGGAGAAGCTAGACCCCCACCAGGCAGTGGGGGGCCAGCAGCCATACCCTCACCATCTATGGGAGACCCCAACACCTCCCATATGGACCCCAGAAATGCAACAGAGTCACAAGCATGCAGCAGCATGTTCCAAACTGCGTTTATTTCTGGGCAGCAAAAAAAAGAAAAAAAAACACGCAGAGCATCGTGCACATCGAGAGTTCAGGCGCCGTCTCCCCCGGGGCTGGCTTGCAAGCCAGCTTTATAATCACACTGCAGGCTGACCTCACAGAATTGGATCAGTTCCCAGAAACCTATCTCCTCCTGCTATTGGCTGCTAAGTGATAGGTAACCTATGTAGCCCTTATAGAGAGCCTGACAATTGGTTGTTAGCCTTTTTGCGTCAGTGGGTTGGTTTAGCTGTGCCAGCCCCCATTACCTAATTCTAACTTGTTACATTATGACCTTGTTCCCATAACTTTTTAGCTGAAGTAAGCAGTTTGCACTTGAGCTCTGAGCGCTGATTGGCTGGGCTGAGCCATTCTTGTTACAATTATGTTTCAAATCTTATGCGAGTCCTTGAGAAAATGTCTTTCTTTCCAAGAAAGAAAAAAAAACACACTGGGTTGCCGTGGTTTATTCGCATTTGTGGAGAATTAAAAATGTTTGTCTGCAGAAAGCAATCTTATCTTGAATGTGCGACCTTGGCAGCTCGGGGGCTTTGCGAGGAACATTGCTGAAGGCTTCTGCAGCCAGTGTTCAGTGAGAGAAATGAACTTGGCTGTAATTTTCCTGAAACATGGCTTTACACTGTGCAATTAGACCATGTTAATTCATATAGGCATTTGCAAGCCTTTAAACAGGGATTTTTGTGTTTGTAGGTTCTGATATTGCAACATTGATTCTAATGTAGCATGGAAGTTGCACTGTTGGTGAAGTGGGTGTGTTTCAGCATATTTGTCACCCATGGGTGCGCTGGGGCCTGGTTCAAAGGATAAGTGCGTGCCTTGTTCTTCCTGCTGTTCTTCTGTATATGCGCCTGGGGTGAGGGGCATGGGTTTGATCTTGATTTTCCCTCTTCAGTCCCCCCTCTGGTCGACTTTGTCAACCACAACACCAAGCAACATTCACCTCCTTCCGGTCTGCATATGTTTGTCAATTCCTTGAAGTGTCCATAATTTTTTGCATTGTTGTTGATGAACAGTACATATAGGAGTGTTCTCCTTCTGTGTTCCACCACACTCACTTCCCTTCGTACTTCCTCTGATCACAGGGAGTGGCCACCTTTATTACTGCTGGAACCATGTCGCACACCGCTATCTTCTCCCTTTGTCCGGCTCTTCCTTTCACCATGTCTCTTATTTGCATTCCGATGTCTTCTTCTGTTGTTCTCTTACATCTTGCAATGTATCTCTATCTTGCACAATGATGCTGTGCTCGGTACTAGTCCTTCCGTTATCACCTTCAATCAACCAGGCAGTCATGATGTCATCCATTACCATGCAAGCACTACCTAGTTCTTTGCTTTCTCTTTTCAGATGCATTTTTTGCTGATCATTCTTTAGTATGCTGGTACTTCACCCAATTATTCTTCTGTCTCGCTCGAGAAGTAATTCCCCCCTCTTTTTACTCCTCTGTCTGTTTCTCTTCTTCCGTTGTTTTCCATCTTGGTGAATGTGTCATTCTTCACATCTTCCTTGGTCATCACCAACAAGGGCATGCTGATGTGCACAAATGAACACTCTCCTCCCCAATTCAGTGGTAGTTTCTCTTGATCTTTGAATGCATGTGCTCAATAGTAGTCCATAAGCAGTGATGTTCCTGCTCTCATCTCGCAACTTCTCTCAACCTTCTTGCATCCAGCATGATTGTCCACTTCTTGTCATTGTTGTGCTGGTAACATAACGCTGGTACCTTAAGACTATATGTCCTTCTTCATTCTCCACCCAAGTGACTATCTTCGCTCTTTTGTCTCACTCCGTTAGGCACTTATCATATTTTTGTCTCCTTTATATTTTTGATTTTTTTTCTTCTCTCTTTTTGTTTTCCTTTCTTCTTTTATTATTTATTTATTTATTTTTTCTTTTGTTGATTTTTTTTTCTCTTGCAGCTTGCTCACTGGTGCATTTGCTCGTTGTTTCTTCTCCATCTGGTCACTTTCCACATACAGTTGTTCTCCAATTAGCTGCTTTATGTAATCATCTTCCATAGGGGATTACCCCCCCCTTTTTTTTTTCTTTTTTTTTATCAATCTCAATGTTGCTGTCTTCCCTTGCAATCTTCTTCGCACCTTGGCATACATGGGCGTCGTGCTCTGTTGTAGTGATTTCTGTTGTAATCAATTCTCTTCCGGCATATGTTAAAGAACAGTCAGGACAGCTCTCTCCAGTGGTGTCCCTACCAATTTTGTACATGTGTGCATGTTGTTGGTCACTTCTGCTATTTGTGTTATGTGTATGTTTTACTCCCTTTGTGTCTGCCCTTAACTCTCCTTACTTTAGCAGCAGCTTTTCCTCACCCACTGACGCCGTAACTCTTCCTGCTTAGGTTAGGGAATGTTAGCAGGGCATACAGTGGTAATGCTCACTATTACATATCATTTTCAAATTACTACCCCCATTATTTCGTTCATCATTAATAGTCCCATCGTGAAGGTAAAAGTCCTTATTTGCTTGCCCATAACCACTTACGCTGCTGGGTCCTTGTAGCTGATGAGATGATAAAGTTGCCCGCCTGAAAATCACAAGAAAGGCGTTAATACGTTAGTATTTGTTAGTAACCTCAAGCTCCGCGAACTAAACAATCACTAAGGGCAAAAATCAAACCTCCCCCTGGACATTTCGTGTTTTCAAAACTTCTCAATATGTGTAGGGAAAATCTTGGGCTGTTTATTCAATGGAAGCAAGGAAATATAGTTCAGGGAAACATGCTCTAAGGGGTCTGAAGTTCTTGATAGGGTGGGCAATTGAGTGGGGAATGCTTCACGATGTTTTAATCAGTAGGCCTCACAGTTTCTAATGGAAGATAACATTAAGGAAATTTCCTACACATTTCTAACAGCATACATACGCAACAACCTGCATGTGCGGGGAAAAGAGAAGGAACAAAACAGTGTTACAGCTGTAGGTGCAGAAAATGTAATATGAAACTCAATTAAACTTTGGACATGGGTGTGTCGGTCCCTATTCTAGTTGCTAGTGTGCGTTGGACCATAGGATGGCCATGTTTCCCTAACTCGGGAGTGTTCGTGCTATTTTGCAGTTCATGAAAATCTCTTGCGTTGGCCCTGTTGATCGTTGCTCCCTCGTTGCCAGGGTGGCCACCGCTTTGTAGGGCTTGACGCCTCACACATCTAACAAAGTCTGTCAGGAGGGGAAAATGTCCCACTGTAGTCCATAGCCATTGGGTGTTGGTTGTCCGTTGTCTTCAGGCCTGCCCTGGGTCCTTTATATCTGGCGAGAAATTAAATGGAAGCGCTTGAGACCTGAGAATTTACATATTCTTCAATTTCTTGACCTAACCTCTCTGCACTACTCTCACACTATTCAGTGTCCTAGTGAGAGGAGCCAATGGTACACCTATGCACCACCCTGTCACCACCTGGTGGCGTTCAATGGCGGTCTGACTGTAAATTGTTACACAATTCGAAATGTACCCAGAAAATGGGTAGGCACTTAATTTATGTGAAGATACTCATTACACACTTGGATCATATATACGCAATTTAGGTGCTAGTGTACAAATGGGCCTTTGGATCTTTATATTTACTGTGCTTTTATCGTAAGCTATTTATAGTGTGTGCCTTTGTCCCGTGGGGCATCAGGCACTGACAAGCTAAACAGGGAAACATCAGGGTGGTAAATTTGTCATATAGGGTGGCTGTGTTTCTAAATTAAGTGGACCATGTTACTTAGTTAGAATAATCGCAGGGATTTTAAATCTTTTTTTTTTTTTTCTATGGCTCCTCTCTCAACTTCTCAGGGCGTGTCTCACAGTGAACTGCAGGCACTTTAAGCTGGTACTAATGAAATTCACTACCAATTATTCGCTATCTGTCCCTCCCCCCTCTTCGTATTTTATTTATTTATTTATTTATTTACTTCCTCTTTTCTTTCAAACCCAACCGTCACAATTTACTCCCATTCTCTCTATCCCACCCCACGTCCACTTTTTAAACCCTACCTACTCTGTTAATTACTCATTTAGTCTAGTATTTTATTACTCCACTACTGTAATTACTGTTACATTTAAACAATATATTTATCCCCCCATTATCTGCTCTCAAATTTTAATACAACCATCATTCTCCAGGTCGTGCAGCAATGACCTCTTTCCCTATGTGTGTTGGCTAATGCATTTGTGCCAGTGCTATTTTCAAAAGCGCTAGTGGCATTACCACTTGCACTGTTATTTTGTCGCCAAATTCATTCTGTTGGGAACATGGATCATCCACCCTTTACCCCTATTTCTCTCCTCCTGTGGTGAACTGTCAATGAAATGTAGGCCTCCCCCCTCAAGTGCACCTTCTTCCACCTTGTGTGTCTCATTTAATCATGAGCCCAGTCTCCTCGCTGAAAGATGTGTGCTCAAAATGTAGCTAAATGTACTCTCTTGTGATGCGCTATTATTATGCACCCCCCTCTGTACCGTGCACCCCCATTATGCTTAAACAATCTTCCTTACTTTCAACATGTGTATGCCTGGTGTTTAACAAGTTATGGATTTCTCTGTTAATAAGGTGGTCATATCCACATTGCTCATGATGTCACAAATGTCTCTTCCCTAATGCATGGCCTGGTCGCCCCACTGTCACCCAGAAAAGAAAATGTTTTGATACCTATCACTACCCCTATGCAATTTTCCTCTGCATTATTGAGTGTGCGTGAGTGTGTGTGTCGGCGTGCGTTTCGCCCGCTCTGTCGGGGAGGTGGAGCATGAGTGTGTGTGGCAGAGTAAGTCAAATCAAGTTTGTCTTGGGCTGTCCTATTAGCGGTATAATGTCAATCTATGTCCTTTGAAAGGTTTGTTCCCCATCAGGAAGACCCCTCCCAGTCATGTAACCGGTACCATTGCTATTGTGTCAGTGTTCTGTATGGGTGCTGGCTGCTGTGCAGTGCCCCTGTGTTGTGATTCTTGTCAGACCTGGGGTAGTGGTGCTGTCATTTGTTGTGTCTGTACATGTAGTGGTGACAGTACCTGCGTTGGTGCTTGTGGTGTCTGCTGAAATGATCCCGTCCTGCCCCATGTATCCTCCCCACATGGGCAGTGCATATTGTGGTGGTTGTTGACACTGCTGTTGTGATTCTTGTGCGTGTGTGTTGAGGCTGTTTTTAACTGCCCCTCCCATTGCATACTTTAATAATTTATTTTGTGCCTACTTGTCCTCATCTGCCTTTCTCTGCCCCTGCCGTTTTCTTGCCACAATCTACAATGCACACAGTCAATGTCTAGCGCGCTATCCTTCCTTCCTCCCTTCCATAACCCCATGCATGCTGCACCACCCCTTACTAATCCTATATCATGTTTGGCTGTGCTGTCTCGTTCAGTCCTTCTGTCCTCCTCCAATCCCTTTCTTCCCTTTCCAGTTCCCCCTCTCTGTTGCTATTGTTACTCCTTGCACCTCCCCCGCTATCTTCCCTTTAAATTTAATTCCTATGTACCTGTGCCTTCAAATCTGCTTCCATGCACTGCAGCCCTCCCTTGCTCACTCCTGTGCTGCTAGTGGGTTGTGCTGCACCTTCCTGTTTGTTCGCTTTAGTGTATTGTTATTGTGTGTGTGTCTGGTGTTTAAATGTCCTTCTGCTGTTTTCAGTTCTCTCATGGAATACATTCCTTGCTTACCATCTGTGTCATCAAATATTGCACTCACAGAGGTTCAGAAGGGTGAGTCCCCTCTTCCCTCTGCTCGTGCTGGTTCAGCATCAGCTGACCCCTCACAGATTCCCTTTCCTTCGTGCACACAGTTCAACTGTAGCCATGTGCTTTTAAAGCTATTCCCGTGTAAGTGCTGTGTATGTGTGTCCTTAGCGATTGCTGCACGCTTCTGGAGAAGCCGCCTATGAGCAGCCATGGTCTTTTTTAATTTACCTTCAGTACTTTTGAATCTTTGCACACTATGTTTTACTGACTTATTTCGGCATGGAAGCTGTGTGCTACACAACAGGTGAAGGGGAGTCATTTCTGTATTGTGTGATACATTTTACCTCTATTCAATTTGAAAATTTCGATAGTCCGCTGTTCAGGGAGCAAAAGTTAGAAGATAATTGAACATTTTTCAACTTCTGTGAGCCTTCTTGGCTCCGCACCTTAGCCAGTGCACTCCACGTGCAGCCCATCTTCACCAAACCATTGCCTTCTCCGGCACACCCCCACAATCTTGCGCATGTGTCTTCCACACACCGCCTCTGGGTCACCTATTCTCCAAATCCAAAACCACACCACTATCTCCTCACCATCAAAACTCTGTGTCCTATGCATCAATCTGAAGGTGACGTCACCAAACTAAAAACACAGTGCAAATGAACAGACAGTGCATACACAGAACAATAACCCATTTCTCCCAACCCCACAAAAATCCCAAAATAAAACCCCACAATCCCCACAGCTGTCTTCCTGTCTCAACTGGAACAAGGTAAACTACAATAAAAACTCTTATAATTGGACTGCACACGCTGCGTCGCCTCACGTGTGATATGCTCCTCACCAGGACACCTTAACCAGCCAACTATCTTCCGCACTCAGGAACAATCTAGCTACCTCCTGCGGGGAAACATCATCCACTCACTGAACTAAAACCCTCAATTAGCAGGGAACCCCATCTACTCATTGATCTACAACGTCAATTCATAGGAAATCCACACCCCTGTACATGAAATCGCCATCCGGACCAACCAGCGCGGCACTCCTTTCTATATGTGGGGAGTCACTACCCCACCCAATATCCTCATAAACACAAGAAGGGACCACTGCCACCGCTCCAGTCCCAACTACAATTCACGTGCCGATCACCACCAATGCGCCAAATTTTGCGACAATGTACAATCTCCCACCACCCAATTTACAATGCCTCCCCCTGTTTCTACCCAAACAAAATAACTTAACATTTCTGCAACATACTGATCAACAATGCATCATAATACTTTAAACATTTCCCCCCCTCAAAGCCCATGTTGCTGGTTGACTTACATTTCCTATGCTGCACTGGCACTTGCTCTGCTGCTGGACACCCCCTCAAGGCGCTTCACCGGACCCCTTCTCCTGCAGGGCTCTCACCTGCTCTCAAGCGGGGCATTTCCAAGTGGCCCCCGATGCCTTTAGCCGGTTATGCATTTTCCGGTAGTCTTCAGGTGCAGGCGAGGGTCCCACAGCTTCCCTGAGTCGGCGGCAGGGAGTGCAGTTCAATGCAGGGCTTGTGCAGGCAGTGCTCATTCACCCATGTTACAATGAGCAATGAGCCTCACAGAGGGCACCAACTTGTTGGGGAGAAGCTAGACCCCCACCAGGGCAGTGGGGGGCCAGCAGCCATACCCTCACCATCTATGGGAGACCCCAACACCTCCCATATGGACCCCAGAAATGCAACAGAGTCACAAGCAGGCAGCAGCATGTTCCAAACTGCGTTTATTTCTGGGCAGCAAAAAAAAGAAAAAAAAAACACGCAGAGCATCGTGCACATCGAGAGTTCAGGCGCCGTCTCCCCCGGGGCTGGCTTGCAAGCCAGCTTTATAATCACACTGCAGGCTGACCTCACAGAATTGGATCAGTTCCCAGAAACCTATCTCCTCCTGCTATTGGCTGCTAAGTGATAGGTAACCTATGTAGCCCTTATAGAGAGCCTGACAATTGGTTGTTAGCCTTTTTGCGTCAGTGGGTTGGTTTAGCTGTGCCAGCCCCCATTACCTAATTCTAACTTGTTACATTATGACCTTGTTCCCATAACTTTTTAGCTGAAGTAAGCAGTTTGCACTTGAGCTCTGAGCGCTGATTGGCTGGGCTGAGCCATTCTTGTTACAATTATGTTTCAAATCTTATGCGAGTCCTTGAGAAAATGTCTTTCTTTCCAAGAAAGAAAAAAAAACACACTGGGTTGCCGTGGTTTATTCGCATTTGTGGAGAATTAAAAATGTTTGTCTGCAGAAAGCAATCTTATCTTGAATGTGCGACCTTGGCAGCTCGGGGGCTTTGCGAGGAACATTGCTGAAGGCTTCTGCAGCCAGTGTTCAGTGAGAGAAATGAACTTGGCTGTAATTTTCCTGAAACATGGCTTTACACTGTGCAATTAGACCATGTTAATTCATATAGGCATTTGCAAGCCTTTAAACAGGGATTTTTGTGTTTGTAGGTTCTGATATTGCAACATTGATTCTAATGTAGCATGGAAGTTGCACTGTTGGTGAAGTGGGTGTGTTTCAGCATATTTGTCACCCATGGGTGCGCTGGGGCCTGGTTCAAAGGATAAGTGTGTGCCTTGTTCTTCCTGCTGTTCTTCTGTATATGCGCCTGGGGTGAGGGGCATGGGTTTGATCTTGATTTTCCCTCTTCAGTCCCCCCTCTGGTCGACTTTGTCAACCACACCACCAAGCAACATTCACCTCCTTCCGGTCTGCATATCTTTGTCAATTCCTTGAAGTGTCCATAATTTTTTGCATTGTTGTTGATGAACAGTACATATAGGAGTGTTCTCCTTCTGTGTTCCAACACACTCACTTCCCTTCGTACTTCCTCTGATCACAGGGAGTGGCCACCTTTATTACTGCTGGAACCATGTCGCACAACGCTATCTTCTCCCTTAGTCCGGCTCTTCCTTTCACCATGTCTCTTATTTGCATTCCGATGTCTTCTTCTGTTGTTCTCTTACATCTTGCAATGTATCTCTATCTTGCACAATGATGCTGTGCTCGGTACTAGTCCTTCTGTTATCACCTTCAATCAACCAGGCAGTCATGATGTCATCCATTACCATGCAAGCACTACCTAGTTCTTTGCTTTCTCTTTTCAGATGCATTTTTTGCTGATCATTCTTTAGTATGCTGGTACTTCACCCAATTATTCTTCTGTCTCGCTCGAGAAGTAATTCCCCCCTCTTTTTACTCCTCTGTCTGTTTCTCTTCTTCCGTTGTTTTCCATCTTGGTGAATGTGTCATTCTTCACATCTTCCTTGGTCATCACCAACAAGGGCATGCTGATGTGCACAAATGAACACTCTCCTCCCCAATTCAGTGGTAGTTTCTCTTGATCTTTGAATGCATGTGCTCAATAGTAGTCCATAAGCAGTGATGTTCCTGCTCTCATCTCGCAACTTCTCTCAACCTTCTTGCATCCAGCATGATTGTCCACTTCTTGTCATTGTTGTGCTGGTAACATAACGCTGGTACCTTAAGACTATATGTCCTTCTTCATTCTCCACCCAAGTGACTATCTTCGCTCTTTTGTCTCACTCCGTTAGGCACTTATCATATTTTTGTCTCCTTTATATTTTTGATTTTTTTTCTTCTCTCTTTTTGTTTTCCTTTCTTCTTTTATTATTTATTTATTTATTTTTTCTTTTGTTGATTTTTTTTTCTCTTGCAGCTTGCTCACTGGTGCATTTGCTCGTTGTTTCTTCTCCATCTGGTCACTTTCCACATACAGTTGTTCTCCAATTAGCTGCTTTATGTAATCATCTTCCATAGGGGATTACCCCCCCTTTTTTTTTCTTTTTTTTTTATCAATCTCAATGTTGCTGTCTTCCCTTGCAATCTTCTTCGCACCTTGGCATACATAGGCGTCGTGCTCTGTTGTAGTGATTTCTGTTGTAATCAATTATCTTCCGGCATATGTTAAAGAACAGTCAGGACAGCTCTCTCCAGTGGTGTCCCTACCAATTTTGTACATGTGTGCATGTTGTTGGTCACTTCTGCTATTTGTGTTATGTGTATGTTTTACTCCCTTTGTGTCTGCCCTTAACTCTCCTTACTTTAGCAGCAGCTTTTCCTCACCCACTGACGCCGTAACTCTTCCTGCTTAGGTTAGGGAATGTTAGCAGGGCATACAGTGGTAATGCTCACTATTACATATCATTTTCAAATTACCACCCCCATTATTTCGTTCATCATTAATAGTCCCATCGTGAAGGTAAAAGTCCTTATTTGCTTGCCCATAACCACTTACGCTGCTGGGTCCTTGTAGCTGATGAGATGATAAAGTTGCCCGCCTGAAAATCACAAGAAAGGCGTTAATACGTTAGTACTTGTTAGTAACCTCAAGCTCCGCGAACTAAACAATCACTAAGGGCAAAAATCAAACCTCCCCCTGGACATTTCGTGTTTTCAAAACTTCTCAATATGTGTAGGGAAAATCTTGGGCTGTTTATTCAATGGAAGCAAGGAAATATAGTTCAGGGAAACATGCTCTAAGGGGTCTGAAGTTCTTGATAGGGTGGGCAATTGAGTGGGGAATGCTTCACGATGTTTTAATCAGTAGGCCTCACAGTTTCTAATGGAAGATAACATTAAGGAAATTTCCTACACATTTCTAACAGCATACATACGCAACAACCTGCATGTGCGGGGAAAAGAGAAGGAACAAAACAGTGTTACAGCTGTAGGTGCACAAAATGTAATATGAAACTCAATTAAACTTTGGACATGGGTGTGTCGGTCCCTATTCTAGTTGCTAGTGTGCGTTGGACCATAGGATGGCCATGTTTCCCTAACTCGGGAGTGTTTGTGCTATTTTGCAGTTCATGAAAATCTCTTGCGTTGGCCCTGTTGATCGTTGCTCCCTCGTTGCCAGGGTGGCCACCGCTTTGTAGGGCTTGACGCCTCACACATCTAACAAAGTCTCTCAGGAGGGGAAAATGTCCCACTGTAGTCCATAGCCATTGGGTGTTGGTTGTCCGTTGTCTTCAGGCCTGCCCTGGGTCCTTTATATCTGGCGAGAAATTAAATGGAAGCGCTTGAGACCTGAGAATTTACATATTCTTCAATTTCTTGACCTAACCTCTCTGCACTACTCTCACACTATTCAGTGTCCTAGTGAGAGGAGCCAATGGTACACCTATGCACCACCCTGTCACCACCTGGTGGCGTTCAATGGCGGTCTGACTGTAAATTGTTACACAATTCGAAATGTACCCAGAAAATGGGTAGGCACTTAATTTATGTGAAGATACTCATTACACACTTGGATCATATATATGCAATTTAGGTGCTAGTGTACAAATGGGCCTTTGGATCTTTATATTTACTGTGCTTTTATTGTAAGCTATTTATAGTGTGTGCCTTTGTCCCGTGGGGCATCAGGCACTGACAAGCTAAACAGGGAAACATCAGGGTGGTAAATTTGTCATATAGGGTGGCTGTGTTCCTACATTAAGTGGACCATGTTACTTAGTTAAGATAATCGCAGGGTTTTTAAATCTTTTTTTTTTTTTTCTATGGCTCCTCTCTCAACTTCTCAGGGCGTGTCTCACAGTGAACTGCAGGCACTTTAAGCTGGTACTAATGAAATTCACTACCAATTATTCGCTATCTGTCCCTCCCCCCTCTTCGTATTTTATTTATTTATTTATTTATTTACTTCCTCTTTTCTTTCAAACCCAACCGTCACAATTTACTCCCATTCTCTCTATCCCACCCCACGTCCACTTTTTAAACCCTACCTACTCTGTTAATTACTCATTTAGTCTAGTATTTTATTACTCCACTACTGTAATTACTGTTACATTTAAACAATATATTTATCCCCCCATTATCTGCTCTCAAATTTTAATACAACCATCATTCTCCAGGTCGTGCAGCAATGACCTCTTTCCCTATGTGTGTTGGCTTATGCATTTGTGCCAGTGCTATTTTCAAAAGCGCTAGTGGCATTACCACTTGCACTGTTATTTTGTCGCCAAATTCATTCTGTTGGGAACATGGATCATCCACCCTTTACCCCTATTTCTCTCCTCCTGTGGTGAACTGTCAATGAAATGTAGGCCTCCCCCCTCAAGTGCACCTTCTTCCACCTTGTGTGTCTCATTTAATCATGAGCCCAGTCTCCTCGCTGAAAGATGTGTGCTCAAAATGTAGCTAAATGTACTCTCTTGTGATGCGCTATTATTATGCACCACCCTCTGTACCGTGCACCCCCATTATGCTTAAACAATCTTCCTTACTTTCAACATGTGTATGCCTGGTGTTTAACAAGTTATGGATTTCTCTGTTAATAAGGTGGTCATATCCACATTGCTCATGATGTCACAAATGTCTCTTCCCTAATGCATGGCCTGGTCGCCCCACTGTCACCCAGAAAAGAAAATGTTTTGATACCTATCACTACCCCTATGCAATTTTCCTCTGCATTATTGAGTGTGCGTGAGTGTGTGTGTCGGCGTGCGTTTCGCCCGCTCTGTCGGGGAGGTGGAGCATGAGTGTGTGTGGCAGAGTAAGTCAAATCAAGTTTGTCTTGGGCTGTCCTATTAGCGGTATAATGTCAATCTATGTCCTTTGAAAGGTTTGTTCCCCATCAGGAAGACCCCTCCCAGTCATGTAACCGGTACCATTGCTATTGTGTCAGTGTTCTGTATGGGTGCTGGCTGCTGTGCAGTGCCCCTGTGTTGTGATTCTTGTCAGTCCTGGGGTAGTGGTGCTGTCATTTGTTGTGTCTGTACATGTAGTGGTGACAGTACCTGCGTTGGTTCTTGTGGTGTCTGCTGAAATGATCCCGTCCTGTCCCATGTATCCTCCCCACATGGGCGGTGCATATTGTGGTGGTTGTTGACACTGCTATTGTGATTCTTGTGCGTGTGTGTTGAGGCTGTTTTTAACTGCCCCTCCCATTGCATACTTTAATAATTTATTTTGTGCCTACTTGTCCTCATCTGCCTTTCTCTGCCCCTGCCGTTTTCTTGCCACAATCTACAATGCACACAGTCAATGTCTAGCGCGCTATCCTTCCTTCCTCCCTTCCATAACCCCATGCATGCTGCACCACCCCTTACTAATCCTCTATCATGTTTGGCTGTGCTGTCTCGTTCAGTCCTTCTCTCCTCCTCCAATCCCTTTCTTCCCTTTCCAGTTCCCCCTCTCTGTTGCTATTGTTACTCCTTGCACCTCCCCCGTTATCTTCCCTTTAAATTTAATTCCTCTGTACCTGTGCCTTCAAATCTGCTTCCATGCACTGCAGCCCTCCCTTGCTCACTCCTGTGCTGCTAGTGGGTTGTTCTGCACCTTCCTGTTTGTTCGCTTTAGTGTATTGTTATTGTGTGTGTGTGTGGTGTTTAAATGTCCTTCTGCTGTTTTCAGTTCTCTCCTGCAATGCATTCCTTGCTTACCATCTGTGTCATCAAATATTACACTCACAGAGGTTCAGAAGGGTGAGTCCCCTCTTCCCTCTGCTCGTGCTGGTTCAGCATCAGCTGACCCCTTGCATCTTCCCTTTCCTTCGTGCACACAGTTGAACTGTAGCCATGTGCTTTTAAAGCTATTCCCGTGTAAGTGCTGTGTATGTGTGTCCTTAGCGATTGCTGCACGCTTCTGGAGAAGCCGCCTATGAGCAGCCATGGTCTTTTTTAATTTACCTTCAGTACTTTTGAATCTTTGCACACTATGTTTTACTGACTTATTTCGGCATGGAAGCTGTGTGTTACACAACAGTTGAAGGGGAGTCATTTCTGTATTGTGTGATACATTTTACCTCTATTCAATTTGAAAATTTCGATAGTCCGCTGTTCAGGGAGCAAAAGTTAGAAGATAATTGAACATTTTTCAACTTCTGTGAGCCTTCTTGGCTCCGCACCTTAGCCAGTGCACTCCACGTGCAGCCCATCTTCACCAAACCATTGCCTTCTCCGGCACACCCCCACAATCTTGCGCATGTGTCTTCCACACACCGCCTCTGGGTCACCTATTCTCCAAATCCAAAACCACACCACTATCTCCTCACCATCAAAACTCTGTGTCCTATGCATCAATCTGAAGGTGACGTCACCAAACTAAAAACACAGTGCAAATGAACAGACAAATGTGCATACACAGAACAATAAACCATTTCTCCCAACCCCACAAAAATCCCAAAATAAAACCGCACAATCCCCACAGCTGTCTTTCTGTCTCAACTGGAACAAGGTAAACTACAATAAAAACTCTTATAATTGGACTGCACACGCTGCGTCGCCTCACGTGTGATACGCTCCTCACCAGGGGACCTTAACCAGCCAACTATCTTCAGCACTCAGGAAAAATCTAGCTACCTCCTGCGGGGAAACATCATCCACTCACTGAACTAAAACCCTCAATTAGCAGGGAACCTCATCTACTCATTGATCTACAACATCAATTCATAGGAAATCCACACCCCTGTACATGAAATCGCCATCCGGACCAACCAGCGCGGCACTCCTTTCTATATATGGGGAGTCACTACCCCACCCAATATCCTCATAAACACAAGAAGGGACCACTGCCACCGCTCCAGTCCCAACTACAATTCACGTGCCGATCACCACCAATGCGCCGAATTTTGCGACAATGTACAATCTCCCACCACCCAATTTACAATGCCTCCCCCTGTTTCTACCCAAACAAAATAACTTAACATTTCTGCAACATACTGATCAACAATGCATCATAATACTTTAAACATTTCCCCCCCTCAAAGCCCATGTTGCTGGTTGACTTACATTTCCTATGCTGCACTGGCACTTGCTCTGCTGCTGGACACCCCCTCAAGGCGCTTCACCGGACCCCTTCTCCTGCAGGGCTCTCACCTGCCCTCAAGCGGGGTATTTCCAAGTGGCCCCCGATGCCTTTAGCCGGTTATGCATTTTTCGGTAGTCTTCAGGTGCAAGCGAGGGTCCCACAGCTTCCTTGAGTCGGCGGCAGGGAGTGCAGTTCAATACAGGGCTTGCGCAGGCAGTGCTCATTCACCCATGTTACAATGAGCAATGAGCCTCACAGAGGGCACCAACTTGTTGGGGAGAAGCTAGACCCCCACCAGGGCAGTGGGGGGCCAGCAGCCATACCCTCACCATCTACGGGAGACCCCAACACCTCCCATATGGCCCCAGAAATGCAACAGAGTCCCAAGCAGGCAGCAGCATGTTCCAAACTGCGTTTATTTCTGGGCAGTTAAAAAAACAAAAAAAACACGCAGAGCATCGTGCACATCGAGAGTTCAGGTGCCGTCTCCCCCGGGGCTGTCTTGCAAGCCAGCTTTATAATCACACTGCAGGCTGACCTCACAGAATTGGATCAGTTCCCAGAAACCTATCTCCTCCTGCTATTGGCTGCTAAGTGATAGGTAACCTATGTAGCCCTTATAGAGAGCCTGACAATTGGTTGTTAGCCTTTTTGCGTCAGTGGGTTGGTTTAGCTGTGCCAGCCCCATTACCTAATTCTAACTTGTTACATTATGACCTTGTTCCCATAACTTTTTAGCTGAAGTAAGCAGTTTGCACTTGAGCTCTGAGCGCTGATTGGCTGGGCTGAGCCATTCTTGTTACAATTATGTTTCAAATCTTGTGCGAGTCCTTGAGAAAATGTCTTTCTTTCCAAGAAAGAAAAAAAAACACACTGGGTTGCCGTGGTTTATTCGCATTTGTGGAGAATTAAAAATGTTTGTCTGCAGAAAGCAATCTTATCTTGAATGTGCGACCTTGGCAGCTCGGGGGTTTTGCGAGGAACATTGCTGAAGGCTTCTGCAGCCAGTGTTCAGTGAGAGAAATGAACTTGGCTGTAATTTTCCTGAAAAATGGCTTTACACTGTGCAATTAGACCATGTTAATTCATATAGGCATTTGCAAGCCTTTAAACAGGGATTTTTGTGTTTGTAGGTTCTGATATTGCAACATTGATTCTAATGTAGCATGGAAGTTGCACTGTTGGTGAAGTGGGTGTGTTTCAGCATATTTGTCACCCATGGGTGCGCTGGGGCCTGGTTCAAAGGATAAGTGCGCTCCTTGTTCTTCCTGCTGTTCTTCTGTATATGCGCCTGGGGTGAGGGGCATGGGTTTGATCTCGATTTTCCCTCTTCACCATGTTGGGGCCAAGACAATAAAAAGATGGTTTACCATCTTCAGAAGTCTATTGCGCTTTGGGACTGGCAGAAGAATTATGGGCACCTGGCTACCTTAAAAAGCTAAAGGTTTGTGACCTATGTCCTCTACGCTTTTAAAAAGAGTCAACTGTATCTTAATCTTTGCCCCTCCCCAGCACCGAGACACTTTATTCTGTTGATGCATATTCATCATCTACCTACGTTAGCAAATACAACTTGGGATGCTGCCTCTCCCGAACTAATAAGAAACTGTAGATTATGTGGCGTTCTGTCTATTCTCAAAACTCCAAGACATGTGCTAACGCAGTGCCCAGTGATGACTCATCATTACAATAAGCATCTCAGAATGTATGTACACAATCTGGACCATCTGGGGTCTAATGAGTTTTGGTACTATTGTATTAACACACTTAATTCTAGGCTTCATATTGCACTGTTTAATATCTGGTCTACTGCAGAAAAGAAAATGTGCACTTGAAGGCAGCAGGAGGTATTCTTATTCTTAACTTTTGATTTTTTTTTAACGACCTGAGCTAGGAACAGGTAATTTTAGAATTTTAGAATTTTTGAATTTTAGAATACTTTTTTTATATATTCCAGTCTGTGTGATCTGTGTATTAATATTTCAAATAAGTATAAGTATGTGTGTGTATTTACATATACATATGAAAGGAGTTTAATATGATTAATTGAATAATTGATTTCTAATCATTGTAATGAATGTCTTAATTATCTTGTTAGAGTTTTTCTTAAAAGTGTAAAGTTCTAATTTTCTTTAAAACGGTATCACATTACAATAAATAAATAGCTCCTTAGCATTTGGGATATGGCCAGAGGCATGGACATCAGGTCTGCAGCCGCTTTCTGACGTGTCCTCTTTATGTTGGCCATAAATCGTTCCACCATGCTGTCGGCCTGAGGTCACAGTGGTGTTATCCGTTGGTGGTGGAATCCATTGTCTGTGTTTACTATATTGGGAACTCCCCATTCAATGAACAGTTCATCTATTACTGCCAATATGTGGTGGAATGCTGTAGACTGGACGTGCTTCACCAGGGGGAAGCAAGAGTATTTGTTGATGGTTACCAGCAGATGGCCCCCTTCTTCTAGGGGCCCATAGAAATCCATTGCCACCCTTTGCCAGGGTCCTTCTGGTAGTGGAATAGTTTGGAGCAGGCACAGGGGTATATTTGATGCTGTCACGTGGCCTGGTGTGCAGTGCTTTTGGGTGTCCTCTACTATTATGTCCATGCACAGGAACTACACCTGGTTTCGCAGGATTTTCTTTGTGTTGGTGACTCCCCTGTTTCCTTCATCTGCTATGACAACTCAGGCTTTCCTGAGGTTCTTGGGGGCCACTAGCCGGTTTCTTCGAAGCAGCGTCCTTTGGTCTGTCGTGGTCAGCTCTCTTTGTATCTTCGCCATTTCTTGCAGGGCTCTTTTAACCCCCTCCCTGCTCGCAAATTGTTCCGTCGACAGGTGCCGCCATCTATTGGTGTTTATGAGCTGGGTGGCCGCTTGGATGGTGGGGTCATTACTGCTCCTCTCGGCGAAGAGGTCCTTTGTGATGGCGGAAGGCAGGGCATTAAGAGCCAGATACGCGATGTAGGCTTCTGCTTCAATGCTGTTTTCTGGTGCACTTTTGGGATGCCTTGACAAGAAGTCCGCTGGGTTGGCCTCTCCCTTTGGCTTGTGAACAATGGTGTAGTCGTATTCTTGTAATCGAATGCCCCAACATTCTATTTGTGTTTGCATCTTGGTCTTGGGGTTCCTGAAGAGGGAGAGGAGCGTCTGATGGTCCGTAACGAGGATGAATGTCTGCCCAATGACAAAGTGGTGGAACTTCTCGAACGGCCAAACCGCAGCTAGGCTCTAACGCTCGGCTTTGAAGTACGCTTGCTCAATGGTGGTGAGCGCTCTGCTGGCGTATGCCAGTACTCTCATGTTGATTTTGTAGTTCTGGTCTGTCTGGGTGGGGATGGCGCCTAGTCCAACGGGACTGGCATCCACCATGATTTCAGTGTCCCCGCTGGGATTGAAGTACGCCAGCTGGCGGTTGTTTGATAATTCTCGCTTGATGGTGCAGAAAGACTTGTGACAATGTTTGTCCCACATGAAAGGGAGGTCTTTTTTCGGGAGCTGCCTGAGGGGGTTGGTGAGTGTCGCATAATGTGGTAGGTAGCAGGCGCAGTATCCCGCCATACTCAGAAATGACTGCAGTTCTGACACATCCTTCGGAGCCTACATTTTCACAATGGCACTTATTTTGTCAGTGTCTGCCCTCATTCCGTGGGCGGAGAATATGTGTCCGAAGAAGAACAGGCTGCATTTATTGAGGGTGCATTTTGGTCCATTGAGGGTGAGGCCGGCTTTGTGCATGATGTTGCACACCTGTTGTAGCGCATCATTGTGCTGGTCCTGGGTGAGGCCAAACACGAGAGTGTCATTGCTACAGTTGAAAGCATTTGTGACGGGTGCAAGCAGTCAGCGTATCGTTTCTTGGAATATCTCAGCCACCAATGATATTCCAAAGTTGAGTCTCTTGTAACAGAATATACCTTCATGTGTTGTGAAGGTGGTTATGGGTCGATGACCAGCTGGTGGTAGCCTTGATTCAAGTACAGCTTGGATTCAGATCATCGATGTACAACTCCTGTTGGGATAGGGCTAGCAGGGTCTGGGAGTGTGGCGGGAGATCCCTGTATTGTCTCAGACTGATCATACTGGATGTTGATGAGCTGTAGAGCAGTGACTGTCTTGGAGCTGAGGAGACATCTCCCCATCACAGAACTATGTATGACATGGATTGTGGCAGGAACACATCGTCCTCTGTGTATCAGGTCACAGCAGAATTGGCCTTTGGATTGTAAGGGACTCGTCGCACCCCAGCGGAAGATGCAAGCTTGTGATGGTTGCAGAGGGTAGGTGCCCACCATGGTCTTGTATGTTCTTTCATTCATGACATTTACAGTGGCTCCTGTATCAATGAAGAACTGTGGGTGGAGTCCTCCCATCTGCACTGTGACCTTCAGAGCGGTACTATCATTGGAAGTATCATATATGAGCCGAACATATTCTATGCTGTACCTGTCATATTCAAATTGCAGCTCCGTCGTAGAAGGGAGTATTCTGGTCTGGGTCTTTGGTCTTCCACCTGGTTTGGTGGAGAATGGAAGAGGTATTCTGGTTTCTCAATATGTCTTCTAGGTGTGTCGACCTGTAGATTTTTGACAACCATTATAAACCCTGGATGTGTTGCATTTGGCACTGTGTTCCTCTTGAAGTTGGTTCTCCCACTATCCCTATTTGGGTATGGGCAAGAGTTGTGTGTCCTTGTTGAATCATATCTCCTCTTGGTAATCAGCTGCGGAGGTGGTCTGTAGGCTGGTAGCAGTGGTGCTTTCTCCCGGCACATAATCTGAAAGTCGTTCTCCTGGACACACTTCATACACATTTGGCCTATGGCTGGGCACCTCTAGCATTGTCGCTCCGGTGGAGCTCGGTGGTTGGTGTTTCACATATCCTGGTGGTATGCTGTGCCTATATATCAGGCCTGCCCTTGCGGGCTGGTACCTTTGGAAGGCACTGTGTCCGTTTTTTGGGGGATTTTCAATGTTGGCTGCTTGCGCATCGACTCTTTCATAAACCCTTGCAAGGTCTGCTATGTCCTTCAGTGGGAGGGGCTTTTTAAGTAGGTGTTTTCTGAATTATGATGATATGCTTCCTTCTATCACCCTCAGCCTAGTAGCTTCATCATCATTGAGGTTTGCAAAGTCGCAGTATGTTATCTTCCTCTGGAGACGTAGTATGAACTGTCCAATGGTCTCGTGAGGTACCTGCACGCGTTGGTTGAAAGTGTATCTTTCGTAGTCTGTTTTGGGGAGACCTACTAGCCGTCCATTAATTGCGGTCGTGAGGAGTTGGTACGTCGACTTTTCCTGACGGGGAATGGGTTTTATGGCCCCTTTCACTTCTTTCCCTAAAAGATTTGTGAAAATGTCCAATTTGTTGGGGGTGTCCTGGTTCCATACCGATCTCATGAATTCCTCGAATTCCTCCATCTATTCCTGCCATCTCTGGCCCTGATCTTCGTGTTGTTCTAGGGTGAACAGGTTGGGGCGACTTAGGATCTTCACTGGATTTGTGTGGGCTACCCCTCGTGGTATTTGATCCAATGCGTCTGCTCCACCCCTTTGCGACATGGTCCTTCTTTCCTTGTATGGCTATCTGTGTACTTTGTTGTACAGTTCTTAAGGTATGCTGTGACAGGGGTTTCTGTCCCTTATTTTGTGGGTTTCTCTCTCTCTGCGCGCCCCTCCTTCTTTCTCCACCCCAGTTTGGCCTTCCCCTGTGGTGGTATTGTGTCGCTATTCTTGGTGTCACTGCTCTTGTGCCTGTTGGGAGTGGGGGACTCTGGGTCGCGTGCTGCGTGTTTGACTTTATTAGTAGGCTGGTGCGTTGGCCTGTAGATCTTTGGTAGGTCGAGGGCACATAGTCCGTATAACGTGTGGTCTCAATTGTCGCGGAGGTCGTGTGGTGCGTCTGGTGCGCGACTCCGTATTTCTGTGCCCCTATATAATAAATGACATTTCTTTTTTTTTTGTAGTCTGGGTGCACTTAGTGGGCCTGGGGACTGTGTTGCCCCAGCAGTCTTTTCTCTTTGTTGGTTTATGTTGTGACTGTAATCCTCGCATTCTAGTGGGAATACTGGGTGAGGCCGCATAGCATGTGTAATACTCTGTCGGGCGGATTCCTATGCGCCCTCCTCCTCCTCCAGCCACGGAGCTCCTTACCGTGGAAAGTCCTCCCTCAACCGCTCTGCTGTAGATGGCCGTCCGATCTGTCTCCGGCTGTCTTGGAGTCCTTGCTTCTTCGCATGGATTTCCTCTGTCCTTCTTCTCTTGGTGGGTGGCTGCCTCCGTCAGCTCTGCACGGCATCCTGCAGTCCTCTTGTCGACTGCCTCCTCCAGCTCTGTACGGCAACCAGCAGTCCTCCTCACCACTGGATGTGTTGTGGGCATCGATGACCTCCACCAGTTGGGTCGGCCTCTTCCCTTCAGGTGCTGGCTGCCTCCTCAGCTGCAACACGGGCCTCCCTGCCTGCACACCTCCTAATCCGCATCCCCTCCTCCATGAGACAGGAAGGCATGGGCCTTGGCTCCTTGCCAGTTGTTACAAGGTACTCACACGTGAGCTCAATAATCACACGGGACACCGGCTCATACGTCTTATCATCTTTATTACTAAAGCCCAAACTACTCCTCGTCCCTTTTACCCTCCCCTTCCTTTTCCCTCCCCAGCTCCCACCTTCCTTTTGCGGTCCACTCCCACTTAAAGGGACCGCGCCCATTTCATCTATAACAAAGGGCCGCTTTGTGTGCTATGGTCAAACATTTCTACACATTACACAAGCTTTTAGGCACAAGGATGTTGTCAAGTGACCCAGAGATGGAATGCCTTGTGATGATCGTAACAGAGACAACGTCAGAAAAAACATGCTATAACTGAAACTTGCAAAAAGCAAAATACATAGTCCGAAATTAATACATAATCTACTCTAAATGTTTTTTGGAGGTTTCTGTCTGCATTTTTAATTTTAGGTGTTTAAGAACAGACTAAATAAGTGACTCACCTCCTGAAGTGTGCCTGAAATAAACATTTAAGTCTAGGAATTATTGTATAGAATTCCAGAAAGACAAATTATTTATTACTCCTATTCTTTCTTATTTGGGGTCACTGCTCAAAGTGTTACACTTGTGGAACCCCCTGTATTTTTAAGAAGCCCGAACAAGAAATCCAGCCACTCCAGATACAAAGAGCCACATGGCACTGGCCACATTATATTTTTTTCCTTTTGTTTAGGGTTAGCCAGGTGACTACAGAGGTAGCAAGGGAGACCTCAGGGGTCCCTGCATACATGGTCTGTGTCTGAGTAACCTTCATAAAATCGAATAGCTATTTTATATTTAAAAAAACCTCTTGGAACTGTGGATCTGTAAGTCAGTTTTGCAAATCCATTTAGTCTTAGCGTGGTCCCAGTGAAAGTGTTGAAAAGTAATCTCTTGATGGTATGGGGCTGCAAGAGGGAGGATTTCAATCTTAGGGGTTTTGCTCTTAATTGTTGGAGACCTGCTTTTATGTTACTCTTCAGTGTACAAGACACTGCTAGCACTTTTAAATGTACATGCTATTTAGAAAGTGCTTGGCTAAGAAGGAAAACCTTGTATTCCTCTTCAAAGTGATGTAACAAGGCTGCCCATGGTTCATATTAAAATGGATAATGGAGTTACATGCAGCTACATCCAGCGACATCCATACAGGTCCGACTAAGGAATGATGGTCGTCTGTCTAGGTCGATAGAAACACAGCGGGGGCTGAAACAAAGGTTCCTATTAGCCTCCGCCTTATTCAACTTCTTTTTTGCCGATATAGGAACATGCTTTGAAGGTCTCACAACTGATGCCCCTAGAATCCAGGGGATACCAATACATTGGCTACTCTATGATGATGACATGATTCTCATCTCTAAAACACCTAGAGGATTGAGAATAATGTTGAGTGCATTGGATAAATATGCCCAAAAAAATGGTATCAATATTAATACTACAAAAACATAAGTGATGCATGCACTGCCAAGCAAAGAAAGAAAAATCATTGGTGGCAGTTACAGAATGTAAATTTACAGATAGTGACATCATATATATATCTACGGGTATGTGTGAATAATCATCCACAAGATACACCTTATGAAGACCATATTAAAACAAAACAGCGTACAGCCCTATCACAAATCACCATAATAAGAGCAAAGCATTGAAAATTTACCATAAAGCCTCTAATTGTGTATTATAAACAGAAGCTAGTACCGATCATACTCTATGGCTCAGAAACAAAAAAGTGGCAACCATACTCCTATTGGTCAAAATTAGAAAGTTCTTACTGGAAAAAATCTCTTAGACTGCCAATGTCAGAGTTAAAATCAGAGCACCTACAAATATCGGATGATGACTTTGTTAAAACATGGCGTACTAAAGCACAAAAAGTATTGCACAGCCGGCATATCAGAAACTTTATTAATAGAGTGCCCAGATAAAGCCAAGTTTAAACTTTGGTCACATGACTGGATTCAAACTAGAAGATGTTGTATGCAATTCCAAAAATGTAATCAAAATCCATTTTGCATAAAACTATATGGTAAATCTGAGTCCTATCTGATGCAATCGCCACACCCCAGCCATTGTGCAGACTTCTTGCGATTTAGGCTGAACATTTGGCCCACCAAGGAAATTCTTTATAAATGGAAAATGATATCACAAGAAGAGCTAAGCTGTAGATTTTGTAATAAGGTGACTGAAACTATAAAACATCTAGATTGTGTCGAATTGTTAGCCTTAACTGCCAGATACTTCAGATGCTATTTTGAAGAATGTGTATGCTTAACTGCAGACCAGTTATGGGCAGCATTATTTCAAACCAGCAAAACATGTGTTAGATATGCCGTTATAAATTATCTAAAAAGGTTAAATATCAGTGAAAATCATGTATGTATGCTTTGAAAAGCTGATTTTACCATTATATTTTTTTTGTCTTCATGCTAATTTAATGTCCTAATCTCAACAAATAGCTGAATTGTAAGTGTATTATTTTTGTATTGATTTTACTATTTTATTATGTAAGTTGAAAATTTGAATTATATCGACCAAAACAACTAATAAAAAAGTTTTTTAAAAAGATGAAACATTCCTTTGTTATTGCCATCTTGTGTCTCTTTGTACTTTTATATTCATGTTGGGCTGTTTTTATCTGACCAGGACCTATTTTACTGTTATTCTTCGTGATGTTGTTTTATGTATTGTTCTTCAACAAATCTGAAATAAAAAATGAAATGTAAATGAGGGATGCTGCTGTAATGGTTGAACCAGTTAAGGTTTGCTTGCCCAAAGCCAGTAACTGAGTTGGTGCTGAGTTCCAAAGGTCCCTGTTAACCCAATGGTCTGCACTAATACTTTGTTGACCAATGCGATGAACCTGAGGGAATGGGGAAGAAGCCAAATCAAGATGAATTGTGCAGATATTCTGCTGAACTTGCAAAGCTTCTAGACTCTTTGTGCGCAGTTACACAAGCTTTCTACTAGCTATGAGCGGATGACTATCCTGGTGCCATTTATGCTGGAACGGGTTGTGCCAACTTAGTTGCAAGCCACCAATGCCTTGAGACACCTAACTATGAACTGTGAAAGATTCTGACATGAGATGGCAAGGACATTGCACAACAGAGGGTGAAGAGTACCATGGCCCACAAGCTGTGCCTGTGCATTCAATCATCTGAGGAGCTACCAAGATTCCCAACACACTGGAGGGTCCATCACATGGCTCCTGATGAACTCCTGTAGCCCCTTCTAGTGCTGTCTTGAAAGTAGAACCTTCATAGAGCAATACAGGAACCCATGCAAGTGCATTAAAAGTTTGAAGGAAGTTCTGGTAACTCTTTGCTAGCATAGTGACACAAACTGTGTAGATAGCTTGGCCAGTTTGAAATATCTGGGGAAATTCTAATTGGAGGGTTCTGATGTGCATCACTGAGCCTTTTCCCGGAGGCCCAGCGTGCTAAATTTCTCTCTCCTGAAATTCTTTGGAACACTGCAGCTGCCATTTTGTAATATACATTAAAGGCAAGGACTGAAACTGAAGCAGGATCCTAACAGTGAATTTAACAAAGGTTTTCATTAAATATCGGCTCAGTAGTTGAATGGTGTTGCTAACGAAGCCCTTAACAAAGGATTTGCTGCTGCATCTGAACATTTAAAGTGTACTACTAAAAGAGCTGTAAAGGGAGCTGTACTACTAAGGGAGCTGTAAAAGGAGCTGTACTACTAAGGGGACTGTAAAGGGAGCTGTACTACTAAGGGAGCTGTGAAGGGAGCTGTACTTTAATGGAGCTGTACAGTGAGCTGTACTACTAAAGGAGCTCTAAAGAGAGTTGTACTAATAAGAGAGCTGTCAAGCTAATATGGGGCTGTTTGTAACCTGTCACTATCAAGAGGCATGACAGAGAGTGCCTTAACGAAACAAGGAGGAAAAGGCACATAGTCCTACATGGAACAGTTGTGCAAAGAGTTAAACAGCCTAAAATGGTGTCCTGTGACAGTGGTGGGATATGGTGGTTGCCATATTTGGTAATGGACTCTGCGTGCCTTAGAGGCCGAGGCTGCATAGCCAAAGCCAGTTATGCCTGGTGCTTTATTGATATTTAGATGATGTCTGGGTGGTTTTTACCTTGGATCCTTCCTTGAAGTGGGATGCCAGAAAAATGATTGAGGAAGCTTAAATGCAGCAGCCCTTGTGTTATTTGGGAGGAATGTCAGAACACAACAAGATTTCTATTTAACACTGTAAATATAGTTGTGTCTATGTTTTATATGTACACCCTTGTTTTACATTTAAATAATTGTCTTTCATTAAGGTGACATGACTAATCTCATATCCCCATTCATATTGTCCTACTCCACAATTCTGGGAAAGGAAAAGGCAGTTTTTTTTAAAACACACGTAAAATTGTATTTAAATAATTTAGGTCAGTTGGAACAACGGTGGTCTCCAGAGCAGTCACCACAATGTTACATACTCATAAAGGTATTTATTTTATTTTATTTATTATGCTATGGGTTTGAAGGAACCTTCTCTCTAGAGTAACATTATAGATTGCATTGTATTGTACAGGATTTGTGCAAATTGGGTAGAAGAAAAGAGCAGAAATGTGACGAGTATGCAAAATATTCATGACAGTGCACAGCCTTTGCATTATATCAATACATAACCATTTGGCCAAATTTGACAGAGTTTAAGACATTCGTAACATTTTTAAAAGTAGTAAGAAATTGCCATAGAATTAGCAAGTATCTTGACGTTTATAGCTTTTAAAAAGTAGTAGGAAATAGCAATAACAAGAATATTGACACAGCTAAGATTAGGGATACATTATTTCCTTTAAAAATCCTTTTTCAGGATTTGGCTCCTGTTAGGTGATAAAAAACATTTATAAGATGTGTAAAGCATTTTGGCCATAAGGATATTTTAAAAAAGCACTCAACCCACGGATGTTTTAAAAATTCAGTCTTGGTGTTAGTCAGATTCTGCCTGATTCCCAAGATTTCATTGGTGGGAAGAATATTAAATCTAAATGAATAAACTGTCATTTTTTAGAACAAGGGAATCTAATTAAGTATTAAGTATTTCAGAGTTGCAACTAGGCGTTTCTCTAAAAAAGATTGCATTTTGAGCACTCTTCTATGGTTGTCAGAATCCAACACTGATAAAAAAGCACACACCAAATTATATGCAACCTAATCAACGCAAGGTTAATGTCAAAACACTCAACAGAGATCTTCAACCTGCTGTGCGACAACAGTATCACTTTGGAGCGACCATTTCATCATCCCATTTGAGATCATGCTAGCTACTAAAGCTACCAACCAGCCCCTCAAACTCCCAACCACCACAAGAAGAAACTGGTATCGACATCCTATTCATCACAGAAACATGGCTGGACACAACTATAAAATCACATTCCAAAGCTGCCTATGCATCAACTTCAAATGCCTACAGTTATACCGGAAATGATGAAAGGAGGAGGCCTCGCAATAGCATTCAAAGAACACCTGAAAATAAAAAAAGACAAACCTCTAAACTTCGAGAACTGTGAATCCATGATCATACATTTAAAAGCGAATCCAAAAACAAACATTAAATTCATACTGGTTTACAGACTACCGACATACGATGCAACCTTCGTCGACAACTTCATAGAAGCCATTACCAACATGGCCATCCAACATGAGCATCTGATAATCCTGGGGGACTTCAACAGATGGTTTGAAGATAAACAGGCCAACTCACAAAGTTCACTAATCGGGCAATTAACAACCATGTAACTACAACAACTAGTCAAAGGAGCAACAAACTCGACAGGGCACACCCTTGACACAATGTTCACCAACAAAAGAAATTATCACCACTGCACCGCCAATACAGATACTTTAGCGCAACCATCTCATCATCCCATTTGTGATCACGCTAACAACTAAAGCTACCAACCATCTCCTCAAACTTCCAACCACCACAAAAAGAAACAGGAAAACCATCAAAACAAGCAACCTAATAGAACAACTGGAGCTGACAAAAACATCCACGACCGAACTGGAGAAGGCTGACCTAGACGGAAAAAAACAGGCCTACTACATAAATGGATTGCTGACACAATTGAAAACATCGTCCCAGAAAAACCGTTTACCCCTTCAAGAAAAAGAGCATTGGCAAAATGGTTTACACCACTAATAAGCACCATAATAAAGAACACCAAGAAGCTGGAACTAGAATGGACAAAAGAATATAACCAAGATAAGAAAGAAAAGGCATTATGACGACAAAATCACCAAAGCAACCAACACACAAAAAGAAATGTTCAACATTATTAACGAAATGAGAAACCCACCAGGTTGCGACAGCACTCCAATACCTTCTCAGAAGCTATGCAACAACCTAACAGAACATTTCAAAAATAAAACAATATCAGACAAATGATACAAAACATACCAACCAATCCTAACGCACAACCAATCGGATCCAACAAGGAGCCAGAGCACAAACTCCAAAATGTCCCACAAATATCACTGGAGACATTCGTCAAGCTGGTAAAACATAGCAAGAAAGCAGGCTCGCTCCTGAATCCATGCCTCCAGACATCTACAAATCAATGCTCACACAAGTAACACCAGCAGAATATTACAGAAATCTCTTGAATCTGTTGCTCGCGACAGGGACCGTACCACAATCCTTAAATCAAGTGTATATCAAACCACTACTTAAGAACACATGCGGTGACGTAGAAGACCTCTGCAACTACAGACCTATTTCAAACATCCGCTACCTGGCAAAACTCCTAGAAACCTACATATACAAACTAACCCAAGAGCACATAGAAAAACACCAACTGCTGTACTAAGCACAAGTCAGGTTCAGACCCGCAAGAGGAACACAATCGACCCTCCATCTGGGATGGCCTAAAGACAAATGTTGATTCCAACACAACCTCTGCCCTAATTCTGCTTGACCTCTAGGCAGCATTCAACACAGTAAGCCATGACACCCTCATCAGAAGACTTGAAGAGATAGGTATAGCCGACTTATCAGTACTCTGGATAAAATCATTCCTAGCAAATAGAACAGAAACTGTCTGGATAAAGCCCTTCAAATCTGCTCCGTGAGTTAATGACTGTGGAGCTCCACAAGGATCTTCACTATCACCACTGTACTTTAACATTTGCCAGACTCCGCTAATCAAGATCTTAAAACAATACAATCTTACCTGCTACAACTACACAGACGACACTCAAATCATCTACAAAATCTAAGATGCACAAGCAGAGCACTCAACTCGAGGAGAAGGCCTCAAAGAAATCTATGACTGGATGAACGCCAACAACCTAAAAATCATCCCCCGGAAAGACAGAAATCATGATTAATCCAAAAATCAAGAGAACACCTACATACCGTGGGCGATAGTATTGGCAACTGCGCCCGCACCATCAAACGAAGTTAAAAACCTGGGAGTCCTAATGGACAACGCACTTACATTGGAACCAATAGTAAACGCAATAATTAAAAAAATGCTTCTTCCTCCTTCACTAAACAAAAAGAATCCTGTCATGCCTGTCCTTCATCCACAAAACACTGACAATCATCACCCTCATCATGTCAAGAATCCACTATGCCAACAGCCTCTACTTGTGAATGTGGAACACCTACTGAAGAAACTACAATGCAGGCAAAACGCTGCGGCCTGACTCCTCCTCAAACTATCCAGAATTGATCACATCACACGAGCGCTAAAAATTCTACATTGGCTTCCAATCAAACAAAGCATCACGTTCAAAACCATGTGCAAAACACCCAGGGCATTCAGCGGCCAGGGAACAGAATTCTTACAAAAGAAAATAAACCGACGAGACTATTTAAATCAAGCAATGAAATTCACCTGGAAAGCCATACGTCAGTAAAAACTCCCACCTGGAGGCTAAAACCTGAAACAACCTCCCGAAAGAAATAAGAAACACCAAAGACCACCTAAAATTTAAAAAAACACTAAAAACATGGCTCTTAAACACCTCAGAATGAGAAGGAAACAACTGAAATAATAACAGAACCCATGACGCCAGAGCGAACACCCAGAACCAAGAGAGAGGGGAACGCCTACAAGAACAGGAGATACAATCCAGGGCAGGACCGACCACCAGCAAGAACCCAATCAGGACAGAACAACAGCTAACAAGGTTCACACAAACAGGCACAACTACCAACCTTACACACTACCCACTGCCAAGCACCCCCCCCTGACAGACAAGACTACATGAACCATGGGTAAACCCAACGCAATCATGGATCCACACTATCCAACTTCTTTCTCATGCTCACAAGGAAACCATCCTCCAACCAACCCCACCTTATAAGCTAGCCCACCAGCCAAATAAGATTAGCTTGTGTCACTTCTAGACAGGATTGTGAATGTTAGCCTGTTCCACATTCAGATATAGTTGTGAATATTAGCTTGCACCATTTCTAGACACGATTGTGAATGTTAGCCAATGCCACATTTGGATATAAGTGTTGAATATTAGCTTGCGTCACATCCAGACAGGATCGTGAATATAGACATTGCTGCATTTAGATACAAATGTGGAAACATTCAGTGCCACATCTAGAAGGAATTTGGAACATAGCATATACCACATCTAGCTAGAAAGGCCACTAAATAACCCACTAACAATCTCACCCTTCTGCATACACCTCTTAAACTCTAAGCAAATCATCCACACCCTAAAGCACAGCAAACCGCACAAACTTCACTATACTGCAACAACTAAAGAAACCACAAATCAAAGATAGCTCTGCACAACAGAACACGATGACTACCAACCGAAAAGCACGCCTAAGCTCAGCGAACGGTGCTAACCGAACGGAAGCAGCAAACAGCACATCACTGCTCTCTTGCAATTTTCTCACTTGGTCCTACTAATTTACCCCATCCCCTTTCCTTTTCAGATTGGCCAGAGCGCCAGGGGACCACTCAAGTGGTGATAGTGCACGGTACAAAGATCCTTTAACATTACCAATAACAAGGGAATCTAATTAAGTATTTCTGAGTTGCAACTAGGAGTTTCTCTAAACAAGTGCTATATCTGAAAAAGATTGCATTTTTGCATTTTGAGCACTCTTCTATGGTTGTATACCAATCTTTTATCCATGATGTATTTTTTAAGGTAAAGGATTGGTTAATTAGACATTGCTCTGCATTGTGTTCACCTAACTGTGTATCACAGAATTGCTTTCATTTCTTCAGGATCAGTCAGGAAGTTCCTGTTTCAAGTTATCCATCAATGATCTATGGGGTGGAAGTAAAACATTTTTATAGAGTGACAGGATTTAGAACAGATGTGGGAAAACTACATAAACCTCCCCTATGGCCATGCCTCACCCCCAAGCCTCACCCAACTTGGCCCAATCTTACGCACAGCTTTTCCCAAGACCTCGACTACATAACCTCCCCTATGGCCATGCCTCACCCCCCACGCCTCACCCGACTTTGCCCAAATCTTCCGTACAGCCTTTCCCAAGACCCCTACTATATAACCTCCCCTATGGCCATGCCACACCTCCCATGCCTCACCCGACTTGGCCCCAACCCCCCAAAGACCCCAGGTGCATTACCTCCAATACAGCCATGCCTCACTATATGCACACTCTATCTTGTCTGACACTGCACCCCATATTTTGTTGGAAAAACATGTCCTTTCCTAAGATCACCCGCATGCCTCACCCAACCTGCACCTAACACCTTCCCACCCTAGCAGTGCCCACCCAGGTTCAGAACTTAATCTTGTTTCTTATATCCCATCACTTAAGTTTGTGACCCCTCTATTTCAGCATAGACATTTAACGTAGAAATGTATTTGCACTAATAAAAATAATTTTAGGACCACTGACAATCAGGGCTGCTGGTACATTTATATGAGACTGTGGTTGATGTACGGCCAAGTGGCAATAAACAGCACCACTATGAGCTGCGGACACTGCAGCTGGGACTTGGTTCTGTGAAGAAGGGCAGACTCCAGACTTACTGTCAATTCACCATTGTACAAAAGATGACATCTACAGACTGTTCAGGTTGGTGGATGTCAGCAGGTGTGCACTCGGCTACTGTGAGTCTAGACACTTTGAGAATATTCTAGTGACTTGATTTGGTGCAGCAGGTGCATCTGAGAATGATGATGGACTTATGGCACAATAGAAGGGCTTACCCAGGCTCACTCCTGAAGCAATAAGACTAAACAAGGACTATCCAAGGCACGTGAGCTCATCTTCTTTGCTAGGGGGGGTCTACGTTTCTGCTGCAAGTTTAGAGGGGCAGATGTTGTAGGTTCTTGGATTTCATTACAATGCTCTTCCTCCAGTGTAAAGATCATGTTTACAGTCTCATCTCTACTGATAACAGAGCATGATTGATCTTGTCAATGGCATCTAACTTGTTGTTGAGGGAGATAACTTCCAGTGAGAGCTGCCTATTACAAAGATGCTTCTGTGGGTCTGGGTGTGCTTTACTATGTGTTACTTTATTACTTTATTTACACGTTTTCAAATACGATAACTGCAGCCCCATTGTGAGTGGCTGCTTTGGTCCCCATACAACCACACATTCCTCCTTCCCGCGCTACCCTTCCATCCCATTCCGCCAGCCGAATCTCGTGGCCATGAATGTGCACTGCCTAAATGTGTGATGATGTGTGCAGATATGTATGAAAAGTAATTGTGAAGAGTGAGCATGTTTATATGTGAGGTGATGCGTGTTTGGGTAAGAAATGTGCTTGTGAACGGATGTCTGTCCATCCATGGGTCTGGTGTATATGTGATTGCCAGTTGGTCTGCATGCCTGCGTGTATGTGTGTGCGTATGTGTGTGCCCAATGGTGAATTAAAATGGCAAAGTTAAACTTGAATGATTTGTCTCTGTTTGTCCATATCAGATGCCACATCTGTCTCAGCCTTTCTCAGCCTGGACACAAGGGTTATCATTTCCATGTTTCTCCGAGTCGGTCAGTGAAGAAGACCAGTGTTGCTTGAGATTTGGGAGTGGAAGGGATGATGAATCTTCAAGGGCAAGTTAGGGTGCAGTGGAAGCTGCCTCAAGCATCAGTCACCTTCAATGCACCCTTGTTGTTTATTTATGTCTGTGTTTGGGGTAGTGAGGGAGATCTCGTGTCCCTGATGTGGGTGCGCTTCCTGATGGTTAGTGCAAAGTAACTGGCAGGTTTTTGTTTAATAGCATTGTGAACATGTTTGAAGAGAATGCGCAGTTCTAGGAAGTCATTGCAGTGCTTTCAATACAGGTGTAATGGGATCCCAAAGCTTCAACACGGATATAAGGCTAGCGGTCTTATTTTGCAGGAGGTACAAGGTGTGAGTTCAAATGCTATGCTTCTTAGGATAAAGGATTTGGCTAATTCCTTTTCAATTAACTTTTCCAGTTATGGCATTACTAATTTGATTATGCCATGCCCCCATTTTCCCAAGACATAGGGCCTGATCACGACTTTGGCGGTAACGCCGGCGGTAGTACCACTGGTGGTATTAGCCCTTCCGCTGAACTCCCCGGCGCTAATAGCGCCGGATCACGAGTTTGGCGGTAATGTTAATCCCCATTCCCCATTGAGCTCCTTCGGGAATGCCCCATTCCCCATTGGGCTCAATGGGGAATTTTTGCACTCTTACGCCGGCGGATTTCCCGCTGGTGGTAATATCACACATTTTCGGCGGATTTCGTCCCAGCTCTGAGTCCTGATTTGACGGACCCTTAAATCCGGCGGTAATACTGCTACCGCCGGATTGAAGGGTTACCGCCAAAGTCGTGATGAGGCCCATAGCTTCTAATAATTTCTTTAGCCGCATAGCTAACACCATTCCTGAGAGTGATTGGATGATTGTAGAAGATAATACAGTAAATTATTAACACAACCTAATTATTTCGAAGCACTGTACCTGTGGATACTTGATCAGTTTGACAAGTTGAGCTATTTCGTAAGATGTTACTGATGAAATGTCTCCAATGAAACCGGCCAATATACTTTTCTTATGACAGCTGTAGTTTGGAACTGGTTGTCTTTTGTTTGAGAGTATGCTCAGAGTGCCCAGAACAGTTCTAGTGATACTAAAGCAGGAGTTATATATTTCATAACCCAATGTGATATTTGGTAAGATTTCAGGGTTGTTGTTGATCTCCTTAGTGGCAAAAACAAAAGCCATGAGGTGCCGAAGATAACGGTAGGATGGCCTGAAAGGTAAAAAATTTGATATTTTTAATAAGTTAAAGAAGACACATATCCTGTCAGTTCAGTTTGGCTAATACCAGGCGGTGGGCTACACCATCCTAGCAAGCATGCACAAGAAGTTCATCAACAAAAGTGCTCTTCACTGGGTATTGTCTCTATACCATCCTAATCAGGAGATTTCACCCATAACCTGTCCGGTCTTATTTCACCAATTTCCATAGGTGCAATGTGCCCAGTTTACTATGCCTTCTGGATATGAGAGGCCTTTTCCTCAATAATTAATAGGGCCCAAATAAAATGTATTTATGGGCACTCTTTCATGGCCAATCAGTTGCTAGGAAGGCTATGATACCCAGTGAGTGTGCTTCAATACAATGATACTCTGGCAATTCATAAATGTTGCTACTTATTCCTGTAAACTATATACATTCTCACATATATATGATTGTTTTTCAGTATCTGGTAGACTTCTCTCAACCAGAGACATCGAAGTTGAGTTCCTTTAATGATCCAGGGACAATGGTTCCTTTTTAATGTAAAAGTGCAAGAATAGTGATCCATAAAAAAGTAGAGGCACAATGCTCATCCAACTGCTCCCCCTCACTTGCATCACTGGTTCTATATATGTCATCTAGTAACACACACTTTTTTGGGACCTGGACATATGAGCATTTTTGGATTTGGAACAGTAGAGTGTTGTTGAACAATAAGGTATGTCACTTTATTGTGGACTGCAACAATCAGGATTGACCTTTGAGCAATAGTGTGCAGTGGCAAATTGCATTTCCAATTGCTTTAATCATGTGTGTTGGATTGTCTTGCAGTGACCGGGCATGGAAAAAGGGGCTATTACCTTGCAACTACAAAACATTGTGTTATGTTAGATTGCACCTTATTGTGTTTGGACACTACATTTTATAGAATTGTAAAACGTATATACATTGGAAACTTGGGTTACTCCTCAGAGTGCCCTTGTAACATGGCCATATACCATGCCAAGAAATAGGAGGGGGTCTAGTTGAAAAATGATTCAGTATCTGAGCCCCTTAAACAGTATAGTCAAGATGAATTCCCCATTGTACCAAACCCAGCAATCATACTTTGCAACATACCCACCACAGTGACCCATTTCACTGTCATAGATTTAAAGAATGAGTTTTTCACCATTCCATTGCATCCTGATTTTCAATACCTCACTGCGTTTATGCATTGCAGCATGAGATTCCAGCATACTTGATACCCACAGGGCTAATGTGAATCCCCTTGTATTTTCAACACTGTGCTCCACACTGACCTAGGGAACATACACCTGCCCATTACCATAATCAAATGTGTTGACAGTCTGTTGGTGTGCAGTGTGAGTGAACAGCAGCGTAGACAGGACTCCATCACGCTGTTGAAACTGTTAGCAGACAAAGGGTACAAGGCAGAAAGGCAAAAAATTCAATATTGTCAACAGGAAAGTGCTATATTTGGGACAACTCATTTCCATTGACAGTAAGAGAGTTACACCCAAGCATGAAGCTGCAGTGCAGTGCTCAGCACTTCACACCTAGTGACAGTTAAATACATGCAAAAGATCATGTGGTTGTATAGGGTCTGGATCTTTGACTACACCTCATACACAAGATCATTGTTCCATGGACAGAAGAGGTGATCTCATGTCTCCAAGAGCTCAAAGACTATAGACAGGCATTTAATGTATTCTCTCACTCAAATTGACACATTATGGCAGCATTGTTGACACAGCAAAGTACCATGGGCACAAGCCCTTAGCATATCACAGTGGGATATTGGACTCTGTGATGCAAGGTCAGTTTCCATGTCAACAGGCATTGGCAGCAGCTAACTAAACCATTGTAAAATCTGCCACAATCACAGTAGGATGCTCAGTAACATTAAATGTAGAACATGCAGATTTTGCAATTCTTGAGAGGTCTAAATCCAGACTGACAACACTGAGAGCTTCAGCATATGAAGTGATTTTAGGGAGCCCATACATTCTCATTGCGAGGTATAAAACTGTTAAGCTACCTTTCTAACTGAACCTATCACTGCGTGGGGATGAACATGCTTGTGCAATCTATGAGGGCCCATCAAATGAAATATTCAAAGCAAGAGACTGTGCTCTTGATGAAAGGGAAGTGTTGTTTGTTGATGGTTCAGTGACCAACAACCAGGAGATGGGTAAAAGACACATAGGGGTGGCAGTGTCCACTTAGTAGATGGGCAGTATGAGGTGTTCAAAAGAGATTGCCCATGCTCTACTCAACCACCGCTGCTGAGCTCATTGCCCTGATCGAAGTGCTGGAGGTATACCAAGGGTGCCAGGTGATAATATATTCTGATTCAGCATATGTCACCACCACTGTGTATTCAGGGCTTTCACAGTGAAGGGAAGGGTGTTTTGGAGAGCTGATGGGTCCCCAGTACAGAATGCAGCCCGCCAATGTATGCTCTCTCGCAGCCTACACTTGTTGCAATGGTAAAGTGTGCCACCCACAGAAATAATACACACACAATTTCCTTTGCTAACTAGGTGGCAGATGAAGCATCAATGATAGCAGCATATCTCCTGGTGACAGACATTGTGGCCTACCCAGTAGTAGCAAGTTTGCAAGTGCAGCTAGATGTCCCTTATACGGCAGTATCAGCCACCCAAATCATTATATCATTAAATTACTGGGTGTTATGCAGAATCCTGTGCAGTTCCCTTAGGCCGCACTACAGAAGATTAAGACTACAGGTATGAGCAATACATCCCCTTTGGTATCAGTCTGTATCAGTCTGTACCACAAAGATTTAGTTCTGCCTACACAGATCCCTTAAATAATCAGCAGTATTAGTAAGGAGGGTCTCCTGGCTGTAACTTTCCATACTTTGACTTTGTTTAAAATAAACTTTTTGTGATTGTTAGCCTTGTGGTTAATTGAATCAAGGCACTAGCAGCACACTAAAATGTAAATCCAATACTTTCATCCTCACCGCTGTACACCAGTGTTAAGCAGAATCCTGTGCAGTTCCCTTAGGGAGCACTACAGAAGATTAAGACTACAGGTATGAGCAATATATCCCCTTTGGTATCAGTCTGTACCACAAAGATTTAGTTGGTAGCTGTGGCTAAGCAGTCAGACTTATCTCAAGAGGGAGATGAGCAGTATTCAGGGTTTACACAATAGGGCTACAATACCATGGCACAAGGAAACACTGACCAAAGCTTTGTATTAAAAAGAATATATATTTTTATTTTACACACTTCTAGTTCAACACATTAATCACAGCAAGTTAAAATCAGTCAAGAAAAGTATACACAACTCCCTAGTTAAATTGTAGACAAGTTTGAGCAAGAGTGAAAACAGCAAAACGGCACAGTGAAAACCAAACACAAATGGCACTCTAGCTTATACAGAAATATCTGCTTACACACCTAGCAACACTTCCCAGACGTCTGTGAACATGTTTAGGCAAGGCAGTACTTTAGCATAGAGGATGCTTAAATGAAAACCGAGCAAAGTGGCACTTCACAAGTTTTAAAAGTGGGAAGGAAAAGGTGGTTATAAGAAGTAGGTGCACCAACACCGTTCTAGTTGAGAAGCAATCTTGAGAAGGCAGTTCTAACAAATTTAGCCAGAGTCAATAGGCCTGTGCCAGAGTCAGTGGTACAGGGCAAAAGGCCCAGGAGCAAAATGTTCTTGTAGCTGCAGTCAAGTCTTTGGTTAACGATTTCGAAAAGGTGGATGCAGAAGGTGAAAGACAATGTTTAGAAGATAGGGGCAGCCAACCCAACAGGTAGGTAAAGGATTTAAAACACCTTTAGCACTACCACGCGTAAAGGGCAGCCTGGCGGAACAATGTACCTTAATATGAAGAAGTGGCTCCTGCGGTGGCGGTTGTTCCTGGTAGTTCCTGCAGTTCGGGTGATCCAGAAGAGCAAGAGGGACTCTCGTTGTGGAGGAAGGTTCGAGTTACTGCACTACCCAGGGATGAAACCAGCCTCGGTGCTGCCCGACGAATAAAAGGTATGCTCCTTTAAATCCCGGTCCGGGTAGATGGGTGCCTGGCTATCCTGTCTCCGAGTACAGGGTACTGCGATTCGACCAAGGCAGGTCCGGGAACGCGATTGGCAAACTGGTTGGCCCCACCAGCTAAAGGGAAGAAGGTTCTTGCAGATGAAGATCTTCTCTCATTGTGTGGAGAAAAGTGGTGGGACGCTGCAGCAGGGCTTCACCAGTGGTTCAGTCATTGCAGATGAGTTTGGCTTCTCTCCTCTTTGGCTTCTTAGTTCCAGTGGCGACGTTTTGCTCTTCCAGTCCTCAGGACCCTGCTTTTATGCAAAAAGATCCCCATTCATACAGCCTAGCTGTCACTCAAACAGTGGAGTGGTCATCTTGGTGGGAGACCCTCCGGCCAATCAGGACAGTGTGCGACATGGGTTGCTGAGGCAACCCTGTCCAGAGGTCCTACTCCTCCTCCCACACAAAGGACCTACCCCAGACTCAGTGGCGCCGAAAGGAGGACTTCTGGGCAGAAACCAGCCAAAAGGACAAACAAAGGATCCCCGACCTGGGTTAGGAGTTTAGAGAAAGACACAAGAAAGAAGTTATATTAAAGTTCTGGCAAATAAAGCATACTGGAGTGAAGTTAATATTAAAATACACCGGCGGTATGTTAGAGGCTGTCAGAAAATGTGATCGCCTTGAACAATGGGAAAATCCCATGGGGAACTAATTTGCGGTCGAATATTTATGGTAGTAACTTATGCCACCAGCCAGAAACATTTGAGAGAGGGACTGTACGATACCCTCTCGAAAATGAACACTAGGGAAAAATGATTAACCCTTCCTAGTACCTCCATAGTAAGATGGGTTGTACTGGTTTAGTTTGCAAAAATTGACTGGTAAAGTCAATGGGGACTTTACACACCCTGGGAGACAGTAGTTAGTCCCAGGGTATGGAGTCTATGTTTGGGGGTCACTATGACACACCTGTGTCACTGCACTGAGGGTGCTATGTAACACATGTGGATAAAGATGGTTCCTATGAGGATGAGAAAAGCCCCATAGACATTAAGCACAAAAATAGCCTAGAACACACCTAGGAAAAATGCCTAAGAGTGGGAAAAAGAGTCTCACTCTAAGCAGGAGAAAAAAAACAAACCCTTCAAATCCACAAAAGCTGCTGGGGGACTCTATAGGTAAGGGAAATTAGCCATAAAATGAGAATTCTCCCTAACACTGGGGAAGGCACCACAGGAGGAGAAGAAGTTGTGGTAGAAAAGGGGTTGTATGCAGTCCCCGTCCAATCTGATAGGGAGACAGGTTAACACTGGCTTGGTAGTGATGCCCCAAGAATAGGTAATGGTCGCCTTTAAGCAGCTGCACCACCCAGCACACTTGTCCACGGAGCGTATCGGTGCTGACATTCAGGAGGACTGGTTTGTTCTGAACCTGCAGGAATTATTAAATGTTTTTATGGCTAACTGTAACACTTGTCACAAGTACTATACGGGGCAAGGGCTGAAGTGTGGACTACTTATCTCGCCCACCGTTTAGAGAGCTCCACATAGATTGCACGGTCACTGCTTACCGTTATGGTGTGCCCCCTCACCTGCTGGGTTGATGCAGGACCACGTGCTCACCCAGATGCTAAATCAGCAGCCACATTCCTAGTTCGAGAAATGTTCACCTGCTGGGGTGTATGGTAAGGACTTCAAGTCAGATAATGGAACTCACTTCTTCAATGAGTTATTCAAAGAGATAGAGGCATTGTTAGGAATTTGCCATACGGTGTGTTCCATTTATTAACCGCAAGCAAAGCAGGGTTGTAGAATGAATAAATACACTTCTCAAGTGGAAGTTATCTAAACTGAATTTGGTCCACTTCTCACCGTTGACCCTATTCAGACTCAGAACAGTATCTCTGTAAAGACCATTACATTTCACCTCACGATATTGTTACAGTGAGGACAATGCACCTGCCACTTTCACCTATGCGTAGTGCATCTGATGCTCACATGGCTGCTAGTATTTTGAGGGAGTAGTTTACAGTGCATTTGCGACAGCTAACCAGATGCATAACTTACGCAATTATGTATGCCGGTGGAGTCAACCAAGATTTAATGGACCCTTCACAGTGGACTACGTGACTCAGTTTGCAGTGAAGGTATAGGAGTTGTGGTAATGGGTTAACCTTTTGGATTTCCGGAGGGCACCTCATACAGCGCCCCTTTTGCCAGAGTAGTAGTAACTGTCAGAATACAGATACAACTGTTTAGAAAGTTTACCAGAAATTGCTGCTTTACAGACTGCACTTAAAATAAAAGATGTGTTTTCCTTCTAGGTCTGTCTTCATTCAGTGGTGGAATGCACTTGTTTTATTGACACAAAGTATGAACACAACAGTGATCCCTACGTGGCTGTCTTATTCTCATCATCCACCACAGAGATCACATCAGAAATATTGTCTAAGATAGGGGAAGTTTGCGTTAAGAATGCAAGCCTGGGTACACAAAGACGATGAGTATAGAGGAAGGGAAGCAGCTGGGTTAGTTAATGAAGGAATAACTAAAGTAGGGAATTTTAGGATGCACATGCATCTCCCATGCCCGCATAAATAATGCAGGCTTAGAAAAATCTATTAGCGCACAAAAAAGTCAAGGTGCACGGTTGCAGTAGGTGGGGAGCCCAGATGGCAACAAGGAATATATCATTTAAAGTCATCATAGACGTTTGGGTAGGCCCAGGTATAGGGAACAGGTGATATTGTGTAGCACAGGGCCTGGGTGTAGATAATACTGAGGCATCGCCATAATGAAGCTGAGGCCTAGCATTTTGTATTGCTTATTACAGGTGTAGCGGCATGGCACAATGAAGAGTCACATTATTTTCCCTTTTCCAAGCCTAAGCACTGAAGCTGAGAATAGTTACATTCAAAGAAAAAAAAGAATGGTATAATTTTATCAAGCTGTAGGCCTGCAAAACCAGAATGGAATGTGTGCGGCAGAGCAAGGCAGGGCTGTGCCAGTCTCAAAGGACATACCAATAGGAGTCAGTTTAGAGGTCTTGAGTTGCCAAAATGCTCGGTCTAGATTTAGGACAAGAACACCTACGACATTCCTGACTGGCTGACTGCTAGATGTCTGGATGTCACACAGAAAGCTGCTCTATTGACACATTTCCAGGAATTAAAAGGGAAGGTTAGTAATGCCCGATGGAGATATATAGGAAAATTGTGGTACAGAAGTGTTTGGTACTCTTTCTGATGCTGATGCAAGGAACTTGCCAATCACATTACATTCTCTATTGCAATCTCTATTTCATGTTTTCCCTTCCTGGCCCTCTGCAGTGCACTGGCCTCGCACTTCATCACTAAAACTCAGGACATCCTATCCACACTCTCCTTTACACCACTCCCTTCTCCCTCATCTGCTCTCAGTCCTCCCTTGGCCCCCCTCCTCTGTTCCATCCTACTCTCCTCTTGCTCTCCCATATAACCTGATGAAGTTACTAGACAAGTCCGCTCTATGAAAGTCTCATCCAAACAGGTACTCCCCTGATCCTCTAGAACTATCAAGGACAACATTGTCTCCCAATCACTACTTTGCAACTGAATCCTCCCCCTCACTCCCCAAGCACTCCCTTGTGCATCCTTTCCTCAAAAAGCCTTTTGCCGACCCTGCCTGTCCGGCTAACTACCATTACCCCCTTCCTTTCAAACTCTTGGAGAAGATGCCCATCTCCCAGCTTATCTATCATACTGAAGCTGTTGGATGGCTCCACAGCCATCATTCTGGCTTCAGAGCGACCCGAGGCACTGAAACTGCACTCCTGAACACCTCTGAAGACTTGCTCTCTAATCGCGATTCCGACTCTCCTTCTGTTCTCATCCTTCTTGACCCTTATAAATTGGCTCTGCGATACCCTTGGCATCATGGACCTGGCTCTGGACTGGGTGACCTCCTTCTTCTCTAACTGACTCTCCCAGGTTCAACTGGGCCCTTTTCTCTCCTCCATCTCATTCTCCACCTGTGGTGTCCCTTAGGGCTCTATTCCCTCACCTTGGCTTTTCATCATCTACCTGGCCCCTCTAGCCCATTTGATCTCCACCTTCTCTCCTAACTTCCAGTGTTATGCGGATGGGACGTAGCTCTCCTTCAACCTTCCCTGATCTGCCTCCTTCTCTTCCCCTCTCATTCCTGACTGCCTGTCTACTATTCGGAGCTCTTGTGCTCTCCAGTCTGGACTACTTCAACAGCCTCTTCCTCAATCTGCATAACTCCTCCCTTCGCCTCTTTCAACTAATCCAGAATATGAATGCAAGACTTATTCTTGGCCTCAAGCCCAGGGACAAAATCTCTCCAGCCCTAAGATCTCTCCACTGGCTCCCGGTTGCTGCGAGGATTACATTCAAGACCTTATGCATCATCCACAAGGTTTTCTGTGGACTGGGACCCCGCTACATCCAACTTTCACACCCTAAATATCTTCCTGCTAGAGCCCTTTTTTCTTCTAGCTCCAACTCTCTGCACATCAGATGCTTTTCCAAGCAGATCTCTATCCTCCGCAGGTACCTCCTTCTACACAGGCCTCCTTGCCCCTCTCAGACTTGAGCCTGATCTCCTTAATTTCTGAAAGCTTCACAAGACCTTCCTTTTATCTTCCTCCTTCCCTCTTCCCCTCCCATGCTAATGTCCCCATCTGCCTCTTGACTGGCTGCCTAGTTTCTTCAGATTCTTACAGGGCACTAGGCCATCTTCATCCATTCTACCCCTGCACTTTGTCTCCCCTGACCCTACCCAATCTGCACTTCCAGAACCCCTCTTCCTGTACTAACCTGGCGGGGCCTGCACCTCTTGAGCCCTCCCAGCCCTGTACCTCTCACTTAGCACGTGAACCTTCCCTCCCATGCACTCTCTGCTTTCTCCTGGCTCTGTCCATATGGTCTCCCCTGACACTCGCTTATACCACTACCCCTTCGCTCTGATCAGCACTTCTCCTTTCCCCTCTCCCCCACACTTCTTGTTACTGCATTTGCACGATCCGAATGACACAAGGCCTAGTAGGACCGTTTTTTTTCTCATCCCGGCCCCACCCCTCTTGTCTTCTTGCGCCTTGAAACACTTATGCATGGGCACATTATACATACTCATTAAATAAAATTAAATAAATAACAATATTCACACTTGTCAGGACCTTCATCAGGGGTGTGTCTTGGCCCTGACTCTTTTTAACCCCTATATTTCACACCTAGCCCTAGCATTGTCCAAATGTGCCCCTTTTCCTCCCATGTTGGGCATTGTTCCCATTCGTCATCTGGTGTACTCTGATGAAATTGTACTAATTGTACTGATGGATGGACCCCAACTGGTCTTCAGCGACGGCAGAACTAATTTTTTACTCATATATAAGAGTTAAATCTTGAGATTAATTCATTCAAAACCAAAATACTGATCCTAAATCTTCTAAAATGAAAACTGATGAACTATAGGTGGTATATTAATAACAAACAATTCTAAATAGTAACATGCCTGAAATATCTTGGTTGCACCATGAAACAAAATGTATCAAGAATGTAGGCTGAGAAAGAATATCAACCTAAAATCTCGGCCTTCATCACCCAAGCTAGGGAGCCGGATATTAAATATGGGAAATTCTCCATATTTCCGCTGCTAAGGTTTAACGTAGGCAGAATAGTACTGTGCTTATCCTATGGTGCTGAAACCTTTCCAACTGAAGCGGATTAGTTGAAAATGGAGGGCAAACTATTGAACTTTCCTTTGGGGATCCCGATGACTGAGATCCGTTATGAAATAGGACTGAGATACCTCCAATCACATGTGGATGGGAAGTCATTATTTCTGTACAGGAAGATATTGAGCGCCCCTCCTCTATCGCCATATACTACAATTCGGGACATATTACGGACTCAATCTTACCCTGCCTTAAATAATTGGGCATAGAAATCAGGAAATATGATGGCTACTATGGATATCTCATTACAATATTTGGTACATACGAGGTTTCAGATTGGATTTTATAAGTTGTGCAGAAATTCTCTGGAGTTCAAAAAACCTCTGGGGTGTACCTCAGGCTGAATCTGCATCCCACAGGAGAAGCTAGAGTGGCTCAAATGATTATCCTGAGACACTTGCATATTTGCAGATTTTTCCATGAGGTCTCTGAAGGTGAAGCATTAGAACGTCTCTTTGAAGAGTGACCCCAACTCTATTTTAGGTGTCATTTTTATTTTTCATGTTTGTTGATCTCTTCTACCATTCACCAATTAATTCTACAGGGAAGCACATCATGAATGGTACACCAATCTCATTATGCATAGCAGAAATCCACAATTTAATTCAATGATTACAAATTAAATAGTTACAGTAGATATCGAGTAGTTTTAAATTATATGGTATACATTTATTATAAGGATATGTGTTTTTCAGCTTTATTTGCATGAATTATGTATTTGATGTTTTGTATTTTTCAAATTACAATGCATTTTTATGAAACGGTTTTCTTCTTAAAGTGGCTCACAATTAAGAACAAAAATGTAGTAACATGTCAATGATTGCTTAAGGGATGTAGAAGTTGCATGTGATTGTCAGTGAATCCAAATGCAAATGGGATAGGTGAACCAATGTGAGAAAAACTAGGCCTTCGTGTTCACCACTCAGGCCTAGTGCAGCTTAGCAAGACTTGTACTTGGAATCGAGAAGGGAAAGTGGGTATACAAAAGCTTTTGCTAGTTTAGCTTGTTTACCTGCTCACAATACCCAAAGTATATTTATGTTTTAGTCATAGCTGCTTCAAATGAATGATAAGAAAGTGTGAGGCTTAGTTGTATTTTGATTCTGGGTTGCTATCTTTTTTAGGATGGCTGGAGTGACCTGGGCAAGCCAGGCATTGCCCACCTCCTCATAGATGCTCATTGTACTAATTGTAAGGAGTGATATGGGTTGTATCCATCTTATTTGTTTTTATCTGATCAGGTAGTGTGAGGTTTATGTTGTCAGAGTGGGTGTGATGTAATTGATGGAAGCTGTATTGCTAGGGATGGTAGAATGCCCTACTCAGTGTTTTAGACCAGTCAGTTGCAGAGATGGGACCTGGGTGTTGGGCACCAGTCAGTCCTCCATGTAAAATCTTATGGACTTACTGAGAAACCTATAAAGTTGAATTAAGCTTGCTTAGAGACTTACCTGAGTGATGATGGAGTATGCTTTACAACAATGGTCTTCTGGAAAGGAAAGAAGAAAGCACCCTGTAGGGAAGGCATGGTATCAAAGTTTGTAAAACGTTTATTGAAAATGTTGGAGTCAGAGAAACTCCTGATTTGCCCTATAACTAAAATGGAAGTAGTCTCGACCATCAAACGATAAACAAAACAGTCCTAGTGGTGTCAGTTAAATGAAAATGGTCTATACTAACAAAGCCTATTGCCTGCCCTATCTCTTGTACAAAAAGTGTAAAAGGAGAAATGCATAAGGCAAAATCAGTGTTCAAAAGAATAAAGGTAGTTGAACCAGCTCTCTTCCTCACATTACACCTCACGGAGTAAGGCTGTCCCTGTAGGCAGGATGGCATACTCTAGCTTGGCTTCCAACACTCCAAGCAGTTCCAAACCATGTATTGAGGCCCGCCTGGCCTTCCACATTAACATTTTTTTCTTGACTTTCCAAAATTGTATTTCCAACGTAAAGTTCACGATGGTCCCCCTCTGTCAAGCTCAGTCCTCTCACATCACAATTCAACACTAACTTGCCACAGGGGCTCCCTTCCTCAAACATATTGTTCTTCGGGTCTCCCTTAATTGGGATCGGACCCCTTTCGGATGTTGAAGACCTTCGAATGTGCATGATGCTTTTACCAGATCACCGCAGGACCACTTTGACTGAAAGTTCACTGTTACTTTCACTTAATTGGCTTTTGCTGTATGTTTGTTTTATAACTTCAAACAATGTACCTTTCAAATGGGCTACTTCCTTTCACCGGACCACTCCATTACTTAGTATTGCTGATCTCACCGCTGCTTTTTACTTTAAAGTACATTCACAGGTTTGCCTTTCTTCGCATCTCATCCACACGCATGCAGCCTTCACTTGTGATTTAATGTTGCTACTTCATTCGCTTTAGCACAAACCGGTCTCTCTGGTCACTTGAAATCTCACTGACTGAGGGCACTTGTTTCTTGTTTTGCTATTTTCAATTCATGAGTCAAGGTTAGTACCACTGGCTTGGCCTCACCTCCCCAACTCTGCCGTCTACCCAGCAATCTTCACGTATGGGATTTGGCCTTCTCCATATGTCTTTCACGGTCTGTCAGAGGCAACAACCTCCAGTAGGGAACTTTTTGGCCTGATGGTCTTGTCCCCTGGTCTGTTGCTCTGCTCCAGTAGGTGTGCCCTCTTCCCAGATGTTCTGCTCATGCTCATGTTCTGCCTTGCTCAGAGTGTGTCTTTAGGAGTTGCCTTTAGGAGAGCTTTGCCTGACCATTTACCAAGACATGTCCAGTACAATGTGAGAGAATTTGTTTGGTTGCTCTCAGTTACCCTTTTTTTCAGCCCAGTGTTTGTGAAAAAGGGGGGGGGTTGGGATTTTGGAAAATCCTATAAAATAGGATGAGATAGATTAACAAAAAAGGGGGGAATGCCGTGCCTCACCCCCTCTCCCTGAAGATCACTAACCCACGTGATCCTCCCGCACTGGTCCACCCGCAGGGTCTGGATCCAAAGATGATGGCGGTGCCCTGGTCACCTGAAAGAGATATCCCCGGGGACTAGTGGGTGAGACACAAAACCCATGTAAGCTGTGGTGGGAAAGTAAAAGGATCAGTTGAAAAGGAAATGGAGATTGACTGTTGCAGAGAGCTAAATAGCCTCTAACCAGTGAAGGCACAGACATTTACATGTTTCCCAATAATATAACTACACCCCATTAGGGAATAAGACCACGAGATAAGTTGCAAGGATAACCAAGTTTATGTAATATAATAAATGCCAGCATAGAACTCTGCTGCACAAGAGCGCTCCGCTAAAACTTACATGGGCAGCACATTATAAATGACAAACACTTCATTAAATACTACTAATACTAAGATAGATGTAGTGTTGCTGGTTGATGGGGGACCTATAGATTGACCTGCTCTATATGGGATGCCATGCTCTAATTGGTTGCCGCTTCCCAGTCGATCTTGTTGCACGTGGGTCAGCTGGGCTCATCCCCATGGTAAAGGTCAGTTAATGCAGGAGTTAAATTTCTAACTAATCTGAGCTAAGCAACAGGAACCGACAATTTATGAACAATGGTAGATACCTGAGCAGCACATGAAAGGGAGTTTTATAAGGACAGAGAATAATATATGGACATGCCAACCCCTATATTCAGGACTTTACTTATACTGCCGTTCCCGCATCCAAGGGTCTCTTCTGGGGGCTTCATCTACTGCCTACTCTCCCTGGTGCCTCATTATACAAACAGACGTGTATTGCTACTAAGAGAATGTATTGCTGTCCGGGATTAAGTCTATGGTGGTGTTCTGGACTGGTCGTAGTGAGGGGTTTAGATGTTTATCACCATGAAAGGACTGGGGTGGTCAGGGCTGGTGGGTTCTGACTTGGCGGGGTGTGGGTAGAGAGGGCACAGATAGTTTAGTGGAGATAGATGGGCATTTGTTCTGGGGCCTGTTTCTGTATCATGCTCTCTACGGAGCACATTGTTTGAGAAACAATATTAGGTAATTTGTTACTTCTACAGTAACGAATACGCTTCCCCAGTATTTTCATGCCCATGAGCCCTTCTCTCTGCTTCCTACCAGGCAGGGCCCCCTTTTATGTGCATCCATACCCAACCCACATTTCTCAAGCTTTCCCCTCATTGTGGATTTTCTTCAGGGGTACAGGTTATATATATATATATATATATATATATATATATATATATATATATATATATATATATATATTTATATATATTATATACACATCCCCCATCCCCATCCAAGACTACCCACACCTCTTTGTAATTCTCAAGGTTCTGTGGCTGTGTGATAGTCGTATGATTGTAATTATCCACCTCATTCCCAGTGTGGTATATTGCAACATTTTGGTATTTGGGTTCATCATTTTCTCCTGTTTGTATTTGTTCTTCCTGAGTATTATGAGGCACCTTGTTACTCTTTCCATTTCCAATAGTCACCATCATCATTGCACTACTAGGTAAAGCCTTTGCACAGCATCAGAAACCCAACTGGCACACAGAAGATCAGAAAAATGAACATGATGATAGGGATCAGCATCCTCATAATTGTTGCAATCCATGTGGGTATTAAGCTGAACGCCATGTTTTTTTTCATTTTGGTGCCTAGCTCGTGTACTGCTGCAATGACTTGTGATAATGTCCCATCATCATCGTCTTCAGAATGTACAAACGTGCACCGTGAACTACCAATCATTTTGCATACACCACCCTCCATAGCTGTGAGGTCGAGGACGTAGCGGTTTTGCATCGTCATGAGTCGGAGTGCCCTTAATTCCACCTTGATGACGTTAAAGCATTTTTCCGTATCATTAAACAATTGGATCAGTTCCCACTGCACTATCTCGAGCCATTTGGCATTCGCTCTTGGTTGAATGCTGGGCACCAGAGAAACAAAAACATTTCTCTGCTGAGTTGAAAAGTTTGTATTTTTTTGGAACTTGTGCAAGCAAATCAGATGACTCTCTGGACTGGTAGTTTGAGGAGTGCTTTCTCCAGAACAGGCGATCATGTCGCTCATCTTCTGACAGTACTCGAAAGATGGGGGGTGGTGCTGTTGGTAGCGACTCCGTAGGCCTTGGTGCTGTTTGTCCATTTGCAGTTCCCCCCTTTAGGTGCTCCATGGGGTACGAACAACTGTGCGCAATGCAGTGTTGCGAGTGTGCAATAGCCCCTCCAGGATGATGGGAGGTGCAGGTACGCCTTCTTGCCACAAACCCAGTAATAGTCCATTGGTGCTGCAGTTCCTTTCTGCATGTCTGGAATGATAACCGTTGTGGTGCAATGTTTATTTGAGCCCATTGATACTTTTCCTTCGCTATAGAAACACAGTTCATAATGTTCTTCTTGCTGTACCTTGATTGGTTTCTGGAGAGCGGCGACCCATGTTCGTTTTGTGATATGCTCTGTCCATACGTGCGTACATGTTGTTTCTACAAAGTCCAGTTTTTCATCAGACAGGCCACGGAGGCCCTCTGCTTTGCACATGAAAGTTGATTCTTGCCATTTATTTTCTGCAAAACTGGTGCCATCGATAGCCAGAAAAGGTTCTTTGAAACAATTATTGTCTTTTGATACCATTTTGTCGTCCGGTGGAAGAAGCTTCATTTTGACTATGTGTGCCTGAAAGGTGCCCTTTATCTATTCATAGTGCAAGGTGGATGTGACATTGTGGTTCTGCTAATGGTACTTCTTGTGGTACCAAATCCCATTGGTCGTTCGCCTTGCCGTGGTACTCATGACCGAATACCAGCTGTTAGATTGCCCAGGATGGCGAAGGTCTTCCACTTTGTCTAACCCTAAAGTATGATGGGCATCATATTTTTACTCACGTGTTTGTCTTCTCCTTTTACCATTACGCAAGCGAGATTGCCACCTGCCTGCCAAGATTCTGCATAATCTGATGTTATTGCATAGTGACCAGTGTACATTAGATGGTAATAACTGAACCATTAAGCTGCTACACATGTGGATTGGGAGATGTTATACGCGGTATTAGTGGTGGTCGGTATTGTGGGTTGCTTGCTACGAATGGGAAAACATTAGTATTTACTTTAACTTGTTTGTATACTATAGTGGGGAGAAAAATACTGGATGTGGCGCTGGGAACGGGGGTCAGTAACACGTTAGACATTTCATCAAACATCGAGGTAGATATCATATTAGGTTGTGAGGTAGTTTGCTGAACTGTAAAGATGATAGTGGGGCAGAGTGGCATTTGGTGCATCAGGAATACTTTCAGTCACATTATATACAGACAACAAAACAATTGGGGTTATGGTTGTTATATTCTTGTGTAAACTTGTTAAATTCAATGACATATTGCTTCTGAACACCCACTTGACCCCCTCTCCCATTTCTTTTATTTGGGGCCCCCATATAACGTGCGTCGGATCCCCAACAACTTTTGTCTCTAAATTGCCCCATAGTGCTTAATAGCACCCTGCCTTCTACCCCAAGCCCCACTGTCTTGCGCTGGTGTGTATCCACAGCGCCTTGGCAGATGACACCATTGCCTAGCACGAGGCAAAAAAGCATTTAAAGATGGCCGCCCACCGCAACGAATATCCATTGTTGTCCTAGTAGCCCCAGGCTCCCCCTGATCACACCGATTGGCTCCCAGGCCTTCTTCTGTAGCCTCTCAGGTGAGCCGTCAGGCGAAGCAGGCGCACGTCAGCAAGGCCCGAGGAGACAAGGCCAGCACCTGTCCTCAGCCTGTCACCATCCATCATGCCGCTTGCCAGAACCCCTGCTTGAGCTACACCAACCCACACTAGCCAATACCAAGGTAACACTCTTCAGATCTCTGCTCAGCCACTGACTTTGTATTCATGGCCCTAGCATCTAACTATTCAGACTTTTGCCTGCTACATAGCGCCTGTTACTGTAAGCACGCCACTATGCCCTGCACATGTTTATCACTCTCGCAGTGAGCATGTTTGATAATTGCATGGGTAGCCCGGCTGCTTCTACCTAGCTATTATATTGCCTATACCGATCCATTGTGTTGCCAGACTTAGCCATTGTGTTGCCAGACTTAGCCACTGTGTTGCCAGACGTAGCCATTGTGTTGCCAGACTTAGCCATTGTGTTGCCTTTACCTAGCCAATATTGATTGATAGCTGTTCGCTGCCCTGCGCCCACCAATCATGCATAACATCACACCCCCACCCTCCGCACTCTTCCCCCCTATGCCCTTCCTTCCATCCTTCTTCACCAAACTCACTGATCACAAACCCAGCACACCCTCAACGCGCCCTAGAGCTACTAACCCAACTAGCCAAAACTGAAAACAAACCAACCTCAGAACACCACAAACTGGCCTCTACCAAGAAGGCAGCCAAAGGGCAGAATACCACCCCACCCCCACTGCCACGCCCCGACTTACAATGTGCATGAATTAATGCCAGATCCCTCCCTGCCCACGCTACTGAAATTCATGACCTTCTTACCAACCTTGACCTTGACATACTCGCCATCACCGAAACCTGGCTACACAATGCCGCCGGCCCTGCCATCTCCCTAGCCATCCCATCAGGATACTCCATCCTTAGACAGGACAGAACAATGTCCACAGGTGGGGGTGTAGCCCTCATAGTCAAAGATCACCTAGAAATAAGACAACTTTCCTCAAAATTAGGGGAGAACGTAGACTCTCTATCTGCCAAGATCGCACACTCTCCCAATACCACCATCACCCTCAACCGCCCACCAGGCCCAATACTGGACTTTCAGGACAACCTCTCACATCTACTAGGTGAAAACCTTAAAACAACTCCCAAAACTATTCTACTAGGACACCTTAACCTGGGACTCCACAACCAGAAAGATAGACCCTCCACTACACTAGCACAAGCTCTCAGAGAAATAGGCTTTGAACAAAAAGTACTCGATCCTACCCACAACAAAGGACGTACTCTTGATTGGATAGCTGACCACAACTGTGGCATCGACATCAGCTCCATCACACCTACCCCATGGTCCGACCACTTTCTCATTCATTTCCTCATCCCTACACCTAACATCTCTGTAAAAAAACTCAAGCCAGCACCTCCAGCCCTAGCCAGAACGCCAAGAACATCACCAAAGAAAATATCTCACCCTACCTAGACACCCTCACTACTAACCTCCCTGCCACATCTGACCCAGCTGCAATGGCGGATATCTACAAATCCACCATTAGCACTGCCATAGATATCATCGCCCCTCTACAAAAGAAAAAAATCAAAAAATACCAGACACTCCAATACCTGGCTCTCAGCAGAACTAAAAGACCTACGAACCAAAAAACGCAAAGCCCTAAACTTATGACAAAGTGCGCCCAACACACCCTTGCTATTCACCTACAAATCACTGGCCACCCAATACAAAAAAAGTATCATAGCAGCCAAATCCGCGTCCTACAATGAAAGAATCTCCAACCCCACCTCAGAATCCAAAGAGCTTTTCGCCATCTTCAGGGAACTATCCACACCGGCTACTAAGTCTCAAGAGGTTGTTAAGGAGCAAGCATGGTGTAACACCATACAGTCCGCCCTCTTAAACAAAATCGAACTCCTCCAAACTAAAATCCTAGACCATCACAAAAATCTGACTCAGCACATTCTATCAGCATCCCATACGGAAACTGTGACTGAGAACATAAAGACAAATCTCTTTCCTCCATTCAAATTCAGAGAAGTCTCAGAAAAAGAGGTCATCGATATCGTTAACAGAATCAAACCTTCTAACTGTAAAGGAGACGCCTGCTCCGCCAAACTAGTAAAAAACTGCGTAGAAACACTAGCATCATTTCTTAAAACTTTCATCAATGCATCCTTCAACACAAACTCAGTCCCACCCAGCCTAAAAGAAGCTTGGGTGCGCCCTCTTCTCAAAAAACCCACTCTAGATCCCGAAACGCCAACAACTATAGACCCATCACAACCGTTCCCTTCCTGCTCAAGATCCTTGACAAAGTTGCCTACACACAAATACAGCAATACCTGGAAGAAAACCGCATTCTAGGAAAAAGGCAATCGGGTTTCCGCCCGGGACATGGGACCGAATCGGCCCTACTAGATCTCAAAATCCAACTAAATGACATCATGGACAAAGGCAAACCTGCACTCCTGCTCCTGCTAGACCTATCAGCCGCCTTCGAGCTGGTCAATCACGATATTTTAGGCACGCAACTAAAATATGAAGCCCATTTCTCGCCAGAAGCCATCTCCTGGGTCAAATCATTCCTCGAGGGTCGACTTATGAAAGTCTTTTCAGACTCTGCGACCACTACCCCCACCACTATCCACTGTTGTGTCCCACAAGGGTCCTGCACTGCACCCACCCTATACAACCTCTTCACCCTCCCACTGTTCAATGACTTGGACCGTCGTCACGTAGCATACACCAATTATGCTGACGACACGCAAGTCCTGCTCCCTCTCACAGGGGTCTATGAACAAGACGCAGCAGCATTAACCAAGATCTATACAACCACCCAAACCTGGATGGCAGCCAATGGCCTCTGCCTAAACGGGGATAAAACAGAGATCCTACTAGTTGGCACCAAAGAAACACTAAACAAACTCCCACCGCAGTACAAATCCTTTAACATAGATGCCATAGCTTCCTCTGCCGCACTCACCACTAAGATAATGAATGCTGTTAAACCCTTCCTATCCACTAAAAACTGCCTGGCCATATCAAGAGCCACAGTAGGTACCAAATTGGACTATTGCAATGCCCTCTTCTTGGGCACATCTGTATAAAACTTTAAAAAAATGCAAGTCACACAAAACAAATCCCTAAGAGCCGCCCTAAGCATCCCCAAAAGGGAGCACATCTCCCAAGCCAGAAAAGAAGCCCACTGGTTACCAATAAAAGAATGGATACTATTCAAATCCATGGCCATTACTCACAGATGCCTTTCCGCAAAGGCTCCACCCTATCTTTCCGAAAAGAATCACCCTTAACACATCCACTAGACCCACTAGGTCACACATGACCAATCAGACCTACGTACCCAGATTTAAAAGAAGCAAAGCCGGGGGGTCGAGCTTTCAACACCTAGCACCCAAAAATTGAAACGCACTCCCAACCGCGCGTAGGAACGAAAACTCATACCATATCTTCTGCAGACTACTCAAAACCACGTTGTTTAACTAACTCCACCCCTCCTATCCTACTGTATTTTCACAACTGTATGTATATAAGCACAATTGTATGTAAATATGCTAACACGTTCTGCATTGTTTTCTATAGATATACCATGTATGCCTGTAACAATTTAAGATTGCCTTCAGTGCCACGATGCCCCTGGGCAGATGTGCGCTATACAAATCCAAATATATAAAATTAAATAAATAAATAAAAGAAGTTCCCCATTAAATTCCCAACTAAACATAAGGATCGCAAATAATATAGCACTAAAGTGCAATCCACAGTTATAGCAATACACGCGCGTCGCACTCACTTTATTCCTACTGCTATCTAACTCAAAAGTTGTACTAAGTGGCATGAACTCCATTCTCGTTGTACCTATAGAAAAGGATAACACAGGGTTGGCATTAATAGGATTGTAGATGTGATATGGAAAAGTGGGAAAGTGACAGAGGGAGAAAGCGAGAGCGAGCATTGCACTAACATTTTCCTCTCTACCTAAAACCAGTTCTTCTGACAATAGTGAGCATGTCACTTATGTTGTCGTGTTTTTGAGGGACCGTGGCAGTTGTTTGGCACTCATTCTGAGTGGCTGGGATGCTTTCACCCTGCGCCTTTCTGATGTCTGAAAGATGAATCCAATAGCGTAGTCCCCTCATTTTAAACAGCAAGGCGAGTGCAATAGATTACTTCATGTGGGCCATGGAATCTCTGAGAATTCCATTTGCGGACGAAGCTCCGCAAATACACCAATTCTCCTGGCATTAGTGGTTGTGCAATGCTGTTTCCTACTGGGTCCCTAGTGCTTATTTCACCATCTGCACTGAATGGTGAAGAAATTTGCTTCAATATGCATCGTATAGCTCGGGTGAGTTGTGTTACATACTCTTAAACCTCTTCTCTGAGTATCGTCGCTGCTCGGTGGGCGTTAGAGGCTCGTTGCACTGGTGACAGTGGTGTTGACATACTTCTACCAGTTACTATTTCATCAGGGGACAGGTAGTGGTCCTTACTAGGCAGTGTTCACAGTTCAGTTGAAAAAGTGCTAGTGGCAGACAGCACAACCATTTTTTCTTGAGGGACACACTTAGTTCGGGTAATCTCCTTTTTAAGATGCACTTTATTTACTCCGCCACTTGCGGGTGATAAATTAGACACATTTGTGTTTTATGACCAGCATTGGTGTAATTTCTTTGAAGAGCTCATTGAAAAAATGGGATCCATTGTCTGATCGTATGACTTCATACCCCATCAGGGGAATACCTCTCTTACTAGGAAACTGGCAGCACACATCGGATCTGCGTTGGCACAGGGCCCTGCTCTGCTTCCACCCATCTAGAATAGGGACACACCACCACAATCAAATATCTGCACCATTGCATCTTTCTCCCATGTCTGTATAATCTATATGCATTTCGCTGAACAGCCCCACAGGGTGGGGCAAGGTGCCGCAAAGTGTTCTTAAGGTCATCCCTGTGCTGA